>NC_022015.1:34403168-34429176 GCF_000317375.1 Microtus ochrogaster
TTCATCTATCCACCTATTATTCATTCATTCAGCCATCTACCCACCATCCACCAACCAATCATCCATTTCTTCATACACCAGTCCACCCATCCACACTTTGTACCCCTTGCTCCACTCCAGAAGCAAAAGCCATTGGGTACATGAAACATTAATCTAATTAATCTTTATCATTAAAAAAAATCAACAGTCAAATATGTGGTAAAAACCTGAAAGATCAGAGAACAGGAAGCAGCTGCCAGTTGCTTCCTACCTCATCCATTCCTTTGTCCAAAAGGGTCAAGATCCTCTCTCAGCCCCATCTTACTGTTTCCTGTCTCCTCTCTCTGCAGTCCTCCAAACCTCTATGGTCAGCTAGTGGCTAGCTCTGCCTTTCCACTCCAAGCAAGATTTATTTTGTCAGAACACAATTCCCCTTTTCGTCTAAATAAAAAGTGAAGGTTTGCACTAACATAGTAAAACTATATACAATAAGTAAAACAACTGTATACAAATATATACAGGCAAGAAGTACATTAACAGAGCCTAGTCCATTTGCATCTGACAAATTCAGAGAAAACACTCCATTATCTATTCTATCTTGGTGAGTCCAAAGTGTTGTATGAATTCCCTTTTCTTTTCTTTTCTTTTTTTTTTTAATTTTGTATACAGTGTTCTGCCTGCATGTATGCCTGCAGGCCAGAAGAGGACCCCAGATCTCATTCTAGATGGTTGTGAGCCACTTTGTGGTTGCTGGGAATTGAACTCAGGACCTCTGGAAGAGCAGCCAGTGCTCTTAACCTCTAAGCCATCTCTCCAACCCCCTAATTTACTTTCTATTCTAACTTTTATTTCCGACCTAAAACTATCTTTTTATGTCCCTCAACCTTATACATTTTATACCTCCTTTATGAGTTTCTTTTCTGAATTTGGTAACAAGGAAAACTGTAACTATATAGTCTTCAACTTCATCAGAGACCTGAGGAGGATATAAAATTACCTGAGTAAAACAAAGTGCAGAGCAAACAGCTTCCAAAATTAATAAATTACAGAAACAGTTGACTGCCTGGACAGTCACTCAAGGTTCCTCTGTAATGTTGGGCACCCATCTTTGGCCTACAGGTCTAGAGTATCTCACAGACTTGGCTGTGAGGCAGGATATTTGAAGAGCTGTCCTGCCTTGTCTCGACAATGTTTGGCAGTCACTTTCTTTTGTGCCTTGCTTGTCCAATTTAGACAGCATACTGCCAGCAGTTGAGGCTGACACTTTCTTGCCTAGGGGCTTACTTTTGCCACAAAGAAAGTAAACTTTATGCTGAGTTTCTTTCATGCCTATCATCTTCTCTGAAGTTGATTGTTGCTGCCATGAGCAGACATGTCTCATTGTCATAAAAAAGAAACTTATGTTAGTAAAGCATCTTAAATGCCATATTCTGCAGATCTCTGAAGTGTTTGAAGACTACCTATATAAAATATATGTTTGACCTTGAAAATATACCTAACATGACTACAAATTTGATTGTAATGGGTAACTAACTACTGACTTGCATTTTTATTATACTAAATCATTTGTAATAATAGCTTTCAAGGACTAGATATTTACATTACATTGTTAAATGAGCTGTATAGAACAGCACTTTGATTAAGAGTAGAAACATATGTACAGTATGTTCTAACCAAAATAACCTTAAATTTGTATCACTATACAAAAATATTGTAAACAAGAGTAGAAACACATATACAGTAGAAACACATATACAGTATAACCAAAATAACCTCAAATTTGTATCAATATACAAAAATACATACCAATGTAAAACATTTAAGACTAGTCATTGCTTTTTTGGTTTAAAAGTAGATTAATAATCTACCCTTTGATTCTATCTTTTCTATATTCCTCCCTTTTCTTTTCAGAACAAGATCCCTGAAGCTAATCTCCTTTGTTCAGTGTTTTTACTCACCATTACCAATAACAACTTGTAACCAACCCTCCAAATGATGACAAATATCCATAACCCACTGAGTGACCAAAACCCACCCACCCCCACCTCTTGGGAATATGGGCATCATGTTCTTATGTTATCTGGGTGTGATAGCATCTTTAGGGAACCCTGAAAAGAATTGGGATAACTGTCAAGACCAGGGAGAGCTAACTGTATCATTTGTTGTCTAATCTCTGTGTAATGGGAAAATACAGGGCTTGTCTCAAGTCCTGGCTAGAGTAGTCTGTGAGGCTGAATCACCTCAGTCAGCCATCTTGAAATTGCCCTGAGCAGTTTGTAGTCTAAAGTTGATCTTTGGGTGGTGTTTGTCAGTTTAGTAGCATTAGCATAGTCCCAGTGGGATGGTCATTGTAGGGCCCTATCCTCCTTATGGAGACTTTATTTATTATTTATTTATTTATTTATTTATTTATTTATTTACTTATTTATTTTTTATAATTTTTTTTTTCGAGACAGGGTTTCTCTGTGGCTTTGGAGCCTGTCCTGGAACTAGCTCTGTAGACCAGGCTGGTCTCGAACTCACAGAGATCCGCCTGCCTCTGCCTCCCGAGTGCTGGGATTAAAGGCGTGTGCCACCATCGCCTGGCCTTATGGAGACTTTAAAGGTCACTGTTAGGTATGGCCATGATTCTCTGTAGAAAACTTAAACATTTTAAATGTTATATGCAGCAGATCTTGAAGAGGTTAAAGGGCCATAATTTGTTATGTCTATCCAGACCATACAAACATTCAAAGCTACTGTGTGGCGTAGCGTCAAGGTGTGTTCATCATATAGAGACTGTCTTTGTGCATCAGTGTAATCACCCTCTCCAAGAAGCTGATGTTGGGAAATTTCCATACCTCTAGCCCTGATTCACTGTCCAATGGTCTTAGCCCATCTTTCTACCAGGTCCTCCACTGTAATTAAGGACCGGGTTCCAATACTGCTGAAACTATGTCTTTCCAGTCTTGTGGGACAATTCTGTTACTAGTTTACTATCAATTTTACATCTGCCTCACAAAAGGTGAATGCATACCATATGAGACTTTCATTTCCTTAAGTCTCCTGAAATCTAACATTTCCATAGGAATCCAGTCAGCTCTTATGTACCTGTCATTTGGCAGTTGGTCCTGTATGGTAACTGGGTAAATAAAGGCTGGGGTTTTGTTTGTTTTTTTTTTTTTTGATAAATTTGGGCTGTTCCTCTCTAAATTTATAATATAATGGTGAGGTTGGTTCTTTTTAAATTTCTCTTTGTCCCGGTATCTCTATTATCTGTTTTAGTAAGTTTTTCTAAGACTTGTCACTATCAGGAAAATGGCATTATTTTCTTCAGTAACATTTCCTAAGGCCTGTATCTTGGCACTCATAGCAACCAACTCTTTTAGGGGTAAAACAAGAATTACTAAACTGATAGTTTATAGTTGACATTATGTAAATCCCAGCTCAGTTAATTCCCCCCTCATTTAATTGTTCCGTTTTTAAACCATCCACCGTGGAGTTGCACAAAGACCTAATCCCTTCCATCACAACAGGGTTTTCCATTTTTTAATGTGGGAAAAAAAGCTCTCTCCTTTTCTAAAAACTAATTCTCCCCTTTAAGAATTCCAAGCTGTCTCCCCAGATCTGCTGACGACGACATGCAGTGTGAGGCTGGCTGTCGCTGCTGTGCGGCATGTCTGGGCCGAGAGCACAGATGGTGCACAGCTTGGCTGAGGACAGCTGCCGCTGATCGCATGTCAGCAGCTCAAGGAGGGGGTCCAGGGAAAGCCCACGGCTCATGGGGAAAAGGAGCCAAAGAGCCAGTCTGAATGTACACAAGAAGCATGCATGACCGGCAGGCAGTGAAGGCAGAGAGCTGCCTGAGGGCAGAGCTGGCTGGTGGTGAGCTCTGGGGGCATTTGGAGCCCAGGAACCTGTGGGGTTTGGGGCTTGTGGAGATTGCTGTGGAGAGGCCGCAATAGGAAAATCCCCAGCTCACTCAGAGGACTGGGGTTGGGCGGGGGAAGCCAGCAGCATCACGACTCCAGCAGGTGCACCTCCTGCATGCAGCTCTGGCTGGTGCTGGTGGCTGCAAAGCCATGGGCAAGTGGCTATTTTGTGGATTTGTGCTCCAAAAGTTGGATGCCAGATGAAGTGTTAATTTAATCAATCTTTATCAATAAAAATCAGCAGTCAAATATGTGGTAAAAACCTGAAAGGTCAGAGAACCGGAAGCAGCTGCCGGTTGCTTCCTTTTCCATTCCTCCCTCCGAAAAGGCTAAGATCCTCTCTCAGCCCCATCTTACCGCTTCCTGTCTCTTCTCTCTACAGTCCTCCAAACCTCTACGGTCAACTAGTGGCTAGCTCTGCCCTCTGACTCCAAGAAAGTTTTATTTGTCTGAACACAAACAAAATGTCACACAACAGGTGCACATGTTGAGGGTGGCCCATGAGAGCCACACATGGCTTGCCCTCCTTGAGATACAACAGAAACGGTCACGCAGTATGACCGGTGTGGTGAGGACAGAGGTCTCTACGAGTGTGAGAAGTGAGCCAAGTTTTGAGGGGAGGAGAGAGACATTGCCCCAGAATGGCTGAACTCTTGAACGGTAATGACCTGTCTGATAGATGGGGGTCGAGCGGGGCAGTGCCCTCCAGTAACCTGTCCTGTATAAACCTGTCCAGTGGAACCTGCTGGCTTGACCAGGCCTTCTATTGCTTCCTCTCTGACCTTCAAGCCTGTGCTGAACTGACTTCCTCCCAGGGGACTTGGTGTGTGGCCAGGTTTGTCTGCTCCCATTGTTCTCAAGCCTTTGAAGGTGAAGGTGGGGGACCCATTTGCTGTGTTGGAGCTTGCCTTTATGTTTCAGGGGAGGCCCTGTGGGACAGATGCTTCACTGTAGGCCTAGGCCCAGGACTTACTGCTTTGTCCCTGTGTGACTGGGGCTGGGGTTTCCTTTAGGAATCCAGAGGGGCTGAGAACTATGGCTGCTCAGGGAGTACCCTCTGTCTGCTGACTGTGGTGAGATACAAGCTTCTCGCTTCAGTTCATTGCTGCTGTCTGGGACTTGGTAGCTTGGTGTTGGATGCTTGGCCAGGATGGCAAGGGCAGTGGTCAGCAGGGCTGTTAAGCCAGCTTTGTCTCCTATGTCCAGAGAGGCTCTGTTGTAGCCACTGAGACACAAAGTCCTCAGTAGTTTGGTTTCTGTTTCTGCAACAGGCATTAGCAATCAAATTGACTACAGAGCATCATGGGGAATGGCCGGAGACCACTCACGTGGCTGACACAGGAAAGGTCAGTGAGGTCACATTGAGGTCAAAATGGGGTAGAGAAAGGGAGAAACTGTCTGGGCTAGGGAACTCATAAAGCTGCAGTCTGCCTCCCACCCTGAGAGAGAGGGGTTGTGCAAGATGTATCAGTCAGGGTTGCCCAGGGAGACTGAAGCAGCAGGGGGTGTGGAAGCAAACACAGAGGGCGTGTAAGTGCACACATATAGACAAATGTTACTTTAAGGAATTGGCTCATGGAATGGCGGGGCTGTGTCTTAGTTAGGGTTTCTATTACTTCACTAAAACACCGTGACCAAAAAGCAAGTGGAGGAGGAAAGGGTTTATTAGGTATACACTTCAGCATTGCTGTTCATCGCTGAAGGAAGTCAGGATAGGAACGCAAGCAGTACCGGATCCTGGAGGCAGAAGATGATCCATGGAGGGGAGATGCTTACTGGCTGGCTTCCCCTGGCTTGCTCAGCCTGCTTTCTTATAGAACCCAGAGCCAGCAGTCTAGGGATGACACCACCTACAATGGGCTGGGCCTCCCAATTGAGAAAATGCCTTACAGCTGGATTTCATGGAAGCAGTTCCTCAACTGAGGATCACTCTTCTCTGATGACTTTAGCTTGTGTCAAGTTCAACACATAAAACCAGCTAGCAGGCTGCAAGTTTGAAACCTGCAGGAAGGTGGGCAAATGGGAGACTCAAAGCAGATCTGCAGGTAGACTCCTCTCTGCCTTGCGGACTGCAGTCTCTTTTTTTTGTGAGATCTCACCACCCATTCCAGGGAGGACCATCTACCTACATCTGAACCTTCTAGGCAACATCAAGGCTAATGTCTGGCCAAACCACTGGACAGTGAGCCTCAGCCAGGCTGATAGACAGCAGAAACCGCCGTAGGAGATCACTGAGAAGGGGAGTGGGGGCTTGGATGGTCCCCATTTGGGGGTGGACTCCCTCTTCGCCCTTCCCTCATCCCCCTCGCCCTTCTTCTCCTGCAGTCCCTCCTCCCCTCCCCTCCAGCTTCCGGATGAGTCAGTGTGTGGACAGAGTAGAACATTCACATTAGGAGCTGTGACGTCTTTGCTGCCTCCTCCCTGCAGTCAAGGCTGTAAACTCGGTGCAATTCCCAGGAACAGTGTCTTGTCCAGGTAAACACTGCAGGGTGTGGGGCTGGCAGAAGAAGGTCTAGGATGCCTGGGACCCTGACCATTGTTGGTTTCAGTTCTGGTTTAACTAAAGGACTGGGAAGGCAGCCTGCCCAGCAGGGCCCGCCTGTGACTGGGTGGGGCGGTCATCCTCACCTCCGACACCACATCCTTGTCACAGACAACGACACTGCCCAGCAACTTCCTCAAACTTAAGGACTGGGAAGGCAGCCTGCCCAGCAGGGCCCGCCTGTGACTGGGTGGGGCGGTCATTCTTACCTTGGTCACCACATCCTTGTCACAGACAACGACACTGCCCAGCAACTTCCTCAAAGTATTGACGTCTTCTCTCCTTCATCACAGTCTTTCATACCCTGTGGAAAAGCTACAAGGAGGTGGGGTAAGGGCCTCTGGGGCCAAGAGTGGGAAAGTGAGCTTCGAGGCCCATGGCAGCGCCCATTAAGACCTCAGCACAGAGAAGGGGTCGATCAGGTGGATGAAGTCGTCAATCATCTTCGTGTTTGTCGCACTCAGTGTGGTCTCTGGATCTGTCTCGATGTGTGTTGGCCTCTGTGTGGCCACTCAGCGCTTTCAAGTTCATGCTTGTCTTGTTGCAGAACCTTGGCCCCCTACATAGGCCGTCCTGGTCCTCATCCTTTGAAACATGATTAATAAAAACTCAGAAAGAGAGAGATTGAGGTTCAACCTGAAGATCCGAACAGCAAACCAGCCAAGCCATTAGCCACCTTGATCTGTCTGAAATGGCGATCTTGCCTCCAGGAATCTCAGAATGAGACTGTGTCTGAGATCTGTCTCCTCCTATTTTATAATCTTCTCTAGAACTGAGATTAAAAGCATGCACCATTAGGATTAAAGGCATCCACCACCCAGTTTCTATGGCAACTAGTGTGGCTACTGGGATTAAAGGTGTGTGTTACCACTGCCTGGTCTGTAAGGCTGACCAGTTGAGCTGTTTTACTCTCTGATCTTCAGGCAAGCTTTATTAAAATACAAATGGAATGCCACTACAATCCTTACTACCAGAGTTGGTAGCTGAAAAGCAGGCGATGAAGCCATTTGAACTTGACAGAAACCTCACTGCCATTTGCCTTTATGTCAGTTCCCTAAACTACTAGGGTTATGGCTTGACCACTGGGCCCAGCCGTGTGCTGGGCTGTCAAAGCTCACATAAATCACTTGAGATTCTGCATTGGACCGAGAGATCTGTTAGCGTCAGGTCACTCAGCTTGGGGTCATCACCACCGCTCCATCCAATGATTCCAGTTTCTCCACTGAGGGAGGACCGGAGAGGACCCAGATTCTCAGAGTGCAGCCAGATGTCTGTGCTGGGCATCATGAGTCTGGTCCCAATTCCTCTGACTCCCTCCATAGCAGAGAGAGCACGGTATGGAAAAGCACAAGTTCTTAGGGCCTGGTCCATCCTTGGGTTTCCCCAGGGCATGGTGCCAGCCTGAGGGGCCCACATAGGGAAGTCAAACAATGGATTCCTTGGCCCAGCTGGCTCTAGTTCTATAATCCCTATTTTTTGGGCTTAGGCTATACTCAGGTTCTCCCACATGCCTGAGCTATAGTGGGGAGGACAGAACAGAGCTAGAGCGATGAGCACAGCGAGATGGGAAGAGTGGCTTCCACCGGTGCTCTGGCTGGTGGTTGCTATCTTTGATGTCTTTGTAGAGGGACCCTTTTCAGACTTCAGCTGGGATGCCGTGGAGGTCCCAGTGGCCTACGTGGGTGGCGTTGTAGAACAGGTGCTATTGCTAGCAGTTTCTCTAGTCCGGGATGTGGCTTCTGTGCAGTAGCTTAGGAAAGGAGATGCCATCGTCATTTAGGGGATCTGTGACCACTGATGCCCTTTTCCCCCCTCACTCACCTCTGGAACTTTGTGACTGAACTGGAGCCAGGGGTATCTTGTGACCAAATTTACTGCGTGTACTCTAGCCAAAGTCAGGACCTATCCTTGTTTTCTGGAAGAGGAAAATATGGAGGAGGGGCTTTCCTAGGTGTCAGTTTAAGCTCCAGCTACAGCATGGGTGGCTACCTGTGTCTCTCCAGCTTGGTGTGGACCTTGGGATCCGGTGTCTCCCATAGGCTCATGTTGGCTGTGTCCTGATTTCCGGAGGCATTGCCAGACATTAGAGAGGCAGCTGCAGCTTTGGGTTAAGCTCAGGGGACTGAGGATCAGCAGGGTCACTGCTCCTTTGGAATCAGGATCACATTCTTGGAGTAACAGCTGTGACTGGGAAACAAGACAGGCTTCCTGGGCTTCCCCAGCCCCCATGTCCTTAGGAGAAGTGTTAGCCTCAGGAGACTGCAGCGGCAGGACCTGCTGGGGTAGGGGGTGGCTAACCTCTCTGCTCAGACCCCATTCTCACAAAGTGGCCACTTCAGGCTACTTCCTCTTGCACCAGGGGACATGATTCCAATAAGAGTTGTTGCCTGGGCTGAGGGCTGCCCAAGTTCTAATTACATTTAATTCCAGAGACTGGCAGCGCCTGGGAAAACAAGGGGATTAGAGAGCCGACTTAGCTGGGCTCTGGAGAGTGCAGCAGGCTCCACGGAAACAGGTGCCCCCTCCCCCGGGTCCCCACTGCTCCTCCTTGCCTTGTGGGGTTGGATCACGGACTGGAGTCAGACACCCCCTCTGGAGTCTCGATTCCTGCCACACTTGTCTCCCCCAGGGGACACGAACTGAGGTGCCTCAGCAGTCCTGGTGTCTCAGCCCATAGGGCTCCTGGAGAAATAGAATGGAGACGTTGGCAGACACCTGGAAGCTCCTTATTCTACCTGGGCTGTGTTGGAGGTTGCTGGGTCAGACCTGGGGGCACTTAGAGGAGTATGGCAGAGCTCATGGGATGTAATGCCAGCAGGGACCTCCCGCCTCTTCAAACCTGAGATTGGCCTGGCTTGTAACTTAAAGGGATGGAGTTCACCTGGGGTGTGTGCTGGCATTGGGATAATTGAGGCTGCGACATCCTGAGGAAGGCCAAGTTTACCCAGGGAGTCATATAAAGATAAACTCAGATAACCTGAATCAATATTTCCTCACTGGGACCCATGGAGCCCCCACAGCTGTTTTCCTGATAACTCGGCAAATGCCCCACCCACCCTTTGCACCTCCCTTGTCCTCCCGCCCTCAGATGCCTGCTAGGCATATAAGTCCTGGACCCCTGCCCTGGGATGCTCTCCTGTGCCACCCTCCTGAGCCTCCATGGGGCTGCCACTAGCTCGCCTGGTGGCTGTGTGCCTAGTCCTGGCCTTAGCCAGGGGCTCGGAGCTCCAGAAAGGTAAGGGGCTGCATGATCTGGGCAAGGGAGTGGGCAGAGCACCCTGAGGGTGGGGAGGCTGGGAAGCCCAAAGCAGTTAGTAAGGGGTGCCTGGAATAAGAGGGGGTCCCCAGTCAGAGCCACTCCAGTTGGACTGGGGTCTTAGGTCTCTCGAAGGCTGAGGGTCCTACACCAAGAGGATGAGAAGCTGGACTCCCTGAGTGTCCATCGTCCGTGGGAGTGGGAAAGCTTTGGATGTCTAGGAGAAGCCAAGTTTAGGACAGTTCCAGATATAAGGGACCTTCGGCAAGACAGTGCCTCTGGAGAATGGGCTGAGTGTCCACATGGAAAACTTCTGTCCCATCAGGACAAAGCTGTGGGTGGGGGATGTCCCAGTGGGGACCCCTGAAGACTGAGGAACCCAGCCCAACCTCTTGCTGGGTGAGGGGTAGATGGAGTGGGGCTCAGTAGAGCATCAGCAGAGGGGACTGGGCAGTAGGTGTGCAGAGTGACCAGATTGCCCAAATGCCCCTTTGCGTTCACTCCCTGCTTGCGTGCCACACTAGGTAGTACCTTGTCTTAGAGTCCTGCAGAAGGCTGACCAATAGTTAGCAGAGACTGCTTATGTAGGGGTACCATCTTATCTAGAAACCCTGATCTGGCGCCTCAGATGGGTACCCCTGGGGGGACCCCCGGGGTTAACTTGGAGAATGGGCTCAGGGAAGTCCTCCTCAGACCTGGGTGTCTCACCTTGTGTCTTCATGGTTCTCCCAGAAGCCATATCCCGAAACCATGTCTGCAGCACCTGGGGCAACTTCCACTACAAAACCTTTGATGGCGATGTCTTCCGATTCCCTGGCCTCTGTGATTACAACTTTGCCTCTGACTGCCGAGACTCCTACAAGGAATTTGCTGTGCATCTGAAGCGGGGCTCGGGCCAGGCTGGGGGTCACCCCCAGATAGAGTCCATCATCATTACCATTAAGGATGACATCATCTACCTCACCCACAAGCTGGCAGTGGTGAACGGGGCGATGTGAGTGGGATTAGTATCTGTCTCCCATGTCCCAGAAGCCAGGGAATGCTTCTGGCTCCTCAGAGCAAGTTCTCCCCTGAACGTTTTGTATAAACGAGCCAGTCTCCAGGACACCCTCTTCTGTTCTGGCACATGGCTAATAGGGATGCTTTGAGGTTTGAGCTAGGCTGTGGATTCACTCACCAAACACTGATGAGTCCCCTCTGTAGACTGGGGATCTTGGGTAACCTGTGAGTCCCTTGCAGGCTTCCCCTGGGGGCCGTGCAGAAGGAAGCCTGCTCCCCAGGCTAAAGTTGCAGAAGCCCAGAAGGGAGAGGCTGCTCTACCAGCCCTATTGTTCCCTGGCTTTGTCTCAGTAACAATGAGGTCCTCTTAAATGCATTCCTGTCTTGCAGGTTCACCTCCCTGGGGATTTGCTCTTTTCCCACTCCAAGCCTTTCTGTGTCTTGCACGGGGGCTCTGCCAGTGTTCCTTTACTTTGCCTGGTCTGCTGGACCATGTTGTCATGTGTGGGTTGTATGGCAGAGGTCCCTAGGGATAGAGGCTCAGGGGTTGGGGCGTGGCAGTTCCAGGCCAGCTCAGGAGGGGAATGGGGTCCCGGAATAAGAACAACTCTGGGTAAAAGTCTGGGAAGGGGTTGAGAGTTCTACCCTGCCAGATTTTGTGAGAAAAATACCTCTGAACCAAGGGCCTGAGAGGGTTGGGGGCTCAGTCCCCAACATATCTCAGACCCACTGCCTTTGGGGCTCCTGAGAAGGGCCTCTGTCCTGGACTCTGAGAGGGTATGGGAAGGAAAATAGGCAGAAGGGCCTGACCATGCCCCAAAGAAATCACCCAGGACAAAGGCTCTCTGGCCATTGCTGAGGCCTCTGCCCGGCTCTGGCCTCCTCCTGGAGCTTGGCTAGGTCTGTTTGTGCTCCAGATGAGAACATACTGACCAAGTAAGGAGGCAGGCTGGGCTGTCTTCATCCAGATAATGTCCTCAGCGCCAGGAGGTCAGCAGAACCCTCGGGAGGATGAGTGGGTAGGCTCTGGGATGGTGGGATGGTGAGTAACCCCATAGTGGTCCCCACAGGGTCAGCACCCCACACTACAGCTCCGGGCTCCTCATTGAGAAGAACGATGCTTACACCAAGGTCTACTCCCGTGCTGGTCTCTCCCTCATGTGGAACCGTGAAGACGCACTCATGGTGGGCACCAGCAACCTGGGCTCTGAGGTGGCGGGGCTCCACTCTCTGGCCAGAGGCCTTGTAGCTCCATAGAAGGGCAGAATTGGGGGACCCATGCCTCACAATTGGCATAGGATCCTATGTGGTGGAGCAGGCTGCTGGAGACAGTGATTGGTACCAGAATCTCCATTGGTCTGGCCTGGGAGGGGCCCTCTGTGCTGTAGGTGCAGTGACTGGTCTCTGTCTCTCAGAGACTGCATTTTGGTACCCCAACCTGAAGGACCCTTCCTGGTGGCTGATCCCTGCCCTCCTCCTGCCCTGCCCTGTTGGAGAAGCTGCTTAGACCTAGGGACTCTGGAAGCTGTACTGGGCCCTGAGGTCTGCTCACCTGCCCTGTTTTCCTTTTCAACAGCTAGAACTAGACAGCCGGTTCCAGAACCACACCTGTGGTCTCTGCGGGGACTTCAATGGCATACAGACCTATTATGAGTTCCTCAAAGAAGGTGAGTGCTAAACTGGGCGTGTTGAGAGGAAGACAGGGGTGAGGCTGCAGGCTCCCAGCTCCCAAGGAGCTAACCACCTGCATCCATAGGCATACACTACAATGCCATTGAATTTGGGAACATGCAGAAGATCAACACGCCTGAGGATGAGTGCCAGGACCCGGAGGTGGTGCAAGAGCCAGAGTCTTGCTCTGAGCATGTGAGTCGCTGCTGGGAAACCCAGGCTCTTAGGAAGTCTGTACCTGCTGGCCTGTGTTGGGGTTTCCTATGCTCTAAGGGGAGGGGAGGAGGGGTACGAACAGGGGTGTGAAGCTGTCCACGTTTGTGTCCTTCTCTTCAGCGAGCCGAGTGTGAGAGGCTGCTGACCTCCACAGCCTTCGAGGACTGCCAGGCCCGGGTGCCCGTGGAGTTGTATGTGCGCGCCTGCATGCAGGACCGTTGCGCGTGTCCTCAGGATGGTGCCTGCGAGTGCAGCACCCTTGCCGAGTTCTCCCGCCAGTGCTCCCACGCAGGCGGCCGACCTGAGAACTGGAGGACTGCCTCACTCTGCCGTAAGTAGCTGGTGACCCATGGGGTGCTTGGGGGGCCTCTCACATGGTGCTCTGTGTGAGTGTCCCTGGGTTTAAGGAGCCCCCGGTGGGAGCCATGTCTGTGCCAAGCACCCAGACCCTGTCTGCCAGTGGCCTTGGCACTGTGTTAGTGCCTTATTTGTGGGTTGATGGAGCTGACTTTGCTTGTAGCCAAGAAATGCCCTGGTAACATGGTATACCTGGAGAGCAGCTCGCCCTGCATAGACACCTGCTCACATCTGGAGGTCAGCAGTTTGTGTGAGGAACACTACATGGATGGCTGCTTCTGCCCAGAAGGTACATGCTCTGGAAGACCCTTGTCCCAGAGACTGGGTCAGGGAGCAGGCAGGGAGGGGTGGGACCCTCCAAAGAACCCTAAGGGCTGGGAGGCGAGCATCTGCATCGGCAGAGCAGGGTCCTGATGTCTGTGGGTGGAGATCTGGCTGGCAGCCTCTCCTTTTGGGGAAACTGGCACTTCCTGAGGCTTCCAGGGTAAGTTTACATCTCTGGCTACCACAGGCACTGTGTACGATGACATCACGGGCAAGGGCTGCATCCCTGTGAGCCAGTGCCACTGCAAGCTGCATGGGCACCTGCATGGGCCAGGCCAGAAGATTACCAATAACTGTGAGACCTGGTAAGTATCAGAGCATAGGGCCTGGGGTCAGGCAGGCTGGGGTGTCACTGGGTCTTGACCCTGTGCCCTGCTTCTGAACAGTGTCTGCAATGCTGGCCGCTGGGAGTGTAAAGATAGGGAATGCCCTCAGACCTGTGTCCTAGAAGGTGGCTCCCACATCACCAGCTTTGATGGAAAAAAGTTTACCTTTCACGGGGACTGCTACTATGTCTTGACCAAGGTAGGCAGGCCAGGCTACCTGGATGGAGCTGGGGGCCCTCTGTCCTCTGGGGAGGGAGGAGAGACTGGTTCTGGAGAAGGCCATCCCTGGGGTGGTGGGTGGTGCTGCTCTCAGAAACAGGACGAAAAGTGGGGGGGTCTAGGGCACAGGAGGCGCTTGGATACTCAGTAAGCACAGCATCCTTCTGCATACAGGGCCAGCACAATGACTCCTATGCCCTCCTGGGTGAGCTGGCCCCCTGCGGCTCCACAGACAAGCAGACCTGCCTGAAAACTGTCGTGCTACTGACTGACAACAAGAAGAACGTAAGTCCTCCTCTCTCCCTTCCTAGCATGCCTAGGTCCTGCATGCAGGCACTCTCAGCTCTATGCAACCGTGGCATTTCTTGCAGGTGGTGGCCTTTAAATCAGGTGGCAGTGTGTTACTCAATGACCTGGAGGTGACCCTGCCCCATGTGGCAGGTGAGTGGCTCAGGGAGGGGGTCCTGAGCTGCTGCCAGTCAAAAGAGCCAGCTGGGACTGGGATAGCCTAGGGGCCTGGGCCCTTTGCAGGCTCTATCTTTGGGCCCCTGCTGGTGGTGGGGGAATGGGATGGTGGGTATGCCACTCAACAGTCACATGGAACCCAGGAGCCCTGCTATCTTTCAACGTGTTCTTGTTTTGCAGCAAGCTTCTCCATCTTTCAACCCTCTTCCTACTACATTGTTGTGAACACGGTGTTCGGGCTGCGGCTACAGGTTCAACTGGTCCCAATCATGCAGCTTTTTGTGACTCTGAACCAGTCTGCCAAGGGACAGGTGCAGGGTGAGTGGTCCCTTTTGTATCGTCCTTGAAAAAGCCCCATGAGGGTCCTGTACTGCTTGCGCCCGCATCCAGTTCTTCCTAATTCTGTCCTGCATCTTTAGGTCTCTGTGGAAACTTCAACGACCAGGAAAATGATGACTTCATGACATCTGGCGGGCTGGTGGAGGCCACGGGTGCTGGCTTCGCCAACACCTGGAAGGCCCAGTCAAGCTGCCATGACAAGTTAGACTGGCTAGATGACCCCTGTTCCCTGAACATTGAGAGCGGTAAGGCTCAGGGGAAGTTGGTCACTGTTCACTGGCTTGTCTAGGACACAGAGTCCTGGCCAGTACCGCCTCAGAGCAGATGGGGACCTAGTATGTGGGCGGAAGGGTGGGTAGAGGTTGCATAGTCCATGTTGCTGGTGACCAGCACATCTACCTGCTGTTTGGCTAGTTTATAGTGGCCCCATGGTGGCAGCTTTCCAAGCGACCAAGTAGATGGGCTGGTCAGGCTAACTGCTGGTGGCAGCTCTTATCCAGGCCTGGCTTAATGCTAGGACAATGTGCCCTCCTACCCACTTCTCGATCATATCTGAAAACTTCTAGTCTCCGGGGTTGAGAAAGGGAGGACGTGGGTGTTATACAAAACGGTCTCATCTTGCTCACAGCTGCCTGGAATTATGATGGGAGAGAGGGAGGGATGGAGGGATCTGACTTTGGTCACACAGGATACCGTGTCATCTCCATCCTGGGTGATCAGACTTTTAGGCTCAGAGTATGTGAGGGGAGCCTGGTTGTGCTGAGGTTCTGATCTACTCCCCAGCCAACTATGCGGAGCACTGGTGTTCCCTACTGAAGCGGTCAGAGACCCCTTTTGCCAGGTGCCACCTGACTGTGGACCCCACTGACTACTACAAGGTGAGCTCATCCTCCAACCCTACATACTCAGCCAACAAAGTGTGCTTGGGCCACCTGGCTGAGCCCGTGAGTGGCTGTGTGTGTGTGTGTCTGTCTGTCTGTCTGAGTGCTGGTGTGCATGCACATGTGTGTTCACTGGAGTGCTCAGGGTGCCAGGGCTGTGTGCTTGGCTTCCTCACCTCACTGTTACTTTGGTTTGTCTCCCAGAGGTGCAAATACGACACATGCAACTGTCAGAACAATGAGGACTGCATGTGCGCAGCTCTATCTTCCTATGCCCACGCCTGTGCTGCCAAGGGGGTCATGCTGTGGGGCTGGCGGGAGCGCGTCTGCAGTGAGTGCTCCCCCGCTGGCTGCTCCCTAGGATGGGGTCCAGACATGAAACTCCGTGGGCTGGGGGCCAGAAGCCCTGAGCAGTCAGTCCAGGAAAAGGGGCAGCTCCTTGTAGCTGTCACCCAGCTTCTGCCCGACCTTTAGGCTCTGTGTGCAGCGTGGGAGCAGAATTTTGCAGAGATGGACTTTGGGATGGCCACAGCTGTGGAAGCTGAGTTTAGCAACCTGGGAGGGGTTCCTAGGGTGGCTGGCCTCTGTCTGCAGGTGGAGGGAGAAGCTCAGGGACAGCCTATAGGGACAGTAGTTGGAGTCCAGTGCCATTGGCCCTCACTCCCGTGGTTTCCCCTGCAGACAAAGATGTGCACGCTTGCCCCAGCTCACAGATCTTCCTGTACAACCTGACCACTTGCCAGCAGACCTGCCGCTCCCTCTCAGAGGGTGACGCTCACTGCCTTAAGGGATTTGCCCCTGTGGAAGGCTGTGGCTGCCCTGACAATACCTTCATGGATGAGAAAGGACGCTGTGTGCCCTTGGCTAAGTGCTCCTGCTACCACTACGGACTTTACCTGGAGGCAGGAGATGTGATCCTGAGGCAAGGGGCGCGCTGGTGAGTGTCCTGGACTCTGCAAGGGGCCCATAGAGTCGGGGAGGGGACGCTCTTCAATCTCTGCCCCAAGGGGAAAAATGGGGGCGGGGGAGGTTCTACCTGTGGGGCCTGAGGCTCTCAAATGGTGCAGAGGTGCCAGAGGTGAGATTCTGAAAGTGGCCTGGCTGGCATATGCTCTGTGTAGGGACAGACTTGAGTCCCATGAACCCTGTTCCACTTCTCTCTCATAGCATTTGCCGGAACGGGAGGCTGCAATGCACCCAGGTCAAATTGCTTGGCCACAGTAAGTTTTACAGATGTTATTCATGTATGGCTACCAGTCTGAGTCTTGTTTCCCCTCCCTACTAACCTGGCACCCTGAATTCATCTGAGCTAAGACGGACTTCTTAACCCCACAGCCTGTAACCACCCCAAAATCCTTGTGGATTGCAACAACTTGACTGCTCTGGCCACCCGGGAACCCCGCCCCACTAGCTGCCAGACACTGGTGGCTGGCTATGTGAGTGCCAAGGAGGGCTGGTTGGGGGCATTCTGGATGCCTGAGTCCATTGTGTGGACTAAGCAGACTCCCATACTGCCAGTTCACTGGGCTGGGGCCTGAGTCTCACAAACACCTGGGTCTATTGGTACTCCCTGTGACCCTGGAAGAGAAGTGGCGGCCTAAGGCAGTGCAGAGGTCAGCCTAGGGGCCTTGAACAGCAACCCTACCTGGTCTCCCTGACCAGGATAAGGGAAGGGTTTTAGGAGAGAGGAGGAGAAGTTGGGGGTCCAGGGCACTGTTAGATCTTCTCTTGTGGGCACTCAATTCCTCAAGGAAGGCTTGGCCCTCATCTGAGCCCTTCTTATTCCAGTACCATACAGAATGTGTCAGCGGCTGTGTGTGTCCCGATGGGGAACTGGACGATGGCCGTGGTGGCTGTGTGAAGGAGGAGAAGTGTCCTTGCATCCACAACAAAGACCTATACAATCCTGGGGCCCAGATCAAACTGGACTGTAACAACATCTGGTGAGCTGGCCCAGTCAGCCTGCATTGGAGGGGTTAGGCTGGTTTTTTGGGGGGATACTTGCTCTGTTGACAGAGCAAGTCTTATGTCTACCCCTCACCCTAGAGGTCACCCTAGAGGCCGGTATAGGTGCTTGCAGGTTTCCTATATGGACGGCCTCAGGAGCTGGTGCCATGGTGCCCAGGGCCTTACCTAAGCTGCTCTCCAAGGGCATGTGGGAGTGTTGGCCTCAGGCCCCTTCAGGCTCCTCTACCTTTCTCCGCAGTACTTGCCAGAAAGGACGCTGGGAGTGCACCCGCTATGCATGCCACAGCACCTGCTCCATCTATGGGAGTGGCCACTACATCACCTTTGATGGGAAACACTATGACTTTGATGGACACTGCTCCTATGTGGCTGTCCAGGTGCGATTGTGAAACTCTCCAGGAAGGGGCCTGCCCTGAGATATGGAAGAAGGTCCTTGGGGTGGGAAGGGCTAGTTCCTCACCCTGGAACTCTTGCTGCCAGGATTTGGGCTCCCAGCAATGAATAGAGAGGGTGTGGTAAACCTCTCTCCTCCATGAGATGGGGATGTATGGGGATGGGGAGTGTTGAGAAAGCCTACTCTCTTCTCTCTCCTCTCCCCCCCTCTCTCTGTGTGTGTGTGGACAGGCCCAGCTATTATCAATTCTGCCCTTTGTATGGCATCATCATCCCCAGACAACGGAAAGACCTGGCTGGATGGGGTTTGAGTTAGGGCCTTGAATCCCAGATGGGGAAAGGCAGAGCATTTTCTACTCAGAGGGGTGGCCTTAGCAGCTGGGGTAGGCACCTGTGTCCTGGTTTTCTTGGCTAACACTCTTGTCGGGACCCAGGACTACTGTGGCCAGAACTCTACTGGCTCCTTCAGCATTATCACTGAGAATGTCCCCTGCGGCACCACAGGCGTTACCTGCTCCAAGGCCATAAAGATATTTATAGGGGTGAGTGCTGCTGGTTCCTGGGACAGGGGATCCCGTGGGAAGGCTTGGACACAGTCAGTGACAGTCCTTTTCTCTGAATAGGGGACAGAGCTGAAGCTGATGGATAAACACCGTGTGGTAAGGCATTTGGGAAATAGGCACCATGTGCCCTACATCACACGGAAAGTGGGCCTGTACCTGGTAGTGGAGGCCAGCCCTGGTATTATCGTTATCTGGGACAAGAGGACCACCATCTTCATCAAGCTGGCTCCTTCTTACAAGGTGGGCCACCAAGATGCCAGCCATGTCCTGGGCTGTCACCAGCATAGATGCTGTGGATGCTGTTCTCACCTACTTCAAGAACTGCTCAAGCTGGAGACTCTTGTCTTTCCACCTACAGGGCACTGTATGCGGTCTGTGTGGGAACTTTGATGACCAGACCAAGAATGACTTCACCACTCGGGACCACATGGTGGTGACCAGTGAGCTGGACTTTGGAAATAGCTGGAAGGAAGCTTCCACATGCCCAGATGTGAACCACACCCCAGACCCCTGTGCCCTAAACCCACACCGTCGCTCCTGGGCAGAGAAGCAGTGCAGCATTATCAAGAGTCATGTATTCAAAGGGTGCCACAGCAAGGTAGGCGGAGCTGAAGGCATGGGCAGGGCCACAGCAAGGTAGGCGGAGCTGAAGGCATGGGCAGGGCCACAGCAAGGTAGGCATGGCTGAAGGCGTGGGAGGGCCACAGCAAGGTAGGCACTGGTGCAAGCATGGGCAGGGCCACAGCAAGGTAGGCGGAGCTGAAGGCGAGGGCAGGGCCACAGCAAGGTAGGCGGAGCTGAAGGCGTGGGCAGGGCCACAGCAAGATAGGTGGAGCTGAAGGCATGGGCAGGGCCACAGCAAGGTAGGCACTGCTGCAGGCGTGGGAGGGTCACGAGTGTGGGCAGGGGCACAGGTGTGGGTGGACTGTGGCCATGGGCAAAGGGCTCTGTAGGCAGAGTCCCACTAGAGGCATATTGTGGTTGTGTTCAGGGCCACGGTTGGGGCCACTGAAAGAGATGAACGAGCTTGACTGTGTCCACGAGAAGGGTGTGATCTATTAGTCTTGCTATGTTTGTCTTTTGGGCTCCTGGCCTCTCCAAGTAGTCTAAGGATACTTGGAGGCATGTTGCTGTACCACCATGGGGTATTCTTCAATTCTGTACACTTGGTTCTTTGAGTCAGTAATTAGATGAGCAACCTTTCTTGCTGAGATCCTGGGGCAGACTCCGCCCTCCTTGCCCTGACTGCATGCTCATCAGGGAGGGAGAGAAATGACTTGTTTTGTTTGAGCCTAGAAGATAGCAGGGGGAGAGACAGTTTTAGGATTATCATCTTGAGGCACTCAGGGGATGGGTGACAGATCTGTTGATCAGGATGGCCTGAATGTGGGTGTGTCCCTGTCTATATCAGCTACTCTGGGGCTGTGGGCCAGCTTCAGTGTCCTGTAGTCCAGGTTCTCTAAGGGTAGTGCGGGCCTAAGGCACATGGACGTCTCCCTCCTAGGTGGACCCCACGGTCTTCTATGAGGCCTGTGTGCATGACTCCTGCTCCTGCGACACGGGTGGTGACTGTGAGTGTTTCTGCTCCGCTGTGGCCTCCTATGCTCAAGAATGCACCAAGGCAGAGGCCTGCGTGTTCTGGAGGAGGCCGGACCTATGCCGTGAGTATCCAGCTTCCTTCCCCATTCAAGTGATGACTGAATGTCACTCATCTCATCCTTGTCCCCAGACATCCTTTCTGGGGGCATAGTGAGACTGTGTTGGTAGGATGCTCTGGCATTCACGTCCCCTGATGCAGGCTCACTTGGGTACCCACTTGTGTGCTCCCAAGCCAGACCATGTTCCATCCTCTCTCCCTCTAGCTGTATTCTGTGATTACTACAACCTCCCAAATGAGTGTACATGGCACTATGAACCGTGTGGAAACCGCAGCTTTGAGACCTGCAGGACCATCAACGGCATCCACTCCAACATCTCTGTGTACTACCTGGAGGGTGAGCAGACAGGGCTCTTCAGCAAGGTGGCCACCAAGGGGTAGGCCTCTGTCAGGCTGGGGGCTACTGTTAGCTGGAGACACTCAGGGTTGTTTGAGAGGTGCCCACGGGCTAAGAGGCTTGGCTCAGGTGCTAAGGTTCACTTCACTACAGTCTGTTCAACTGGAGCCATGGAAGCCAGCTAAGGCCCCGACTCCTGAAGTGGTGGAGGAGGAGCACACTACCTCACGGGTGTGTGTGGTGCAGAATACCCTAGTGTCAGGGTAGACACAAACCCTGTCTTCTGACTCTTGGTCTTCAAACATGAACATCTCCAAGCAAAACGCCAGATGGGGTGGGGTTGATGAGGAAGGTTTGATGGACCAGGGGCATCATCCACGGTGGTCTAAGCCCCATTTCCTATACCCACTAGGTTGCTACCCTCGGTGCCCTGAGGACAAGCCCATATATGATGAAGACGGAATGAGATGTGTCACTGAGGACCAGTGTGGCTGCTATATTGATGGCATTCACTATCCACCCAATTCGTCAATTCCCACTAAGGATATCTGCAAGTCTTGGTACTGAGCCTTCATTGCATAGGGCCTGGGAAAGGTTGGCACACACATGTATACACACACACACACACACACACACACACACACACACCATGTTCAGACACATGGAAATACGGTCACGCCGGTCAGGTGTATGCAAGCACACATACATGGCTCATAGCCACACTCACACTCATTCACAGCCCATTCAATGTGCATACATACATGGACACAACCACATACAGTTGCACACCCAGTCACACTTGTACACATATGGTCAAAGGAGCTAGGGTACAGAGGTGCTAGTTCCTGTCCTTAGGAGTATGCAGGTCTTTTGATCTCACCCCATTCTCTTGGGCCAGCTTTTTCTTAGCTTGCTTCACCTCATCTGACTGGTTACATTTAGAGCTCTATGGGTGGGTTCCTTTGTGGCTTGTGGTTGGGCAGTCCTCTGGGGCTTTGGGCCAGCACACAGGGAGATGGGCATGTGGGTGTCTGTGGGCAGGAGGGTATGGGGAAGACCTGTAGCGTCTATACTTGCTTTGCAGTATGTGCACCAACACTTCAGAAATCGTCTGCGGTCCAGATGAAGGTAAGCTGCTCTCTGCTGGGATCCTGGAGGTAGAGGGTTAGTGGTCCCAACCCAGGAAGCCTATGGACTGTGCTGTTCTTATACCTGTGGGACCTGGGCTTGGGTAGGGATTGGTCTCCTCCTGGGCTCTCTTTCTTGGTTGCCCATGTCCTTTCCAGCTTCAATGTGCTGAGCTGTGCAGCAAGCGTGAGACTCCCCCTTCACATCTTTGTTTTCTTTCTCTAATGGGAGTGGTACCCTATGGGGAATTTCTAGTGCACCTCTCATCTGGGTGCTGGGCTTATTGCCTCTGGGTTCCAGTGAGGCTCCTTCTTCAAAGTAAGAGGTTCTGGGGATGCAGTCCTGCTGGAATGGAGGATGCAGTCCTCCATCACATGGGATAAATTGGGGAAGCCTTGAAAGGCTGTCTTTCTTGTTAAACTGACGACCCCGTACCCTCTGTACAGGAAAGGTTGTTAACGAGACCCAGGATGGTGTCTTCTGCTACTTTGAGATCTGCGACTCCAATGGGACAATAGAACAACACTTGAATATTTGTGTCTCCTCCACGCCACCTCCATCCACCCTGACAAGCTTCACCACAGTCTCTACCCCTATTTCCATCTCCACCACCACCACCACAACCACCGCCACTGCCACCACCATTACCGCTACCGCCACTGCCACCATCACGGGCACGATAACTAGCACTGAAGGTGAGGCTTATTCTGGGTTTTGTTCTCCTGAGAATCCAGCATGGGTTCTTCATCTTCTGGGGCCCAGGGCCAAGTCTGTGTATGCAGCCTCCATTCAGCAAATCAACTGTGAATTTAGGTGGTATCGACATTTTTCTGAACTCAGGGGATGCTGGAGGATGTCCTCACATTCCTCTGCATTTGTTCCAGTACAAACCATATCTATGATGGGTAAGCTGTCAGGGGTATGACAGACACAGGGAAGAACACCTGTAAATTTGAGGGCCTTGACTGGGCTTGGGCTCAGTTGGCAAAGCACTTGCTTCCCAAGCATGAGGACATGGGTTTGATCCCTGGAGTGTATGTAAAAATGCCACGCAAGTGGGTGCACATTTGTAATATCACTGTTGGGGTCACGGAGACAACAGAATTCTTCGGGCTCACTGGCAAGCCAAGACAACTATATTGTCAAGTTCCGGGCCAATGGGCGACCTTGTCTGAAAGGAAGGAGATTACATTCTTGAGGATGACACTGGGGATTGTCCTCTGGGCTCTACACTCACATACACATGTTCATGCACATTTGTAAATACACACACATGCACAAACATGCACACACATAAATGTACACACACATATAATGCAGGCTGGGCATGGTGGTGCACACTTACAGCCAGCACTTGGGAGGCAGAAGCAGAATGATTGCTATGAGTTTGAGGCCGATGGTCTATGTTGAGAGTTTCAGACTTAAACTGTGCAGTGATATCCTCCCCTTTTTCTTGACTGAAGTTCCATCAGCAACTCCTGGTAAGTAGGGCCAAGAAGGGAAAATCTTTCCAGATCCCTTCCGGGCTTCCTTCAGAAGCAGAAGCGAGGGCAGGCTGCACTTACCTTTTTGTGGATCATGGGTGTATTTACTCACTGTTTGCCAAATCTATAGACACAGAGGTGGGACCTGACCTGTGTGAGTGACCACGTTCTTGGTCAGGAATAGACAGCGTTCCTTTCACACTCTTCCTTAGGAATGGCTCTCTTGTTAGTCTTTTTCTCTCACACGACATTGCCAAGGAAGGGGTACTGAGTTGGGGCTCTAAGACAGGCCTTGTGTGGCCCTGTCTCTCTGGACCACAGTCTTTCAGCTGCATGAAGGTGGAAATATGTCTGTTGTGAAATACGACCTTATAAACATGGTCCCTTGGTGATGATGGGTGGGCAAGGGTATCTGTGGGGCAGCTGCGGAGGTCACCGGAGACTCGATCCCATAGCCTCCCTCAGGCATGAATAACCTATATGTAATTTTGCTTCCCTAGTACCATGCTGCTGGACTGATTGGATCAACAACAACCATCCTAGTGATGACAGTGATGGTGGTGAGCAAGAGACCTTCGACAGCGTCTGTAGTGCTCCTGTGGACATTGAGTGCAGGTCAGCCACAGAACCCACACTCAGTTGGCAGGATCTGGAGCAGAAGGTACAGTGTAATGTCTCATTTGGGCTCATTTGCAATAACGAAGACCAGTATGGAAACGGAGTATTTGAACGTTGTTATGACTATGAGATACGAGTCAAGTGTTGCTCTCCAGAGGTGAACTGTCCTACTTCAACCCCCTCATCCACAGCTTCACCAACAGCCTCACCCTCAACTTCACCAACAACCTCACCTACCTCTTTACCAACAGCCTCACTTACCACTTCACCAACAGCCTCACCTACCAATTCACCAACAGCCTCACCTACCAATTCACCAACAGCCTCACCTACCACTTCACCAACAACTCCACCTACCACGTCAACAGTTTCACCAACTACTCCAGCTACCACATCACCAACAAGCTTGCCTACCACTACACCAACCATTTCATCTAGTGCTACACCAGTGACTTCATTTACCACTTCACAGACATCTTCACCAACCACCTCTGTTACAACTTCACCAACCCCTTCACTAGGCACCTCAACTGCCACATCACCAAGCACCACCACCACCACCACCACCACCACCACCACCACCACCACCACCACCACCACCACTTCATGCATTAAAAAGTGCGAGTGGACTGGCTGGACAGATTCTGGCAAACCCAAAAATGATAGAAACAGTGGAGATTTTGAACCTATTGGAGATGCCTGTAAACCAGGTTGGGAAGCAGTTAACATCTCCTGCAGAGCTGTGATGTATAACGACAAAACACTTGAACAGCTAGGACAGATTGTCACTTGTAACACAGAAGTTGGGCTAGTGTGTAAAAATTCAGATCAGAAATTAGGAGGGTTTATCCCAATGCCAGTGTGTGTCAACTATGAGATCAATGTCGAGTGCTGTGAGTGCTGTAAGCCAGAATGCTCCACTACGACACCACTTTCAACCACTACTACAGTGACTACTATCCCAACATCTACCAGCACAAAGACCCCAACACCAAAATCTACTACCACACAGACCACAACACCAACACCCAGATATACCACTACAGAGACAAGCCCAACACCAAGTACCACAGTGACTCAAACCCAAACATCTACCACAACAGAGATATCAACCACAGAAAGATCGACTCCAGCATCTACCACCACTCAGACATCGAGCCCCACATCCACTACAACAATGACTTCAACTGCGTCAACAACTACCCCAGTAATGTCAACTCCAATAAGGAATATAACAGAGACCACAACACCTACACCTAGTCCAAATACATCCATACCAACATCTACCATCACAGAAACAACAAGTTCAAAACCGACCACACAAGGAACTCCAACCCCAATAACTACCACCCCAGAAACCTCAACTTCAATATCTTCTACCACACAGATCACAACAACAACCACTAGTCTAGGTACCTCAACTCCAACATCTACCACCATAGAGATACCAACACCAATCACCTTAGTGACTCCAACCCCAAAACCTAGCAGTCCAGAAACCCAAACTCAATTATCTACTACCAAACAGACCACAAAACCAACACCTAGTTCAGGTACATTCCCTACAACAGCTACCACAACAAAGACACCAACCCCAACCCCAACCACAACAGTGACCCCAAACCCAATACTTACGACCACAGAAACATCAACTCCAATAACTACTACCAAACAGATCACAACACCAACACCTAGTCAAGGTACCTCCACTCCAACATCTACCCACATAGAGACAAAAACCCCAACTGAGACAACCACACTGACTCCCAACCCAACACCTACCATCATAGAAACCTCTACTCCAACATCTACTTCCACACAAACTACAGGAACAACCACTAGTCTAGGTACATCCACTATAACATCTACCACTACAGAGACAACAACCACAACGGAGACTACAATAGTGACTTCAACCCCAAACACGAGCAGCCCAAAAACCAAAACACCAATATATACTACCACACAGACCACAACACCAACACAAAGTCAAGGTACGTCCACTCCAATATCTACCCCCACAGAGACACCAACCAGAACTCTGACTACCACTGAGACTCCCAACCCAACACCTACCATCACAGAAACCTCTACTACAACATCTACTTCCACACAAACCACAACATCTAGTCTGGGTACGTCCACTCCAACATCTACCACCACAGAGACACCAACCCCAACACCGACAACCATAGTGACTTCAACCCCAATACCGAGCAGCCCAGAGACATCAACTCCAATATCTACTACCACACAGACCACAACACCAACACCTAGTCAAGATACCTCCACTCCAACATCTACCACCACAGAGACACCAACACCAACTCTGATTACCACATTGACTCCCACACAAACACCTATCATCATAGAAA
>NC_022015.1:34430730-34431787 GCF_000317375.1 Microtus ochrogaster
AAAGCTCTACTCCAACATCTACTTCTACACAAACCACAACAACAACCACTAGTCTAGGTACGGCCACTCCAACATCTACCACCACAGAGACACCACTACCAACCTCGACCACCTTAGTGTTTTCAACTCCAAAATCTAGCAGCCCAGAAACCTCACCTTTAATATCTACTACCACACAGACCACAACACCAATACCTAGTCAAGGTACATCAACTCCAACATCCACACCCACTGAGACACCAACCCCAACCCTGATTACCACAGTGACTTCCACCCCAACACCTACCATCATAGAAACCTCTACTCCAACACAAACCACAACAACTACAACTAATCCAGGTACCTCCACTCCAACATCAACCCCCACAGAGACACCAACCCCAACCCCGACCACAATTGTGACTTCAACTGAAAAAACAAGCACCCCAGAAACCCGAACTTCAATATCTACTACCAAACAGGTGACAAAGCCAACACATAGTCAAGGTACCTCTACTCCAACATCTACCACCTCTGAGACACCAACACCAACTCTGACTACCACAATGACGCCCACACCAACACCTACCATCATTGAAAGCTCCACTCCAACATCTACTTCTAAACAAACAACAACAAAAAGCACTACTCTGGGTACCTCCACTCCAACATCTACTGCCACAGAGACACCAACCCCAACCTCGACCTCTATAGTGACTTCAACGTTAACATCTAGCAGCCCAGAAACCCCAACTCCAAAATCTATTACCACACAGACCACAGCACCAACACATAGTCAAGGTACCTCCACTCCAACATCTACTCCCACAGAGACACCAACACCAAATCTGACTACCACAGTAACTCACACACCAACACCTACCATCATAGAAACCTCTACTCCAACATCTACTTCTACACAAACCATAACAACAACCACTAGTGTAGGTACCTCAACTCCAACATCTACCACCACAGAAACACCAACCCCAACCCCGACTGCCATAGTGACTTCAACATCAAAATATAGCAGCCCAGAAACCTCAACTCCAATATCTACTACAACACAGACAACTAC
>NC_022015.1:34432399-34448727 GCF_000317375.1 Microtus ochrogaster
GGCCACTCCAACATCTACCACCACAGAGACACCAATACCAACCCCAACCACCTTAGTGTTTTCAACTCCAAAATCTAGCAGCCCAGAAACCTCACCTTTAATATCTACTACCACACAGACCACAACTCCAACTCCTAGTCAAGGTACATCCACTCCAACATCTACCACCACAGAAATACCAACCCCAAACTTGACCTCTGTAGTGACTTCAACCCCCAAACCTAGCAGTCTAGAAACCTCAACTCCAATATCTATTACCACACATACCACAACACCAACACATAGTCAAGGTACCTCCACTCCGACATCTCCACCCACAGAGATACCAACCTCAACTCTCACTACCACAGTGACTCCTACCCCAACACCTACTATCATAGAAACATCTACTCCAACATCTACTTCTACAAAAACCACAACTACAACTACTGGTCAAGGTACCTCCACTCCAACATCAATCAACACAGAGACACCAGTCCCAACCCCGACCACCATAGTGACTTCAACCCCAAAACCTAGCAGCTCAGAATCCTCAACTCCAATATCTACTACCACACAGACCACAACACCAACACCTACTGAAGGTACCTCCACTCCAACATCTACCCCCACAGAGACACCAAACACAACTCTGAGTACCACAGTGACTCCCACCCCAACACCAACCATCATGGAAACCTCTACTCCAAAATCTACTTCTACACAAACCACAACAACCACCACTAGTATAGGTATGTCCACTCCAAGATCTACCACCATAGAGATACCTACCCCAACCTCGACCTCTACAGTGACTTCAACTCCAAAACCTAACAGCCCAGAAACCCCAACTCTAATATCTACTACCACACAGACCACAACACCAACACCTAGTCAAGGTACCGCCACTTCAATATCTACCACCACAGAGACACCAACCCCAAATCTGACTACTACAGTGACTCCCACCCCAACAACTACCATCATAGAAAGCACTACTCCAACATCTACTTCTACACCGACCACAACAACAACCACTAGTCTAGGTACCTCCACTCCAACATCTACCATCACAGAGACACCAACCCCAACACCGACCACCATAGTGACTTTAACCCCAATACTTAGCAGCCCAGAAACCTCAACTCCAATATCTACTACCACACAGACCACAACACCAACACCTAGTCAAGGTACCTCCACTCCAACATCTACACTCACAGAGACACCATCCCAATCTCTGACTACCACAGTGACTCCCACCCCAACACCTACCAACATAGAGACCTCTAGTCCAACATCTACTTCTACAAAAACAGCTATAACAACCACTAGTCTAGGTACCTCCACTCTAACACCAACCACCAGAGAGACACCAACACCAACTCTAACCACAACAGTGACTCCAAAACCAATACCTAGCAGTCCCGAAACCTCAACTCCAATACCTACTACAACTCAGATTACAACACCAACACGTAGTCAAGGTACCTCCACTCCAATATCTATCCGCACTGAGACACCAACCCCAATTCTTACTACGACAGTGACTTCCACCCCAACACCTACCATCATAGAAACATCTACTCCAACATCTACTTCTACACAAACTACAACAACAACCACTAGTCTAGGGACCTCCACTCCAACAACTACCACCTCAGAGACACCAACCCCAACCCCGACCACCTTAGTGACTTCAAAATCTAGCAGCCCAGAAACCCCAACTCCAAAATCTATTACCACACAGACCACAGCACCAACACATAGTCAAGGTACGTCCACTCCAACATCTACCACCACAGAGACACCAACACCAACCCCAACCACCATAGTGACTTCAACCCCAAAACCTAGCAGCCCAGAAACCTCAACATCAATATTTACTACCACACAGGCCACAACACCAACACCTAGTCAAGGTACCTCCACTCCAACATCTACACCCACAGAGACACCCACCCCAACTATGACTACTACAGTTCCTACAACCCCAACACCTACTACCACAGAAACCTCAACTCCAATATCTATTACCACACAGACCACAACACCAACACCTACTCAAGGTACCTCCACTCCAACATCTACCCCCACAGAGACACCAACCCCAACTCTGACTATTACAGTAACTCCCACCCCAACACCTAACAACATAGAAACCACTACTCCAACATCTACTTCTACACAAACCACAACAACAACCACCAGTCTAGGTACGTCCACTCCAACATCAACCACCACAGAGACACCAACTCCAATCCCGACCACCATAGTGACTTCAACACCAAAACCTAGCAGCCCTGAAACCCCAATTTCAATATCTATTACCACACAGACCACAACACCAACACCTAGTCAAGGTACATCAACTGTAATATCTACCCCCACTGAGACACCAACCCCAACTCTGACTACCACAGTAACTCACACACCAACACCTACCATCATAAAAACCACTACTCCAACATCTACTTCTACACAAACCACAACAACAACCACTAGTCTAGGTACATCCACTCCAATATCAACCACCACAGAGACACCAACCCCAACCCCGACTACCATAGTGACTTCAACCCCAATACCTAGCAGCCCAGAAACCTCAACTCCAATATCTACTACCACACATACCACAACACCAACACCTAGTCAAGGTACCTCCACTCCAACATCTACACTCACAGAGATACCAACCCCAAATCTGACTACCACAGTGACTCCCAACCCAACACCTACCATCATAGAAACTACTACTCCAACATCTACTTCTACAGAAACCACAACAACCACTAGTCTAGGTACGTCCACTCTAACATCAACCACCACAGAGACACCAAGTCCAACGTCCACTATCACAGTGACTTCAACTCCAACACCTACCACTACTGAGACCTTACCATCTACTATCACACAGACCACAATACCAACCATTGTTATAGAGACCTCCACTCCAACATCTACCACCACAGAAAGATCCACCCCAACTCTGACCACCACAGTTCCTACAACCCCAACACCTACTGCCACAGAAGCCTCAACTCCAATTTCTACTACAACACAGATGACAACATCAACAATTGTTACAGAGACCTCTACTCCAACATCTACATCCACAGAGACATCAACCCCAACCTCGACTACCACAGTTACTTCAACCCCATCACCTACTACTTCAGAGACCTTAACATCTACAACACATACCACACCTGCAACGCCAATCATAGACATCTTCACTACTAGATCTACCACTATCCAGACACCAAGCCCAGTCCACACCACCACATTGCCTCCAACTCCAACACCTTCCACCACAGAGTCATCAACCTCAACTTCTACAACCACACAAATTCCACCCTCATCTTCTCCTATTTCTGCTACCACCATCACACCTTCCCAAAGCCCAACCTCCACTTCCATCATCACAGAGACTCCAACCCCATCTGCCACCACTTTAGAGACACCGATCCCAACCTCTACCTCCACTGAAAACACAGCTCCAACATCTTCTACTAGCCAAACTCCTTCCAAATCTCCAACGAAACCATCAACACCTGTGACCACTGTGTTCCCCTCTTCCCCACCCACGGAGTCCATCATCATTCTTAGCACCCCTGCTACCACCATAGTAACGTCTAGCACTGCATCGTCACCTGGAACATCACCATCCATCACTTCGTCAGCGGGCAGCACACCCTCTTCACTTCCAGGACCAACACCGGGACCCTCCACCACTACTTCCGGTAAGTACACATGGGAAGCCACCCCATTCCTCCTCTCTTAGGAGAGCTTCATTTTTACCAGGGAAGCTTTACAGCCTCACAACTCGAGCCTGGAGTCAGTATTTTGTGGTTCATGACCCTGATCTTGTGCAGTGAGGCAAGTTCCCTGGAAGGTTTAGACCTTCCCTGCCTACTGAGTCAGACCCCTTGGATTGATGAATTGATTGGAAACAGGTCACTACCTTCCTGTAGATAGACTTTCCTCAGGCAGAGCTACTTCAGCACAAAATGTGTAGCCCAGGACTGAAAGATATCCATGGGGAAAGTTTGCCCAGGGAGATCTTGGACTGCATTAGGTCAGGGTTGGTGTAAGGCATAGGGCTACTCCTCTGTCTGGGCATGGCACAAAAGGCCTTGGAGGGTAGCTAGTCTGGCCTTGTCAGATGTCCAGTGTGACAGTCACACAGTGTGCATGGTGGCGTCAAATCCTGGTGAGTAGATATAAGGTTTTGAGACCTCACCATGGCTTCTTGTGCCAGCTGTTCTCTCTCTGTGGCGGGGCCTGCAGGTTGAGCCCTGCAGCATCTGAGATGAACAGTGCCATTGACCCACAATGTTCTTACAGGCACATCTACTTCCTCAAGGACCACAACAGGACAAACTTCACCCACCACAAGACCACCCTCCACATCCACCCCTACATCCTTCACTGTGCCAGTATCTACCACGGAAACCACACCAACTACTTTGGAGACCACCAGGACCTCTTCTTGGGGCACAATCTCCTCAGCCTCCCCAATCACCTCTCCCATCACTGACTGGACCAGTGTTGGCACCTTGGTTACCTGCTGTGTTTTGGATGACATGTACTATGGCCCAGGTATCCATGGTGTTTAAGTCTAATGTTTACAAAGCTCAGGCTGTTCCCTGCTCTTTCTAGTGAGTAGAACCAGGGTCAGACCCCAACTTGAAGCTTTCTCAGGAGGCTGGATGCTGGTCATGGGTGGATGTTTTTGTGGTCAGCTTCACCTTACTTGGAACATGAACCAGAGGTCAGGGCTCTTCCCAGGCCAGAAGAACAAGTAGGGTGGGTGTTAGTCTGTTTTCTGTTTTAACAAAATACTTGAGGTCAAATGATTTGTAAATAATAGGAGGTCATCCAGCTGACAGTTTCAGAGGCTAGGAAGTACAGTAATGCGGCCCTGGCACGTGGCCATCCAGCTGACGGTTCCAGAGGCTAGGAAGTACAGTAACATGTCCCTGGCACCTGGTCATCCAGCTGACCATTCCAGAGGCTAGGAAGTAACATGGCACGGGCACCCGATGGTTTCCTCATTCTGCATCAAAATACAATGCAGGTATCAGGCCATGAGAGATGTGCCGGCTCTGGTCTCTCATCTTCTTGCAATGCCACTAATGTCACACTAGGGGGCTTACCCTCATACCTCACCTAACTTTAGTCTTATCCCCTAAGTACCCTCCTCCAGGACAGTGAGTCCCTCTCCAAGGCCTCCATGGAATCGATCAGTGTGTTTTTGTGGCTAGCTTTGCCTCTGGATGGTGTAAAGACTGCGTCCTTCTCTTCCCTTTTAGGTGAACTGATCTACAACAATACCTATGGGAACACTTGTTATTATGTGAACTGCTCTGTGGAGTGCAAACTCCAAATCTTCAAATGGCCCTGTCCATCTACTCCCTCAACTTCTACACCATCAACACCAACATCCTCCCCGACGACCACACCCTCCACACCATCTACCACATCTTCAAAGTCTACACCCTCCACACCATCATCTACCACATCTTCAAAGTCCACACTCTCCACATCATCCAAGTCAACAACCACAACCTCCACCCCTGGGTGGTGCCTTGACTTTGATCCTCCTAGACAGGTCAGTGGATAATATATGGCTTTCTTACCCTGATACTGAACAGGTCCATGTCTGGGTACCTACCATCTGAATGACACCCTTCCTGGTTGTCCAAGATGCCCATGTTCCCACACCCTGCACCTTCTCCAGTAGGGCTGATATTTCCCAAAACATCGTGGGCTTAGGGTCCGCTGGCCTTCTCTCTTTTCCCCATATCCTGACTTTCTTCTCCTCATATTAGCCTCCCTCAGCTCCATCCCTGAGTGGGTCCTATCTTCTTGTGTAGACTGGGGAAGTTAAGAGGGGCTGCCTGCTGACTGGCCCATGCCCTGTCTCCTGTAGGAGAATGAGACCTGGTGGCTATGTAACTGTACCATGGCCATTTGCAAGCATGACAACGTAGTGGAGCTTGTGGAGCGGAAGTGCGAACCCCCGCCCATGCCTACCTGCTCCAATGGCCTGAAGCCTGTGCGTGTCATCGACCCTGATGGCTGCTGCTGGCACTGGGAGTGTGACTGTAAGGCCTTACTGTCTGAGGATATGCCTTCCAGGGTCCTTTCTTCTTTGGTACCAGTAGCGGCAGGGCTAGCCTCTTGGGAACAGACTTTGATTGCTAAGCACCTGCTGTAGGCTGTGCCAGTCTTAGGGACTTCTCAATACCCTTTATGTCTCCCTGGGTAGGAGGGGGGTAGATAGAAGTCTTGGCTGGTGGGGCAGAGGCACCTTTCTGAGCAAGGATGCTTCTGAGGTTAAGAGTGACCTTCTGACTCTAAAGCAAGGCCTCTCCCTGCAGAAGAGGGGGTGTGTCTCTGGACCAACTGGGAAGATGATTTTAGAAGATCTGCTCCCGCTTGGAAGTCCCTAGTGGCTCAACTTAGGGACCAGGATTTTCAGGCTCCTTTAGTGACTGCTGGCTTTTTCAGCCTGTCCCTTGAATCCTGGATGACATCAACTTACAAATCTTCTTCCACAGGCTACTGCACCGGCTGGGGGGACCCGCACTTTGTCACCTTCGATGGGCTCTACTACAGTTACCAGGGTAACTGCTCCTATGTTCTAATGGAGGAGATTACCCCCACGGTGGACAACTTTGGGGTCTACATTGACAACTACCATTGTGATGTCAGTGACGAGGTATCCTGCCCCCGCACACTAATTGTGCGTCACGAGACCCAGGAAGTGCAGATCAGGACTCTGCAATTGATGCCCATTGTGGTGCAGGTATGTGGTTGGGCAGCCAAAGTGTGTCTCTCATGGCCTTTTACTGTGGGCCCCAGGCGACCGAGGATTAGGCTGCGGATTCACTGGACCTGGCTGGAACCACAGCACATTAAAGCCTCCTTAGGGTCATGTCAGCTCTTCTCATGGGCTCTCGAAGTGAGCACAGAAACCTCCTCTCTGAGGCCAGGTGAACAGGAAGTGGCTGTGTCTAGCTGAGTCTTCTCTATCCTTGGGTCATTGGTGATATCAATGGAAACATCTGAGGAGCCCCGAACCTTTCGAGGAGCCTCAAAGTCCCTGGGAAGAGCGTTCTTTGGTATCTCCTGGGATGAGCTGGGACAAACGTCTGTCCTAGTGTTGTGGAAAGGAAGCAAGAAGGGAAGGGAAAGCGGTAAGGGGCAGGAAAAGCTCCCCTTTCAGATAGGGGTAGAGATAACCTAGGTGCTATCCCCAGGTGCAACTCGGCCTTCTTGACGAGCTATATGACTTCCAGAGAGGGCAATGGTGGGACAGGACAGAGCAGGGCAAGCCCCGAGCATGTGGCAGCCTCTTGCTCCAGTCTCAGAGGCCCTCCCTGACTCAGACATGTTGACTACAGGTGCAGGTGAACAAGCAGGTAGTGGCTCTGCCCTACCAGAAGTTTGGGGTGCAGGTATACGAATCTGGCATCAACTATGTGGTGGACATCCCCAGGCTGGAAGCTCAGATCACCTACAACGGCCTGTCTTTCTCCATCCGGCTGCCCTACCACCTCTTTGGCAACAACACGAAGGGCCAGTGTGGTGAGTCCCCCCCCCCCACAGCCTCTTTCCTTGGAGGGCAAGACTGGGTGTGAGCATCGGTCGCCTAGCTGTGGGTTCTCTACTCCTCTGTGGGCAGGCACTGTGGCATTCTCTTGTGTCTGGTCCCTGTGAGGAGCCATCAGATGTTAGCTTGACTTTGAATTTTCCCTCTTGCCTGGCCAGTGGGGCACAGGGAGCCTGAGCTGGAGAAGGAAAGGTGCCAGGGCCCGACCTGGGTCTGATAGTGTGTCTTGGTGCTGGCTTGACGGGTGGCTTCTCTGTGCACAGGCACCTGCACCAACAGTACTGAAGATGACTGCATCCTGCCCAGCGGGGAGATCATCTCCGACTGTGAGGTTGCTGCTGACGAGTGGTTGGTGAACGACCCCTCCAAGCCACACTGTCCTCACAGCAGCTTCACCACCAAGCGCCCAGCCGTTACGACAGCAGGGTTCTTGCCACCGGAGAACTGCACTGTGTCTCCTATCTGTGAGCTCATCAAGAGCAGGTGAACTGTGGGAAGTGGAGAAGTGGAGGCAAGAGGATCAGGACAAGCCTAGGCGGTTGAGATCCTATCTCAAAGTATATAGGGTCTCAAGAGGTCTCATCTCTCTGTTGTCCCTACTGTCTACCAAGTAGGCAGAGCAACCCTTGTGAGGGCCTGAGAGAGCTGGGGTTGTCACTGTGGATGGGTGTCAGATCACAGGGGGCCTCAGGACCTGGCTTCTGTTTCCCCAGATCCTAGCTATCCTCTTTGACATCCCCTACCCCAGCACTTTTCTTTGCTCTCAGACGTCCCGCACCTTCTGGCCAGGTGCCGGCTCAGGTGAGCTGGAGACCCTGAGTAGATCAACTGACCAGACAGCATTAGCAGATCAGTGAGGCAGGTTTGAGCCTGGACACGGGTCAGGAACTCCTAAATCTGGTAGCCACAGGAGGACATTCCCTGTCCCTGTACGTGTTTGAAGTCACAGCTAGGTAACCCGTTGGCAGGATTGTTGGAAGGGGACATCCTGGCAACCAGCGACCATTCAGGTGTGCAGAGTACATCTCTGCACGTCTGATAACACAGGCGCATGCCCTTCTTTTTCTAGGTGCCAGCACTTTCTGTCTTCTGCTACTGGTAGCGTAGGGCCTCTTTGGCAGGGTCCTCTGAGCAGGCTCTGGTAGGCCAAGGGGAGGCCAGGGAAGCATGTGGAGAGGCTGGGGTGCTGACCAGAGTGTGATCTATCTCTCCCTGCACAGCCTGTTCTCCGAGTGTCACCCCTTCGTGCCTCCAAAGCACTACTATGAAGCCTGCCTGTTTGATAGCTGCTTTGTGCCTAACTCTGGTTTGGAGTGTGCCAGTGTACAGGCCTATGCAGCCCTCTGTGCCAAGGAAGGCACCTGCGTTGACTGGCGGAACCATACTCAGGGGGCCTGCTGTAAGTGCTACTCATCTCTCCCCATGTATTGCCTGTGCTGGGGATCTGTCGGTCAGGCAAGGGTACCGGGCAGCTCCCCATCCTCGGCTTGCATGGGGTGAAGTCCTAGGTAGGAAGGGCTGGGTAGCTTTGTCACTCCAGGGAGGGGCAGTCTTATCTTTTTGATTCTTGCGCCTGTCCTGCAGCTGTGAAGTGTCCATCTCACAAGGAGTACAAGGCCTGTGGCCCTGCAGAAGAACCCACCTGCCAGTCCAGGTACGCTGCCTGAAGACTCCCGCTGGTTTCCTAGTCCTGCTCATGCAGTCCAGTCAGCTTTAGCCCCTTGCCAGAGCTGTGCCCCAGCCTATATCGCTCCTTCCTTCTGAACGTGTGTCTTACCATTCCAGCGCCTCCCAGAATTTCACAATCTTGGTGGAAGGCTGCTTCTGTTCTGAAGGCACCACAAAGTTTTCCCCTGCCATTGATGTCTGTGTGAAGACTTGTGGTATGTCTCCTACTCCTACTGCCTCCCTCCTGTGCCTCTGTGTCTTCAGGGGCAGGGCCAGAAAGCACATCTCAGTTCCTTATAATATCATGACAGTGTTAACAGAGTTTGTTTCCTCTCTCTTCCTAGGCTGTGTGGGACCTGACAATGTGCCCAGAGAGGTAGGTTTCCCCTTGTGCTTGGAGAATTTTCCCTAAAATCCTGAGCCATGTAAGTCCTGGGTGAGATCCACCCACTCACCCATCTATCCATTGGCACATCTATCCATCAGTCCATTACCTTGAGCTGTCTGTCATCCATTTAACCATCTATACCATCCATTTAACCATCTATACCATCCATTTATCCATCTATCCATCCATCCACTCACCTATCCATTATCCATTCAACCACCCATCAATCTCTCCAATACCCATCCATAATCCATCCATCTATTCACACTATTCATCTGTATATCCATTTATTAGCTATCCAAGTAACCACCTGTCCACCATCTATCTTTCATCCCATCCATTTGTTATCTATCCATCCATTCGTCCAGCCACCCAGCCATCGTCCACCTATTCATATTCATTAAACTATCCTTCATCCATCCATCCATCCATCCATCCATCCTCCATTCATTCACTAATTCATTATCCATCCACCTATTCCGCACCCACAAATCTATCCAACCACCCATCCATCGGAACCCTTCATCCTCCATCCACCTATCCATCCAACCATCCACCCATCCAACTACCCCTACACTATCCATCTATGCCACCAACCATCAATCCATCATCCATCCATCTTTCTATCTTTCCAGTCATCTACCCATCCATCAAACCATCCATCCACCCATCCACTCACCAGTCATATACTCTGACTAACGTGGGCTGGCATGTTGCCTTCTTCGGTCCTGTTTCCCGTGTTTGCCCACAGTCATTGGTTGACTCTTTAGCTCAATTAAAAAACCAGTAGACAATGTGTGGTGTGTCCGTTGCATGCCAGGAGGTGTTGGTGGACGCTGGTGAGCAAGTCACATCTGTGTGATATCAGTGGCCTTGAATGAACAGGTGCTGGGCTGTCCCTGAACCTTCCCTATGAGTTCAGAGGTGATGAGGGATAAGGCTGTCTCACTTGATTCCTCATCTGGCTACCTGGTCCAGCTCTTTCCTCTCTGGCTGGCCATGGACATGGACGTGTCATAGTAGGGCTAACGTGGTGTTAATCTGATCTTTTCTCTTTGCAGTTTGGAGAGCATTTTGAGTTTGATTGCCAGGACTGTGTTTGCCTGGAGGGTGGAAAGGGCATTGTCTGCAATCCAAAGATATGTGCTGGGGAGAACCAGACCACATGCGAGGAGGATGGCACTTACCTTGTCGAAGAATTCGACCCAGATAACAAGTGCTGCAACAAAACCACATGTAGTAAGGACACCCCTGGGGAATGGGAACCATTCTCAGACCACTAGGGCTTCTAGTGTAACTGACCTTGCCTGCTGTAGGTGAGGTTTCCTGCCCCCCACCTCACACCCAGTTGGCTAACTCAGGTTATACTCACTTGAGAGGGGAGTGGGATGCAGGTCAGGAGCCCCAACTCCAAGTCCTGGTCTTGGTGGGCTCCACAGGGGCCTGGATTCATGCTCTGCAGTGGGAGGTGGTGCTCTGCCTGTGTGATCTGTCCTGGTCACCACACTCTTGCTCTGCCTTCAGAGTGTGACACCAAACTATGCAGTGCGGAACGTCCCTCTTGCTCGCTGGGATTCGAAGTCAAGAGCCACAGTGTGCCTGAAATATGCTGTCCAGTTTACTCCTGTGGTAAGTGATGCCAGCTGGGCAAGGGAAGGCCACAGGTGGGGCAGGCTGTGAACAGCAGGCGGGGCAGGCTGGGAACAAGGGGTCCGTGGAGGGAGCATGCATTCTCCTTGTGTGTCTTTATCATGGCTATGGCTGTGCATCCACCCAGCCCTGAGCCTCCTTAGATTGTGTGCCAGGCTGAGGCTGGATGGCTTCTGATAGCTTTTCCCACTCTTTTCCCCCCCAAGAACCCAAGGGTGTGTGTGTGCACGAGAATGCTGAATACCAGGTGAGTTCTGAACTGGGAGGGTATGGGGGGGGGAATGGGTGGCGTTGTCTGTCTCCTGAAGAAGGAGTATGCATGGGTGATGGTGTGTGTGCGGCCCCTTTACTTCTCTGCCTGTTCCTAAAGCCTGGGTCTCCAGTGTACTCCACCAAGTGCCAGGAATGTGTATGCACCGACTCCATGGACAATGCCACCCAGGTCAACTACATCTCCTGTACTCATGTGCCCTGCAACATCTCCTGCAGCTCTGTAAGTGGGGTTCCTCCCTTCCTTCCCTTTTCCTGCCTCCTTTACCTTCTTCCCATCTTCAAAGAGGCACATGGTTCCATGTTCATTTCCATGATTTGCCTTCAATTAAAAAAAAAAAATCTTCCTTGCCGAACTGTGCCTCCCACCATGACGCTTGTTCCCTGTGCGTGCGAGCCTCGCCCCAGGTGGGGTGTTCCAGCGATCCCAGGACCTGGCCGGTTGCAGGGACAAGTCTTTGATCTCAGCCTTGTCCTCTCCTGTGTCCACAGGGCTTTGAGCCTGTGGAAGTCCCTGGGGAGTGCTGCAAGAAATGTCAGCAGACCCACTGCATCATTGAGAGGCCAGACCAGCAGTATATCATCCTGAAGGTGTGTGTTCACGGGCAGGGGGCGGCGCTCTAGGCTCCACCCACGAGCTTGTCAGTCACTGGGCTTGAGACATCCCAGGTCCCACAAAACTTGGTTTGAGTGATGTATTTGGGTGGCTGCTCCACTTTTGGAGCTCTGAAGTCCAGGGTCAAGGCTGGCGGAAGCGTGAGGAGCCTTCCTGCCTCCTCTTCTTCAGGTGTCTGGCTGTGTTTATATCATCTCTGACTTGGTCTCCATGTAGCAGCCTCCTTTCCATCTGAGCCCATGTGTCTTCTGTGTCTCTTGCAAGGAGGATGACCTCATCTACAGATTCTTTCCCTGAGATTTTCAAAGGCCCTTTCCCCGTTCAGAGTCACTTCCTAGCTCATAGGTTAGACCTAGGTTAGAGATTTTTATGCTGTGTAACCACAAGCAGGTAAGTTCCTGTCTCCAAGACTCTCTTCTGGATGTCACTTGCCCAGGGACTACTGACCGTGAAGCTGTAGCTCCCAGGTCTTCCAGGGCTGGCCTCCCTGGAGGCGCACTTGCTCCTCCTCATTCTATGTTGTGTCCACAGCCCGGGGAGATACAGAAAAACCCCAACGACCACTGTACCTTCTTCAGCTGCTTGAAAATCAACAACCAGCTCATTTCCTCTATCTCCAACATCACCTGCCCCGACTTCAACGCCGATGAATGTGTTCCGGTGAGTGGGACCCCTCTGGCACTGTGCACTGCCTGATGCCCCAGCTGCCTGGCTTCCGGGAGGCTTGTTCCATACCCTCCTTATGCACCCCATGAAGGGGCACGCACCTGCTGGGGGTGCTCTGGGCTTCCCTCACACTCCTCTTTCCCTTCAGGGCTCCATCACGTACATGCCAAATGGCTGCTGTAAGACCTGTGAGTACAGCCGGTGGAACAGGGTGGTGGGTGGGCTTTGCCAGACCCTGGGCAGGAAGACACCAGGGCAGGGTACCTCGGGACTCCTGTTCCTACTGTGTCTACTACACTCTGATTCCCCTTCCAGGAAGGGGGCTCATTTCCTTAAAGAACAGTGAGACTGGGAGTTAAGGGCTAGCCATGTTGGGAGAGAGGAGAAAAAACAGCACAGTAGAGGAAGAGGGGGAGGAAGAGGGAGGGGATAGGGAGGGGGAGGGAGAAAGGGAAAAAGAGGGAGAGGGAGAGAGAAAAGGAGATCACGAGCCAGTCTTAGACCGCCCCTGCACTTGCATCTCCTCCCAGGTATTCCTAAAAACAACACCGCAGTCCCTTGCTCTCTCATCCGTGTCAAGAAGGAGATTTCCCACAATGGCTGCTCCAAGAATGTCTCCATGAACTACTGTTCGGGCTCCTGTGGGACTTTCGCCATGTGAGTCTCAGGCTGCAAGTGTGAGATGGATGGAGGGGTGGAGGAGCTGGAGCTCACAGACAGGCCCCGGTGGTGGAGGGAAGATGCTGCTGCTGCTCCCACGGAGGCTGGACTCATTCTGCCCCTCCTGTCCCCAGGTACTCTGCCCAGGTCCAGGATCTGGATCACAGGTGCTCTTGCTGCAAGGAGGAGAGGACCAGCGAGCGCCAGGTGACCCTGGAATGTCCAGATGGCAGTGAGCTGAGCCACACCTACACGCACATTGAGAGCTGTCTCTGCCAGGACACCGTCTGTGCGCTCCCCCAGGCCCAGCAAGTCCGCGTCAGGCGGTCCAGTCCCCGACTTCTGGGAAGGAAGTGAATGGGTTCTACCATGTTCCTCCCTTCCCGTCTCGCACCATGCTGCTGACCCTCTGAGCTCCCTCCTCTTCTAGCTTGGCTTCTTCTCTGCAGATATTTATTTTCAGAGTTTCTGTTCCATCCCTTGCTTTATGATAATAAACTCAGGCATAGCCAATCTGGTCGTGTGGTTTAAGTTGGTTCTGCGAGGATCTGAACTGCCCACTATGTGGATGGCTTCTGGGAACCGGGTGGGGCTAGATAGTTTGGAGAGGGTTCCTTAGGATCCCCGGGGTCCAGTTACTGTTTTTTTGCACACCAGACATGATGTGACTCTACCACCTGTATTACTTACTCTGAGGCTCTGGGCTCTGTTCAGAGCACTGGGTGAACAAAGGCCCCTTCCCACCATGAGTTCCTTTCCAAGGTTTTCCACTATGGGTGAGACCTTTGTCCACATGCTGTAGGGACAGTGTGTGTTCAGGTGTGAGTACACAGGTGTGCGTGTACACAAGTGTATTTCCATCTGTCTGTGCCTATGGGATGTGTATGTGTCACTGAGGAGGCCTCAGGCCACAGACTAGGGGAAGGTCATTGGCTTCTGCAACAAACTGAAAGAAAAGCAGTGGTGACTTTGTGGACTGCATTGTTTATATCCGGGTCACTATACCCAACTAGAAACAGTGTGAAGGAAGGGCGGTTTATTTGGCTCAGGGTTTTGAGGGATCAGTCCATGGTTGCGTGACCCCGTGCATTTGAATAGAACACCAAAGCTGCAGGAACTTGTGGCAGAGACAAGTTGTTCACAGCATGGTTCGCCAGGAAGCTGACTGAGCATGACTGGCAAAGGCCAGGGATAACATCCTGCAAGGACTCAGCCCTTTTAACCTTTAGCCAGGTCTTACCCCTCCACTGAGAGTCTCCCCGGATAGCACCCTTACCATCCAATCTGTAAGCCATTTTGGTGGGTGTGGGGGATATATACTCCATAAACAAACTGTAACATGGTTTCTCGAAGACTGCTGGGCAAAACTAACAAACCACATGAACCTACAACATGGGCTTATTGTGGTCCTTTGGAAAATTATCAATCCCCTTACTTGCTCTTGTATTGGTTCAAACACGGGGTGTATGTGTGTGTGTGGGTGCTGTGTACGAAGCCCCTTTCCTACCCAGAGTCCCAGTAATGATGAATAGGGTTTAATTTTAAAATCTAACGATTAATATTTAAAAGTAAACTTTCTAACATGTATTAGTCAGGTTGGACTCTGTCATGCAGCAATGACAAAAACTGCCAAGGCCTGTCTTCCTCATGCCTCCTACTTGCTGCTTGGCTGGCACTCTCCTGCATACCTCAGCTGCCCAGAACCTGGGGTGACAGGGCTGCTCTCATCTCCAAGGTCTCTTCTGTTGTGGTGGCTAAAACCAGCTCGGAAGTCTTCCCAGAATCCATCCTGGTCCTGGTCCAGCTCAGCACAGACTTTGGATGCTGGGATTGTAGTACTACCATTGAGCAGCTGGGGGAGCCAGAGACTCTTGGTGGCTGGCCAGTGATGGCTCTTGGATGGATGCGAGCAAAAAAATGCAAATGGTCTCCCTTTGGGAAGAGAGATGTGTGTGTGTGTGTGTGTGTGTGTGTGTGTGTGTTTACACAGATACCAGAAGAGAGTATTAAATCTCCTGGAGCTAGAGTTACAGGCAGTTATATGCATGTGCATGCCCACGTGTGTGGGTGCATGTGGAGGGCAGCGGTCAACTGTGGGTACCATTCTTTAGGTGCTATCAACCTTGTTTTTGAGACAGAGTCTCTTGGTTGAACTTGGGGCATGCTGCTTAGGTTAGGCTCTCTGTATGGGGTCTCCTGTCTCTCCCTCCCCAGCTTTTTGCACATGTTTTCTAGGGATTAAATATTAGATTATATTTAATGCTTGATCTGTCTTCATGTCTTCATGCTTGATCTACAAGTGCTTTATTGACCGAGCCATCTCTTCAAGGTTGGTGGTATCTGTTAGTTTCTACAAATGTAAAACAATACCATATTACTTGAATAGTTACAAATGCAATAAACATAAAACATTTGAGGTACAGTAAGATCGTTTGGGGTTAAAGACAATTGCCACCAAGCCTGGAAACCTGAATTAAATTCCTGGGACCCACATAGGGAAAGGAGAGGACTGACTTCCAGGAGCTGGCCTCTGACCTTGACACGTGTGCTGTGGCACACATGCATCCCCCTATGCAAAATAAACAAACAAAACAAATGAATGGATGTGACAAACACTTGGGAGGCACTAGATTCGGGATTAAGGCTGTGTCTGTGGCAGGACTGAAAGGGGCAGCTGTGACTGTATTGTCCAATTCTCTCGAGGAAGAACATTTGAAAGTAAAACTGGCTACATGCTAATCTGAGGGGTGCTGTCCTATGCCCTTACTGTTTAAAGTCATTCATCATAAAAACAGCTAGGGCACCAGAGA
>NC_022015.1:34449190-34452098 GCF_000317375.1 Microtus ochrogaster
GCAGGGGGAGTAAGAGTGTATACTGGACCAGTAGCAGAGGGGGTCCTGAGGCCACATGGTCTTGAGCCACTTTTCTCTGCTTGACCAGGTCTTGTCACTCTGGTCATTCTGCCACCCCACCCCACCCCAACTCCTCCATGGCCTGTGCTACATAGATTGAGTCTGACATCAATGGCCAGAAAGCAGAGCTGAGTAGGACCTGTGTGGAGGGAATGGGCTCTGAAAACTTCACAGTGCTGGCAGACCATGGAGAGAGCCCCAGAATGTGCAGTAGGAATGGTGTCCAGTGAGCCACCAGAATGTGCAGTAGGAATGGTGTCCAGTGAGCCACCAGAATGTGCAGTAGGAATGGTGTCCAGTGAGCCACCATGTGTAAGCCACCATGTTTGAGCCACCGATCCTCTGCAAGAACATTGAGCCATTTATCCATTCTCTAAAGACACTGAGGTCATTACGATGGGGCCTAATGTAATTGGCTATGGATCAAGAGGCCATCAGGACATAGACACACAGTATGACTACACGAGGAGAAAGAGCCAGCCTCGTGACTCTGCACCCTGGCTGGTGCTTTGCAACCGTGTCCTTAGCTGTTTGGGGCAGGGAACCTGGGTGCATGGAGCATGGCCCAGAAGAAGTCATGGAGATGTCGAGCTGATACCACCAGCATTCCTATAGGGAGATTGCACCTTTGAGGAACCAGAAAGGACAACAGAAGTGTCCTTAGTATGGGGACTCTTTCCAGATCTTATGCTGAGGGCTCAATACTCAAAACCTTCACTTCCTTTCCAGCGACATTGTCTAGGGGGTTGTCATAGATACAAGACTGGGTGAACCAGCAACCCCATTGGCACTGAGCTAAGATGGCAGGGGCAGCCTGGCCACCCTGGCTCATGGGCCCCTATTGTTACCCCAAAGGCATCAAGGTCCTTGAAGCCACGGATGTGTTCTGAAAGCCTATTTGTGTTATTCTACTGTTCATAGCTTTAGCTCGGTCCCTGGTCTTTGGGACATTCAGCCAGCTCAGGATGTTGTTCCCCACCCCCACTCCCACCTTGCAAATGGGGTTGTTATCAGAACCATGCTCACCTCATGAATCTGGGGAGGGGTGTCATTTCTCTGTCTCAAGCCCAAAGCCAAGGCTGACCCAGACATGTCTTGGCAGGCAGGCCCTTTCCACGCAACCTCTTTCCCTCCACAGGCTTTTGCTAACATGGCCCAACCAGATGGCTTCTATTGCCCATTGTTGAAAGGTGTTCTTTGGTGCCATGCCTGGTGGCATCCTCTCATCTCAGGGGCTGTGATCAGGACACAAAATGCTGCTTATTGGTACTTGGCAGTTTCCTGGGTCAGTGAGTCACTTGATTGTCTTCACACTTCCTGTGTGGATGAGGGTGGTTCCTACTAGCCCAGAAAGACAGAGAGTGTGGCTTAGCTGTCATTCTGTACTTGTGATCTTTACTCTTCGACTTTAGGGGGTCTCCAGAGAGCTACAGGGTTCCAAGGTCATCCAACCCCTTGGTCCTGGGCTCTGTGCCTTGTTCCCAGGCGAAGGCAGTTGTAATGACAGCCCTTTCTTTCACTGTTGGCTCTGTTGATCTAGCTTCAGCCTCTGGGTAGAGGGATAGGGATACAGTGGTCATTTTGGGTCATCCCGGTGCTTCCAACAGCTGTTCCTTCATAGGAGCTGAAGCAGGCTCTGCACGTGGACACTGGGAACTGCGGTCACAGGACAAGTGTGTGGCCAGTCCTGCAAGAGGGAACCTGAGACCAGTTAGGTCAGGTTAACAGGGGAGAGACAGAGCCTTCCTTCTGGCCTATCTAGCTGGCCATGGTGACCTTCTTGCCTTGCACTGAACACTGTGGAATACATTGACCCTACACGGGTCACTCTGCTTGTGTGTCATGGCTTCAGCTTAGAGGGACTGTCATTTCACAGGAAGTCCTAGGAAAATTTGGATCATGGCCTAGTCAGCAACCCTATGCTGCCCAGACTGTTCCCAGTGAGGACAGAGGGCCCCAGTGCAAACTGAACTTGAGTGCCTTTGAGATGCCTTCCTGATGAGACCAGGTCATGGGCGGCAGGCAGAGGAATATGCTGTACTGGACAGCATACTCCTGCTGTCCTTGAGGCCAGAGCCCAAGTACAACTCAGATCTAAAACAACAGAACTCAACCAAACTACAGGCCCCCAGAGCTCTGGCCAGATGTACGTGTGTGTGTGTGTGTGTGTGTGTGTGTGTGTGTGTGTGTGTGTGTGTAGGGGTAGTGGGCTATGCTCCAGGCCACAGAAGTTTACCTAAGAACGGAGAGGGCTTCCTGTTCCCACTCCTGTGGCAGTGCCACTGTGAAGACTAGTGATAAGCCAGGTCAGAGTCCAGGGTGCCTGGTTCACTCTTGGAGCCCACGAGTCCCTCTCCTGGGGCCAGTCATGCTTTTTTGACCCTGATAGGGGTGAGACCACCACTACCATATGGCCAAGCCAAGGAAGTGCTAATTCCACAGAGGACCATGTGGCTGTGTTATCCCAGTGATACCCTCGCCTGTAGAGGGGCTGAAGAGTCACAGGGCCAGATGTGGATCCCAGGAGCAGCTGCCAAAGAAGTCTGGGGACAGCACACTTCTTTCTTCCCTTGAAAGGAGTGTTCCAAGCTCTTTGACCCACTCCTCTGAGAAGCTGATGCATTGTGAGCTCTGGTTTTGGCTCCCCCAGGCCGCCCTTTTGTGAGGGAATGGCAGCAGGTTGTGGAGACATCTTCTCTGTTCTGCCTGCTCCACATCTGCAAGGTGTCAGAGCACACTCCTGCACTGAGCCCCTTGCTACATGGCTCTCTAACCCTCTGCCAAATCCTCCCCAGCCTCAGAGACAAGAGACAGGTTTTTTTGTTTGGTTGGTTTTTTTTTTTTTTTT
>NC_022015.1:34452278-34464978 GCF_000317375.1 Microtus ochrogaster
GGCTGACAAGAGACAGTTTTATGTCTTGTGGTGGACACAGCTGGGCTGACGTGTGTTGAGTGTGAAATGTCCCCCACAGACTCGTGAGTTTGGTCCTTAGTTTGTGGTACTATTTTAGGAGGCTATGGAGCTATGAAGCATTTGAGACCGACCAGAAATGACTCACTGCCGGCGGGTGTTAAAGGGGAATCCTCTTCTGGATCCTGAGTGCTCTTCCTCCCCAAGATGTGAACAAGCTGAGCTGTTAACTTCTGTCAGCATGAATGGAGCTATTCCCAGCTACCTTGCCTTCCCTGCCACAGTGAGATGTGTTCTCGAAACTACAATTAGCCCTCCCCCTTTAAGTTGCCTCTGTCAGGCATTTTGTCATAGCAACGAGAAAAACAAATAAACAATTCATCTGACTTTAGAATGTTCGTATCAATTTCTTTTCTTTTAGCACTTCAAAAACATTGCCTCTTGTCTCCCGCGGCCATAGAGACCCTGAGTTGACTGTGCTGATAGGTCTCTGTGGTGCTTGGCTTCAGCTGTCTACTAAACACAACGTAGAATCACCTGAGGAAAAAGTTTTCGTGAGGGATTGTCTAAATGCGATTGTCCTGTGGGCATGTCTATGGGTGGTTGTCTTAATTGACGTGGGATGATCCAGCCCACTGTGGGCAGCACCATTCCCTAGGCAGGGGATCATGCACTGTGTGAGTGGGGAGGTGGAGCTGAGCACAAGCCAGTGAGTGAGCGCACGCGCGCGCGCACACACACACACACACACACACACACACACACACCACGACTGCGGATGTGGCACGACTAGCTGTTTGAAGTTCCTGCCTTGATTTTCTCAATCGTGGACTGTAACTTGGGATTATTATTTTATTCTCTACGTTGCTTTTTTTTTTTTTAATCACAGCAGCAGAAGTGAGGCTAGAGCAGTTTCTCTGAGCTGAATTGAGCCTGATAATCACAGGCATCTGCGGCGCATGGCCTGGTGAGTGTCCACACAGGTACACACACGTGACTAGCTCCAGGCAAGACCCAGAACATCCCCAGCACCCGGACTCTTGCTGAAGTCACCCTGGTTCTTCTCCTGTTGTATATTTCCTGTTTTCTGCTCTTAAGTTCAGGTAGCAGCTTTGGTAGCGGCTTTGCCTGGGATCCGTGCACAGGGTGGCCTCTGGAAGCCGCCCCCCCCACTTGCTGTTTATGCAATGCGTTGTCTGTACCATGGTTACTCTTTCAACTGTTGATATTTTTCTTATCCCCACTGTGACACTCAAACTGTGTCCTTTCCCCACATTCTTGTGTTGGTGTGGGGATTCTCAGGACCTCAGAATGTGACTGGATTTGAAGACAGATCTTTATGGAGGTCAGCATACTAAAATAAGGCCAGGAGGTGGATCCTAATCTAATTTTTCAGTGTGTTGACCCATTTTTTTTTGTTAACTTGACACAAATTACAGTCATTTGAGATGAGCTGAGAAAATGCCCCCATAAGATCAGCCTGTATACAAGCCTGTGGAGTATTCTCTTAATTAGTGATTGATACGGGAGGGCCCAACCTACTATGGGTGGTGCGGGTTACCCCTAGGCGGGTGGTCCTGGGGCACATAAGAAAGCAGGCTGAGCAAGCCATGAGCAAGCCAGTAAGCATTCTTCCAGGTTTCTGCATCTGCTCCTGCCTCCAGGTTCCTGCCTTGAGTTTCTCCCCTCACTTCCCGGGACTGTAAGCTGTAAACTGAAATAAACCCCTTTCTCCCCAAGTTGCTTTTGGTTACGGTGTTTTATCCCAGCAATAAGAACCCTAAGACAGACTGGATCTTCATAAAAAGGGGAAATGACAGTCACGCTCAAGGAGAGTGCTCTGGGAAGAGGAAGCCAGAGGACAGTCATGTTTCTATGACAAGGATGGGTAGCAGCCACAAGAGCTGGGATAGGCCAGACATACTTGCTCACAGCCTGGGAAGAACTAGCCCCACCCTATCTGGAGTTCAGGCTCCTGCCTGCCAGCTAAGAGCTCCTATTTCTGTGGTTGACGGCATGGGTCTGAGGTGCCGTGGCCCATGACCCTGACAGATAGACATACACAGTTCCTGGTTGTTATGATCATGGTGGCTGTAACGTCCACATATGTGGTTTGGGTGGATCGGAAGGCTTCCTGAAGGAAACTGGGAGTGGGGGGAAGGGTTCTATGTAGGCCAAATGCTTTGATGAGCAGCTGTGCCTACACATTTGTGAACATAGAACACAGTCCGGGCCGCTGTAGGAGCCCCTCTCTTGGCGCTGAGAGCCTCAGTGTCAAGCACGGGTGTCTCTCTCCTGCTTACCCCTCATTGGAGCCCCTTTGCCCTTAATTGTGGGGAAACTATCTCCATCATAACTCTAGTACGCCATTAAAACTGGACAATGTAAAACTGCGGTGAAACGCGCAACAGACATTCTCACTGCCACCCTTCGGGGAAAGCCATGTTGTGTGAGGCCAACATCTTTCCCAGGACCCGGGTCACCTCGCGGAACTGCAGGAGGGACACAGTTCTTCCTGCTGGCCTCTGCTGACGACAGTTCTTCCTGCTGGCCTCTGCCGACGATGTTGGTGTGAACGGAGGGGATCAGCTGTCGTCTTGGCCTACATCTCCGTGTCTCCTTTTTCTTTGACTTTGACTTCTGTGTCTCTATGCCCCTCTTCGTTTTTCTGTCTTTGTGTCTGTCTCTGTCTATTTGTGTCTCTGTCTCTGGATTCTCACCACTATCTCTGTCTGACTCTATCTATGTATGTGCCTCTGTGTCTGTCCCTATGTCTGTCTGTCTCTCTGTGCTACTCTGCCTCCATGTCTGCCCAGTTTTCGATTTCGGTGTCTTTCTGTCTCTGTCTCTGTGTCCCCCTTCTTCCTCTATTTTTTTTTTTGTCTCTGTATCTCCCGGTATCCATACCTGTCTTTTTGATTTCTGTCTCTTTCGCCTGTTTCTGTCTGTCTCTGTGTCCCTGTTTATGTCATTCCTGGAGTTTGTCTTACTCCACACCACCCTTTTCCACAGTATAGGCATGGTGAAGGGCCAAGGGTGTTCTTCGGTGTTTTTCCCCCGATAGATGAAGAAGCCCTTTCAGGCTCACCGTGGTTGGGACAGAGTCTCACTAGGCCTAACCTCAGGCTCCCGGATCCAGCTTTCTTGAGGAACCCTCATTGTGTGGTACAGCACGACTACTGAGTTGTGGGGTTCTCTGCCTGCCCTCCTTGTATGATCCTGAGACCCAGACCATTCTGGAATCCTAGAGTGGGCTGCAGGCTGAAAGCTGTGGGCTGTGGTCTTCCTCAACAGCTCTGGCTCCCATGGTGCCAGAGGCCTCCAGCACAGTCCTAGGGTCTCAAGACCCTTCTCCCCTGGAGCCTAGGTACAAACAGGTTTAGTCTTGCTTTTCTGTCCTCCTATGGCTACAGAGCATATGGAAGGGCCAAGGAGCTAGTCTTCTTAACTTAGGGGCGTTAAGTCCCTTGACAGTGTCAGGCAGGCCCATGGAGTGGGAGCCTTGCCAGGATTGTCATTCATCAGCCTCCTGCAGAATCCTGTGGGCGAGTCAGAGGCAGACAGCCTCTCCACTAACCACACAGGGCCTTGAGGGCTTGGATTTCTGGGGTGGGGTCCACTGTAGGCTCTGCTAACTGCTTTGGCCTATCTCGGAAGCAGGGGCTGCCAGGGTGGGAATCAGTTGTCCACTAGCTCACACGAATATCTACACAGAGCCATGGAAAAGACGAACAGTCTGAGTCACATTCAAAGGAGTCACCAGGGTGACACCTGCCTGGCCAGCACAGGATTCCATCTTTGGGCTGTCCTAGGGCCAAGTCCTCTTCTAATTGGTGGGTAAAACTGTAGGAATGGGCAGGTTGCCACAGGGCCCCTTTCAATGCCAGTGTGCACAGTGGGAGACCGACCTTTAGGTCCAGATGACTCTCCCTCTTGCCCTGTGAGGGAACAACTTAGACACAGATCTGGGTTTATGGTTTTTAGGGCACAGATCAGTGTCATCAGCGTAGTCCCAGTCCCTTACAGATGCTTCGTGGGTAACTCCCCTCCCAGGCTAACCCCAGATCAACCCAACCAATTTAACCACTCAATCGTGACCTGTGGGTCCGGCTGCAAGATAAGGATGTGTGGCGGCTTAGGAGCAGGGGTTCTGGTCTGCAGTCAGCACTCATCTTGATCAGAGTCCTCTTGCCTCCCTAGGTGGGCAGGCCTGGTGATGCAGGGACCCTGAAGGATCAGGGAGGGTTTCCTGGACAACCCTCAGGTATGGGCCTGGGGCAGACCTTGCCAGGAGAGCATAGGCTTGGGACTGGAGGCCGGTGGTGAAAAAGCTTATGGGAGGAGGAAGGTGGGCATCAGGGTGAGAGCTACTGGCTGTTCCTAGGCCAGATGAAGGGCCAATTAGTGAAACAGAAGAGGGGGCATGTTTCTCCTAGAGGCTACTAGAAACTGGACTGGAGTTAGTGAGTGTGTGTATGTGTGTGTGTGTTGGCCGGAGGAGAGGGCTAGGGATAGATACCTGGAATCTTTGGAAGGCCCTTTTGAGTAGCACTTAGGGGGCCTAGCAGTAGGTGAGATACCGTGGGTCCAGCCTTGGTTCTCGAGGGCTTGCTGGACACTTGGAGTTTCCAGGGAATGAGGGGTCACACCCCCCCACCATGCAGAGAATCTAGTGGGGATGGCACCATTACATATGGCTTAATTAAAACCTGACAAATCCATAGCCAGAACCTGGAAACAACCTAAATGTCCCTTGACTGAAGAATGGATAAGGAAAATGTGGTACATTTACACAACGGAGTACTACACAGTGGAAAAAAAAATAACGACATCTTGAATTTTACAGGAAAATGGATGGGTCTAGAAAACATCATATTGAGTGAGGTAACCCAGACCCAGAAAGATAATTATCATATGGACTCACTCAGAAGTGGTTTTTAGACATAAAGCAAAGAAAACCAGCCTACAAATTACAATCCCAGAGAACCTAGACAACAATGAGGACCCTAAGAGAAACATGCATTGGATCTAATCTACATGGGAAGTAGAAAAAGACAAGATCTTCTGAGTAAATTGGGAGCATGTGGACCTTGGGAGAGAGTTGAAGAGGGGGGAGAGGAAGAGAAGGGAGCAGAGAAAAATGTGTAGCTCAATAAAATCAATAAAAAAACAAAAAACAAACCCTGACAAATCTTTTTTGTTTGTTTGTTTTTGTTTCAAGACAGGGTTTCTCTGTAGCTTTGGAGGCTGTACTGGAACTAGCTCTTGTAGACCATGCTGGCCTCAAACTCACAGAGATCCACCTGCCTCTGCCTCCCAAGAGCTGGGTTTAAAGGTGTGCGCCACCACCGTCTGACGAAACCTGACAAATCTTACAGCTCTAGCCCTGAGTACAAACATGGTTCCTCTGTGTAACTGTCCCCATTGTGGGGACACAAAATGTCCCCTCCTTCCTTGACTGTCTCAGTCCCTAGGATTCTGGCACTTTCCCTTCAAGCCATGAGCTGACACTATCTGGTTCTGAGAGTTCTTTCAGGACAGAGTGACTGTGTCCCTCAGAGTTATCTCAGAAGAGAGATCCGTGTCATCAAACATGTTAACTTATTGAAGAGAATGAAGGACAACCATGGCAGGGGTGCTGGGTTCAGGGCTTAAGGAGCCCCAAAGTGGATGTGAGTTTGGGGGCTCCGTGGCAGGGCCACATACTCCAGACCGTCACTGTGGTTTCAGGTCCTCGACCGGGGCCTGACCATGGCTGTCAGGAGCCCTGCTTTCAGGTTGTGACTCTGCTCCTGTTTGGTTGTGAATGCAGCGTGCGCACACCTTGGTAGCTTGAATTGATGGTGTGGCAGCCACACAGGGTGACAGGTGGCAAGGTGTGAGTGGACAAACAGTTAGCCTGGGGAGATGGACTTAGGGCATCCATACCAAATTCCAAGCCAGGTGTATGGTCTAAGAGTCTGTGGGAGGACCGTGGGAGCTGCAGAAGTATGTGGGGACTGTGGGACCACTGTGGGCCAATTATAAACCCCCAGCTCATGCAGCCTTTGACATCGCCCCAGCCAGAGCCCCAGAAGGAAATTGGTCAGCTCTGCCCCCAGGGAGGATCCTGTCTATGGCCCCTGCTCTGATGTCTCAGCTACCCCATATTTCCTGCTCCCTTCACTTGGCCTCCTTCTCTTACACTGTGGTGGACACAGCTGTGTCCCCCACCTCCCACGGCCAGGGAGATCTCCTCCATCCTCCACTTCATTCCCACACTCCTCACCCTGAGTGGTCACAGATTTGCTGGCCGCCCCCTCCTGTGAATTGAGATCTGGTTCGCCTCTCATACCTGCTCCCCTTCCCCGCCCCCCAGCTCCAGGCACAGTCCTAGCAATGCAGCATGTCTAGGGTCAGGCAGATGTTAATGGTACCAGGATGTTCCCAGGCAGTCAAGCAGAGCCACCCCGTCTCCAGTCCAGGAGACAGCTGAGGATGACCCCGTGTCTGGTCCACGCCCTCTAGCCCGAGGGTGGTGCCCAGTGTCCTCCCAGGCTTTGGCTGGCATTACTGAGAGACCGTGATTACTTTCTCTCTTTCCTGGGTTCAGAAGAGGGCTAAGCTTCCCAGGAAGTACTGGGTAAGGAGCTGGAGTGGTGCCCCTTTTCTCCTGGAGTTCCCTTCAAGAAGGTATTGATTGAGGAGGCCTCACGTCTGGTCCTTGTGTCATTTCCGAGAGTGTTCATCAGTGTGGGTCTTCTACTGCCCTCTGCTAACCCCTTACCTTCCCTCTTGGCCTGAAGTGGGGTCAGGGGCTGAGCATGGCTGCAGAGTCACCTGGTCCACTCTGTTGTTCTTGTTCTGTCTGAATCCTTGGTCTGAGCCAGTCTGTCTCCACCCAATGCTGGTTCCCATGCCCCAAGGAAAGATAAACGCAAAGTTTGTTTTCTGAAGGAGGAGGGTGGCAGAAGAAGATATTCTCCTTTCCTATGAATAAGCGTGTCTTTCGCTAGTGTGCATGCCAAGGTACACGGCTCATAGGCCCTGAAACCTGGCTGGGCTGTAGCCCATGACTCAGGGTGCCCTAGGAAACTGGAACCACCCATCTTAGCCGGAAGAAATCCTAGGCTAACCCCAACAGCAGGCACACACCTTTATCATCCCCAGGGTGTCTTTCAAGTACCTTCTGACCCGCTGACAACTGCCAGTGCTGGTTTGGAGGCTCGGGCTAGTCTTCCTCCAGGTACCCAAGTTAAGTTGTTCAGACCTGAACAAACCATAGATTGGTCACAAGGTTCTTCTCACATTGGATGAACTTTTCAGGGGTACAGTGGCCAGTGGCTCAAGGTCATGGCTTGGTCAATACTTACTGAGCCAGAGGAGGAATGAATAACTCAAAACTCTTCCAGCTGCACATGGGTCCACCACAGGCCCACAGAAAGGCCCCAGGCTACTTATTCATGTGGCCTCAGGTTGAGTCCTTCGGTGGTAGAGTGGCCTGGACCAATAAGTCTCAGGGACCCTGTCTCTTCCCTCTACCCTTTCCTCCTTTTCCTCTCTCCTTCCCTCTCCTCTTGATTCTATTAGTTCTTTACTGGTCCCTCGTTGTTAAGAGCATCTGACACAATGTCAGGCAGGGAAAAGATATTTCTGTCTGTCTCCTCACTAAATCCCTCCATTCATACCTTTGTACAGTGGACATTTTTATCCTGTGCAGACTGTGAGTAGCCAGTACCACCATAGCTCAAATCCAGCCTCAGTGTCCAGTTTGGGGACACAAGGGAGCTTTGTGGATGAATTTAGTACAGCCGTGTGAATGTACCCAGTGCCACAGAACTGTGCCCTTAACATGATCGCAAGGCTGTGTTTCATACTCTGCATACTTCACCATGTTACAGAGCATGATATTAGAAACAAAAGAAAAAGCAAAAGCGGCGTCCCATTGAACCCAGGTCTAAGTGCACACACCAGTGGTATAAATCCATTCACAATGTTGTGCAACTATCACCATCATTCACTTCTAAAATTTTCCATTTTTTAAAAGTTGGAACCCTGATTTTGTCAAGTATTCATCCCCCAGCCCCCAACACCCTATTTTGTTTTCTGTTTCTGTGAATCTGACAACCGTGATGAATGTCCTTTAAAGGCTGAGTAATGTCCTCCCATGGGGACGACCACACACGAGACAAGAGGATTGCTTCGCCTGTCCAGTTATCTGTCAGATACTTGGTTATCTACCTCTGGGATCTTGGATGTAAAGTCGTGTGAACCTGGTTGTGCAAAAAGCTGGCTCATTGTTAGAATCAAGCATGTGTGTGTTGCCCACCAGGAAGGTAGGTTGGCCAAGGCACGATTCTCTAGATGCCTGTGTCCAAGTCATCTGGAACCAACCAAAGCTCTGGTAGAGGAACTAAGTTGTTCTGACTCCACCCATCCTAGCCCCTGTCAGAAGTACAAGGGTGCAATTGTCATTCCATGTGGCTAGTGCCCTGGCCCTCCTGGGTGGCATGCTATGTATCAGGGCCAGCGGTCACTGCTCCAAGTGTCCAGCTCACTTCTGTCTCCTTAGCAGGTGTATCTTGGAAGAAGGCATAAAAGCATAGGGATATCTAATTGGGCATATATAGTTGAGTGTATAACTGGTCCCGCACTTCTGAGGCCAGGCTGCTGAGGCTATCAGCATCGAAGGTTATCCTGGGATAAGACACCTCCATGGAGATAGCTAATAATACTATGACAACCTGACAGGAAGCAAACCTCTGGGCTTGTCGGTGAGGGAATTTCTAGATTAGGTCAACTGAGGTGGGACAACCCACCCTGAGTGTGTGCAGCACCACTCGGTGGGCTGGGGTCCTCAGACGGATAGAGGAGAAAATGAGCTGAGCGCCACAACCATCTCTCTGTTTCCTAGCTGCAGAAGCAATGTGAGCGGCTGCCTCCCGCTCCTGCCGCTGTGTCTTCTCCACCACTACGGACTGGACCCTTAAATGTCAGCCCGAACGAATCTTTCCTTAGGTTGTTTTGTCAAGTATTTTGTCAGAGCAGTGGGAAAAGCAACATGTCCAGGAACCCCTGTCCAATCCTCATGGACGCTCCGTCCTTTCCCTGCCCTTTGCACGATGAGCATGGCGGTGAGGACCCTTGTCCAGCCAGGCCCCCATGCCACCCAGCGGTCTTCTGTCCTGCGTCCCAGCCCTTCGAATCTTGTTGCACATGCTCCATTCACACAGTGTACACCTCCTCACAGCTTGGCTACCTCTTACAGCCTCCTGTCTGGCCAGAACAGAAGTGAGGGTTCAATGGATTCTCAGCCCAGGAGCACCTCAAGCCTTCCACATGAAGGGAGAAAGGGGTGTCTAAGGGGACAAGCCAGGACAACGTGGAAAGATAATTGTCAGGCAGGGCCCAAGTCAAGTCAATGAGCCGTGTAATTAGCCAAGTGCCCTGAGGAGGTCAGGAAGGGAGGAGGGGAGGTGTGAGATGGGGCAGGGGCATGAGCATGACTGGGGACAGGTCCCTGAGTATAGGGGAGTCTGGGGTACCTGGTCCCCAACCCCATCCTCTCACTATAGGCCTTAGAGGAGTGAACCTGCACCTTCTGCTCCACGGTCCACTTCCTAAGTCAAGGCCATATCCACCATGCCCTCCTCCAGGCAAAGGCTTCTTACCCGGTCCAGGCACCAAGGACATCAGGGTGGAGCTCAGACCAGAGGGGGTCTCATGTATCACACATCTCCCTAGAGCAGCACGGTATCCCACTCTCCATAGTACCTGAGGCACAGGACTATCAAGTGTGTAGGCAGGGTTCATGGCACACTTTCACGATGTTACCCATAGAACCAGGTATAAGACAAACTATGGAGTTCCAGAGACTCCAGTACTGGTCTCGTGCCTTCCCTCCAGCAGGTGCTGAAGGCGAAATATGACCTTGAACAAGGCAGTTCCCAAGGAGAGTCAGTCCTGTCCCACAGGCCTTGATCCTGGTGGAGGCTGAGGAGTGTCCGCCACGCAAGGCTGTTGGTAGCCTTGGAAGCCCACCTTTATCAACTCTCTCTTTCCCTTCCCTAAGACTGGAGCCTCAAGCTCCTGACAGCTTGGGTGTGTGGGGGGCTGGGGTGACCATGGTGGTGGGGGCGGGGGTGAAGGTGGTGGTGGTGACACTCCCTGGCCCTGAGGGGACATCAGAGGCCTTTACAGTGCTATCTCAACATTGTCATTGTGTCTGGGGAAACCAAGGCCTAAAGATACCTAGCAAATCCCGGCAGAGCTGGATTTATACCCACCTCCCCATTGCCCTGCTTAGAGCCATCTGCCTGCTGTGCTTGGCCAGGGAGCAGAGACAGAGGAAAGTCTAAAAGGGGCTGTTGTTCAAGAAGACAACCAAGACACCTGGCGATTCCCTCCAGCTGATGGGTGCCCCTCGGCTCAGCCACTGCCACAAGTGGTGAGCCATCCCCCAGGGCAGCTGTCCTGCATCTGCACACAGCTCCAAATGATCCCTGCAGGTATGGGGTGTAGGGAAAAGAGGGGCTGAAATCTGAGGCTCCCCCCCCACGGCCTAAGGTGGCAGAGGGGCCTGCCAGGCTCTGGCACTGGTCTTGATGGATATCTGGGAACACCACCCACCAGCCTGTCCCCTTATCTATGCTTTGTGTGGCTCCTCTCGGGTGCGGTGCGTTGTGGTTGATAAGCCGCTTAGCTTGGCGTGTGCCCTTAGGCTTTATCGAGGCCAGGATGTTGTCTCAGGTGGAGTTGGGCAGGCCCAGGGGAGAGGTGTTCCCAGGCTACAGAGAGGCAGCACTGCCCAGCTCCCACCAAGAAGAGGGAGTGCTGTGGAGGCCAGGCCGGGGGCCGGCTGCTCCAGGGGCCTAGGTGGATGGGAGCCAAGGCTGGCAGGCTCTTACTTAGTCATTAGAGACAGCGTTCTTCACCATGTGTGTGCCCCCATGTGTGGAGCACGAAGGTTAATGAGGAGGGGAAGCAGCCTTAAGCACTGGGGTTTGTAGCTGGGCCTGGGCACCTGGGGATCCAAATGCACCCCTGTGTTGCCTCTGATCAGTTCCTGAGACTGCACCCACAGGAAGGGAAACTGGCAACTATCGCTGCCTCTTTGAAGTCAGATCTTATCCCAAGACAGGTCTGAGCATCTTACAGTGACCCACGACCAAAACCAAAATAAAGTTAGCACGAAAACTGTGTAAAAGAAACACAGATGTGAGAATCTGGTGGCTCCAGGGTGAGTGGCAAGCCGGATGCTTTGCTCATGGATGGCAAGGATGGGATGGCGAGGGACGGGCCAGATGAAGTGGGGAGCCTAGACAGGCTAGAGGGCTGGAGTATGGATGGTACAAGAAAGGGGGTCTGGGGACACTGAGGGAGGCACAGGGTGTTGAATGGAGAGTTTGGGGAGCTGGGCCAGGTGGATGCACCAGGTGCACTCCTCTGTCCTGCCCCAGAGCTCACTTATATCCAGCCTATGCCCAGTCTGTCTGGCTTCCCACCTGAGACCTCCTAGCATGGCCAGGTTCCACCTCAACACATGCTGCCTGTCTCTTCTGAGTCTGTGCCAGAGATATACCCCCATCCAGTATCATGCCCCCACAAGCCCCCCGCCCACTTATCTAAATGCTCTATGCCTAAGCCCCCTTCCCAAAGCCCCATCCTCTCAGCAGGAAATACAGCTTCTAGAGTCTGTCCCTACCCACCCTTTACTCTCAAGCTGACAAGGACCAGCAGCCTCTAGCTGGTGGGCCTGGGGTCTCAAGGGTGCCTCCCAGCCTAAGTATTGTTGCAGATCTGGGGGAAAGGCAAACAGCTCTTTGTGTGAGGCCTCCTCTTCTATTCCAAGTGCTCCGGGGACAAAAGCTGGAGGCTGAAGAGCCCCACAGTCTAGACAACCTGGCCCCACCCAGCGGGCACCTGGGTGAAGCGGAGGCTGTGTGAGAAAGAGCTCGGGTGTTCCTGAGGCTGCTGGGTCCCTGGTCCAAAGCCGGGAGGGCAAGATTCTAGCAGGAAGGTCGTTCTATACAGTCTGAGTCTGGACCCCAGCAACCCTGGGAACTGCCAAAAGGCCAGAGGACGGCCAGCGGAGGCCAAGCTCAGTTCTGTTGCTCCTCTTCCTGAAGTGAACCCCCTGGGCCCTGCACGGGCATTCTGGCCAGGACAGGAGTGTCCTGGGCTCTGGGCACGGCTCTTCTCTTCTTCCTTGCCTCCTTGTCTCCCCTCTCTGTCCCTGCCACTAACACCATGAGGTATGTGACCCTGATTCTGGGATCTTAGGGGGTCCCTTGCAAAAACCTCAGCCATGGTTTTCCAGCCTTAGGACTCTGCCATCGTCCCCATGACATTCCATACACACACTTCTTTGTTTATTCAGGCTTACAATCCCTGCCTGGGGAATAGAAAGCAGTGGGAAATCAGCCTTCCTTACAATGTTCTTGGGAAGATTCCCAGCTGTCATTGGTTCCGCACTCTGCTATGGTGTGCAGAGATCCTCTCGATCCTCCATTAGCAGCGGAGATGCCCAGTGAGCCCACAGTGTACACACTGGGACTGCTCCTCGGCTCGCTAAACCGCAGGCTTTTAGGACAACCAAATGGTGACTATGGAGCCAGTGATCCATAGGCCTAGGGAGAACTGCAGAGACTAGGGAGGCCATATCCATGTGGACAACACACACACACACACACACACACACACA
>NC_022015.1:34466435-34476840 GCF_000317375.1 Microtus ochrogaster
ACACACACATACACACACACATAAACACACACATACACACACACATACACACACATACACACACATACACACACATACACACACATACACACACACACACACATACACACACACACACACACAGCTGCGATGGGGCCCATTAAAAACATTCAGGAGAGAAAAACAAGTTATTAAGTAAAGTAAGGCAGTTGGAGGGCATGAAGGGCTCCCTGTGAACAGGGAGGAAGCGTGTGGAGAGATAGTGGGGGGCCCCTTCAGTGCTGAGAAGTGGCTCACAAGAGACGGACACATGTGCCACTCATAATCACAGATTTGGAGAGCATAGAAAAGGCCCTATGTTTAACACTGGAGAGTAGAGAGAGGAGGACAGTATCAGAGGGATCCAAACCAGTACAAGGAAGTAGATGAAGTGTGAGCTTTCTTCATTGCTGTGATAAAGTACCCGTATCTAGCAAACAACCTGTAGGAGGAAGGGCTGGTTTTGGCTCATGTTTACAGAGGGTCCATTTGGTCCGTGGTCACTTGGACACATCACGATAGCAGAAGTGTGTAGCAGAGAAAAGTCTTGCTCTCACGGCAGACAGGAAGTGGAGAGGGAAGGTACCACTTTCAAAGGCACGTGGCAGTGACCTACTTTCACCAGCTAGGCTCCTTCTAATGTTTCCAGAACTTTCCAAGGTGAGGAGCATGTGTTCAGCACATGAGCTAGGGGAGTGGGGACATTTTGTATTTAAACTATGGCAGCTGGTTCCCCTGGAGGAATCTCTCCAGTTTCCAGGGAGAGGAGGCGAGCTCAAGCTAAATGCCTAAAATGGTAGTGCCGGCTGGACCCGCACGTTTAACATGTGAGCTTGTAGCAGGAGCGGGTGGTTTCTCTTTCAAACTGCGCTACCTCTATCCACAGTCTGCAGGCTCCTGACAGGAGAGCTCAAGGTGGAGTCAGAAGCTTGCTAGACAGAGCAGACAGGTCCAGCATGATGTTGCCAGATCTTGAGTCAGGAATCTGGGGGGCACCGCAGAGAGGTGCTGAGGATCAAACTCACGGACTCTTCATTCTGGCCCATTCCCTCAACTTAAAAACCTCCCTTTCATCGATTGAAATGCAAAGCCAGTCTGAATCCTTGCTCTCATAGGGGTGAGTCCCCTGGGATTATATTTTAGTGGGATGGTGACCTCAGCAGGTGGTCTCCATATCCCAGCCATGGAGCCGAGAAGGTGAGCAGAGCGGAACACCAACAGAAGAGAAGCAACAGGCAGGGGGATGAAATCTTGCTTTCTAGAGCTCAAGTGATGAGAAAAAAGGGGGCACCCTAGAAAACATAGAGAGCTAGCCAGACATAGCAACTCATGTACGCATTTCTGGCACTTGAGAAAATGAGGGATTTCCACGTGTTCAAGACCAGCCTGGGCTACACTGTGTGACCTTGTCTACAGCCTACATTGTAAGTACTAGGCTAGGCAGGGCTATACAGCAAGACCTTGTCCCAGTCCTCTCCGTCAGTCTCCTCTTCCCCAAATAAAATCCCCACCCACACACAAAGAGATAGAGATAGAGATAGAGATAGAGATAGATAGATAGATAGATAGATAGATAGATAGATAGATAGATAGATAGACAGATAGATAGGGAACTGCCTTAGTCCAGTCAAACAAAACCACAGAAAAAACAGTGCATGAAGGACGGTAGAGGCTGGCGGAGCTAAGGTTTCGTCTCAGCGAGGCACCATCCCTTCTTCCCTTTAGGCCAGTGAGATTTCAGTGAAGGCCGTGTGGATGCATGGATCCTCCTCCCGCCCCTACCACACATCCATCCTTCCCTCTTGGCTTCACCTCACTGGTGACTAAGCCTCTACAGGGTCAGTGGCAGACTTGTGAAGACTTGTAACTAGATATCTTGTCCCACCCTAGTCAGTGAGAATCAGACCCATGTGAGCAATGAGCAGAGACCACTCGGGCGCTCAGATACCTGGAGTGACTGTGAGCCTCCTCCTGGTGAATCAGTGCTACAGGAAGCCAAGCAAAAGAGTTTTAACTCTGTCTTTTCTTTCAGCTGCCGCCATGCCATCTGGACTGAGGAAAACCCAGAAACTGCAGGGTCACATGAGCCACGGTCACGGCTGCATCGGTAAACACCGCAAGCAGCCAGGAGGCTGTGGGAATGCTGGAGGCGCGCATCACCACAGATCAACTTCAGCAAATATCACCCAGGTTACTTTGGGGAAGTTGGTATGAGACATTATCATTTAAAGTGGAACCAGAGCTTCTGCCCGTCTGTCAACCTGGATAAACTGTGGACACTGGTCAGTGAGCAGACACGGGTCAACGCTGCAAACAAGACTGGAGTTTTGTTTCCCATCATTGATGTTGCACAATTGGGCTACTACAAAGTTCTGGGGAAGGGAAAACTCCCTAGGCAGCCTGTCACTGCGAAAGCCAAATTTCTCAGCAGAAGAGCTGAAGAGAAGATAAAAGGTGTTGGAGGTGCCTGTGTCCTGGTGGCTGGAAGCCACCCAAGGAAATTAATTAAATGCTAACATTTTCCAAAAAAAAAAAAAGGAGTTTTAAGCTCCAGAGTCTCCTAACAAAACCTGTAAAACACAGGCATTGATAAGAGATCAGTACAAGAACCAGGAAGCTCTCCAGCTGAAGTCAAAGGTGATCAGCAGAGGTCAATACTGAGACACCACAGTCTGATTCCTCAGCCAAGACCGTAACACAGCCTCTGTGAAAAAGGCTTCCATGGGGGCGAGACAGAGGCAAGCTTAAAATACACACAGAGGCTCAACAAAGAACAGAGAATCCAAATAAAGATATGAAAAATACCCAGGAATAGGGCTGGAGAGATGGCTCAGAGGTTAAGAGCTCTTGCTCCTCCTTCAGAGGACGCCGGTTGGATTTCCAACACCCACATGGTAGCTCACAATCATCTGTGACTCCAGTGCCTTCTTCTGGCACAATAATCTCCAGGCACCAGACACACAAGTGGTACATAGACATATATGCAAGCAAAATACCCATACACACAAAATAAAATGCAAATGAAAAAGAATATTAAGGAGAACCAAATGGAGACTTTTTTTAGGACTGAAAACTCTGATAACGGAAAAGATAAAAAAGAAAAACAAAAGCTCAGGGTGTGTGTGTGTGTGTGTGTGTGTGTGTGTATGTGTACGTGTGTGTATGTGTGTGTATGTGTGTGTGTATCTGGGTGTGAAATGTGGTTCACAGGCCCATCTGTTTCAACCCTTGGTCTTTGACTGTAGGGCATTGTTTAGGGAGGTGGTGGAACCTTTAAGAGATGGGGCTTTTCTGGAAGAAGTGGATCACTGAGGGATCAACCTTGAGGGTTGAGGGTTGTACAGTCCGGGCCTCGCTCTACCTAAGTCTCTCTGATTCTGGTCCACCAGGAAGTACAACCACTGGCCATAGAGTGACCCGCCACCATACCTTCCCCATGATGGACTGTAGCTTTGAAACAATGAGCCAACACAAGCCCTTCATCCCTTAAGTGGCTTCTTGTATTTGGTCACAACATTGAGAAATTAGCTACTATGGTGGGCTTAAGTGACAGACAGAAGGGGAAAGATCCTGGGAGAGGATGAAACACTAAACTGAGATGTGGAAGTCAACACAGACGATCCAGACTGGAGAGGAGATGGACCACCAGAGGCTGGGAAGGCAAACACACACACAGCCCTAGCAATCCAAGGAACTGTATCAGAGAGCTCACACTGATGCCTTCAGTGGCATGTTAGTCACTCTTCACGAGACCAAATACCCAACAAAAGCAGCATAGGGAAGGGTTTGTCTGACTCACCCTTGGGGGCTACGGTCCATCGAGATTGGGAAGGCTTGAAGCAGGAGCACAGGGCAGCTGGTCACGTTAGGTCCACAGGAAGGAGAGAGAGATGAATGCTGGAACCCAGCTTCTTTTTTTTTCTATTTGGTCCATGGGATGGTGATTCCCATATTCAGGGTGGGTATTTACATCTCAACCAATCCAATCCAGAAATCCCCTAGACATGCCAAGAGTTTGTCTCCTAGGTTGTATGTAGATCATGTCAGGTTGACAGTCATCTTTGGTGTTACCTGAAGGGCGCATGTGTTGAAGGCTTGGTCCCCCATGTGGGTTATGGGGAGTGGTAGAATCTTTATGGAATGGGGTCTGGTAGGAGATCTTGGGTCACTGGGAGCATGCCTTTGAAGGGGCTGTTGAGTTACTAGCTTTTCCTTTTTCTTTCTTTTGCTTCTTATCCATGAGGCTAGGGGTTTTAGCTCACCACACACTCTTGCTGTGATGTATGGTCTTGTCACAGGTCCCAAGCATGAGCCCAATGGGCATGGTATAGAACCTCCAAAACTTAAGCCCCAAGCAGCAAACCAACCCTATTGTTGTCCATTATCATCCTAAGATGATGACTACCTTAGGTATTTGTATTTGGTTACAGTAACCAAAGCTCACTCACAAAGCCATGGGAATCACAGAAGAAGAGGCAGAAGGTATAGCAGGAAAAAAAATGTAACAAAAAAGGTGAAAATCTCCTGAGTAGAGTGGGAGAGATGCCTCAGCCGTTAAGAGCACTTGCTATTCTTGCAGACGACCTGAGTTGGGTTCTCCACACCTGTAGTGAAGCTTACAGTAGCCTGTACCTTCAAATCCAGGGGCTCTGACTCCCTCTGGCCTCCACAGGTACCTGGCCACACACGCACATGCGTAGACACACAGTCACACACATAGTTAAAATAAAAATAGCTCTTAAAAAATTAAAATCTCCCGAGTATGGGAAAGCATTTGAATGCTCAGGAAGCCAAGTGAACCTCAAGCAAGATCAATCCTAAGAGCCCACATGGAACCCTCAGTGCCAAACTTCTGAAAACCAAAGAGAGAGTCTTGATAACGGTGGGAAAGAAGCATGTTACCTACAGGAAGGACCAACTCAATGACAGCAGGTTCCTCATCAGAAACCACAAAGTTCAAAGGTGTTGGGGCATCCTCTAAGTGTGGGAATACATGTTCCCCAGCTCAGAATGCCACGCCAGAGAGGGCACTCTGAGAAACAGAGGGGTCAGGACCGTCTTAGGAAAAGCCCATGCCCTGAGGCTGGTAGGAACAAAAGGAGAAACACAAATCTACAGTTATGGTTACAGATGCTGCCAATCCTCTCTAAACAATTGCTAGAACAATGAGACCCAAGGCCAACAAGGATGTAGCAGAGATTAATGCTATCAGCCAACAGGACCTAGCCTTCATCCGGGGGCACTCCACCCTGCGGCACACACCTTTCTCTCAAATGCACAGGGACCATGGTTGAGCAGCTGCTTCCTCCAGGCTATGTGACCATCATTGTCTGGAAGCAGAGCTGTTGTGGTGACCTAGGAAGACCCTAGTAATGGCAAGGAACGAAGCAAATACAGCCAGTAGCTTGGTTTGGGGCAATGAGGTTGTTAACGTTCTTAGGTAGAAAGAATCATGGGAGACTTGGCTTCCGTAAGGGGTTTTGCCCCAGCTGTATGTGCTCCTGAGGAGTGCTGGAGTATACAATACATGGAAGGTTGACTGGAGTATACAAGACGTGGAAGGTTGGCTGGAAGATACAATACATGGAAGGTTGGCTGTAATATACAATACGTGGAAGGTTGGCTGTAATATACATTATGTGGAAGGTTGGCTGGAGTATAAAGAGGTGAAAAGTTGGTTGGGGTCAGGGCTTTATAGTGGTATAGCTGCCTGAGAGTCACCCAGGTTCCTGCCAGTAACTCCAATAAACTCACTGGTTTACTGTTGTGGTTTGAACGTAGAATGCTTCAGGCCAGCTCCTGTGTTCGAACTTGGCCACCAGCTGGTGGTGGTATTTTTGGAGGCCGTGGAACATTTCAGAGGTGGATTAGGAAGTGGGTCGCTGATGGTGGCTCATGAGATTGACAGCCTAGCTCTGCGTCCTGCCCCAGGCAGATGTGAGCAAGCCACCGCCACCACCTTGAGTTACTCCTGTCTCCTTGCCTTCCCTGAACTGTACTCTCTTAAACCACAAGCCAGGCGAAAGCCATTCTCCTTTAAGAGGCTTCTTGCCAGATACTCAGTAATAGATATGACAATCCTAACTCCTGGATATTCACCAAGCTGGACACAGACAGGCTCTTCTTTGGTCTGCAAGTACCTTCTTTTTCTAGGCTGAAAAATGTTTCTTTAGCTCTCCCATGCAGCAGGCACATGCTCTCCATGTCCTGGGATCACAAACAGACAAACCTGCACATACTGAGTCTGATGACAGTAGAATCAAGTCAGAATCAGCACAGAAGAGAGCAAGAGAATCCCCCCAACACTTGATAACCAGGAGCACGTGGCTGTGTAACCCACGCCCAGAGAGGGATGCATTTGGGAAGTTCAATGGTCATTCATGGTAAACTTACACAGAGAAACTCCTCAGGGAAATAAAAAAATCCCATCTATACAAACCCTGCTGTGGTGAAGAAGAGATGACTAGCAACTGTGGGTTGCTAAGATGCAGCCCCTGGGGTGGGAGGGAAGCCTGGTACGGTGAGATGTGCTTGTCATCACAGCACTGGGGAGACAAAGACAGGCAGATTCTACCTGGGGCTCACTGGCCAGCCAGCCTGATCTAGCTGACCAATGAATGACCCTGTCTCACGTAAGTGGACAACCCCCAAGGAAAGAGATTCAAGGTTATTCTCTGTCTCCACATGCACACACTCACAACCCCCCAACTAATACATATATGCACACAAATGCACAAACACACACATGTGTGTACATATGAATGCACACACACACTAACCTGTTAACACTTGTTCAATGGTAAAAGGTCAAAGCTTTCTGTTTCCTCCTGGAAAGAGGCAAGGATACTTATCACCACTAGCAAAGTACAAAATTTCTGCTCTAGGTCTCAGATACTATCTGCTAAGGTTTTACCTGACAGTGGAAAGGACATTAGATTAGATCTAGGAATGACAAATGGCTGTCTTGGGACTAAAGACAGCTCGAGGTCATTTGGTTCTCTACCTGCCACTCCCCATCTCTCCACCTTCACAAAGTTCTCGCCAGCCAATGGATCTCCAACCCAGAGGACTTCATAGTACCCACAGGCTCGGGGGCCTAAAGCAACACAGATGTACCACTACCGTCCAGGAGGTTGGGGGTTGACAGTGAGTCATCAGGACCCCATTTCTCTCAGAGGCTCTTGGGAGAACCCGTTTCCTTCATGTTCCATCTTCCAATGCCACCTGCATTTCCTGGCTGCTGTCTCCAAAGCCCTTCACCTCTTCATCTATTCTCTGTGGGGTTACTGGGATCAGGAAACCCAGGACGCTCTCCTTGTCCCAAGATCCTGCACCTCTCATCAAGGGAGGGAGTGCTCACGAGTTCAGGGAGTAGACACAGGCATCCATGGTAGTTAATACTGACTGTCAACCTGATAGGGTCTAGAATCTCCAAGTCTGCGAGGCAGTTTCTGGATTGTGATAATTTGGGTGGGAAGATTCACCCTAAGTGTGATCAGCATCATTCCATGCACAGGGGTCCCCAACTGAATATGAAAAAGCCAAGCTGAATGCCAACATTTACCTCTAATTCCTAGCTGTGGGTACAGTGTGGCCATCTGGCCACCATGACTTCTCTGTTAGAACGTATAAACGAAAACCCTTTTTTCCTTAAGTTGTTTTTACCAGGCCTTTGGCCACAAGAAAAGTAGCTAATATGAAAGTCCAGGGGGCATTACTGAGACTAACACAGTTGGTGAACAGCACTGTACGTTCACTACATGCACATTGCTATAGACTATCAGCAGACTACAAGGAATGAGCACTCCTCAGCTGACTCTAAAACCTTAAATACCTAGGTATACAAAAGATACACAAGACGGCTACACTGAAAACTGGAGAAAGCAGAAGAAATTTAGAGACCAGTGTCAGAGGAAAACAGACGACTTGGGATTGTTGAGATGTCATTTTCCCTGCGACTGATCAGCAGCTTTCTTTCTCGACAGTGGGTTACTCATTCTGATCTCTATGGGTCTGTAGCTCCTAGGGCGGCCGGAGAAGTGTTGAGAGGCGAAGCTAGAGGACTGTGTTTTCAAAACCTTTACTGGTCAAGATGGAGTGGTCTTGGTGTGAACACAGATGCAACGAGTAAGGAACCTGGATACACACATTTGACTCACCATTGAGCCCACCGTTGAAAAACAGCCACATGGCGACAAACTGGAAGTTGGAGTGGATCAAAAGAAACCTTGCTTCAGACTTTATGTTACACAAAGCCCCCCAAAATGTGGTTTCTTGTCTTACAGGTAAAACCGGGGCAATAATATTCTAGGAGAAAACGTGAGGCTGAGTCTCCATGGCTTGAAATTGACCAAGTCTTAAGTCAAGGCTACTTGAACAGAATGCAAAATCTCTAGGTGTGAGAGAGAATTGATAAATTGGATACCACCTGAGTTAGGAATTTCATAAAAAGGATTCACAGTACATTTCCAAAGGGAATTTATATAGTACACACTTAAAGAACACCTGCAAATCTACATGGAAAAGACATGCACCTCAATTTTATTATTTTTTGTGTGTTCATGTGTGTGTGTGTGTGTGTGTATGTGTGTAGAGGTCAGAGGTCAATGTCAAATGTTGTCACTCAATAGTTTTCTTTCTTATTTTTTAGACAGAGTCTTTTACTGAACTTGGGTCTGCCAGTTCAGCCAGTTTGGCTGGCCAGCAGGTTTCATGGACCCTCCTGTCTCCACTCCATAGCACTGGGATTGAGACAAACACCACCATGCTTTCCAAACTCAGGTCTTCATGTTTGCCTGGCAGACACTTTCCTTACTGAGCTATCTTCCTAGCTGTTCATACACTAGTTAAAAAAGGAACTCCGCCAAAGGTTTGAACGAACACACCTTAGTTAGGCTTCTAGTAGCCACAATTAAACTGGACATATCTCTGTCTTCTGAGTTCTCAGGGAATAGCTGCCACTCAAACCACAGGGAGGCCCTGTATCTGTGTCTCTGGAGTGGGCTGGGAAGGAGACACAGCTTTTCTGAGGACCAGAGGCTCCTCCTGGCCATGCTGCTGGATGCTGGTCTAGAAGCATGTAAGTGGTCGTGGATCAGCCCTGCTGGTGGGAGTTGTCTGGACATCTGACCATGGTCTGACACTAGGGCTGAGCCTTGCTATCCTTCCTGTGCTTTTCCTCCTCCCCCTCCTCTCCACAGTTTTATAATTCTGAGGGCTGTGTGGGTGCGTGTGCAGTGCCCCTTGCATGGTGCCTTCTCCAAGACTCCAGCTGGGCCTGTCTTTTCTATATTCTTCGTGCTTCCGGGTGAACTCTGCTATTCTTGTCTGCCTCAGGATGAGTACACCAGGTCTAGTTAAACAAGGCAGGTCAGGGTTGTGTTGTGAGGGTTCTGACTGAAAGGCTGACTGGCTGACGGGTACCCACGTAGGGTGGGGGAGGGCAGAGTCCAGCACCTTTGGGCCAGTAGCGCTCGGCTGGCCTGCTGGAACCCTGACCTGGCCCGGGGAGTGATTCAGAGCTGTGCTCCCAAGGTACCTATGGATTGTTTACCTGTTCAGTCCTCAGAGACTAAGGTGTGGGAGTAAGCCTGTATATTTTTAGAGCTGGGTGTTAGGTTAGGGCAATTCCCCTCACCCCAAAACATGAGTGTCCCTGATCTGGCTGCTCTTCTTGGAGCTAAGCTTTGAGGGTGATATCAGACCCACTGTCAGATATAAGCTGTAGATTATATATCTAGGAACATTGGCCCTACAGCAGCAGCCCCTCTGGGTGAGGACGGGGGGGGGGGGCTCAGGCAAGCAGCCGAAGTCCAGTCACCTCCGTCAGGGCCAACAACGCTTGGGAGAGTGCACACACAGATCCCAAGCCAGAGAACCAACAATTGCTGCCATGTTCCCTAGTATTTAAAAAATCCTCATGAAACATACACCACGTCAGATCTGCTGCCTTAGTCCTTGCCCTAGGTCATTTCTGTTGCTGTGACCAAACACCCTGACCAAAAGCAGTTTAGGAGAGAAGGGGTTTAGAGCTTGGGGGAGAAAGGTTGCTTTCCACCATTGCAGAGAAGCCAGGACAGCAGGAGTTAGTTCCATCACACCCACCGTCAAGGGCAAAGAGAATGAACGCACACATGCCTACCGATCAGCTGGCTTTCTCTACTCTTGCACAGTCCGGAACCCAAGCCCAGGGAATGGTGACAGTCACTTTCAGGCTGCGGCTTCTCTCAGATGTGCTCATAGCCCAAACCAATGTAGACATTTTCTCACTGAGACTCTCTTCCCAGGTGAGGCTGACAAGTTCTGTGCCATGAGGTGTGTGTTCACAGGTGTGAAGCTGTCCCCATCATCTACTTCCAGATGACTCCATTCCCTTTCCAACCCCTTG
>NC_022015.1:34477025-34486364 GCF_000317375.1 Microtus ochrogaster
CCTCCTCCCTCTCCCCCTCCCCCTCCTCCTCCTCCTCCTTCTTCCTTCTGGAAATCCTCCTGCCTCTACTACCTGGGTGCTGGAATTAAAGGTGTGAAGCACCAGGGCCCAGATTTTATCTTTTTAAGCCCGGTTTATCTCACTAAAGTTTCATTCACACACTGGAATCCCCTGCCCCCGACTTTTGAGACAAGGTATCTTACTATGTCATCCTGGCTGGCCTCAAATTTGCTATCATTCTGCCTCAGGCTCAGGGTGCTGGGATTATAGATGTGTGTTGAGTAATATTCTGGATAATGGATACAGGATGTCTTGTGCATGTACCAGTGGATTTTGGTTCCTGTGAGCAGTGCTGCCATGAACCTGGATATGCAAAAGTCTCTTGGAGATCACTTCCATTGTTCTGGGTGTGTATCCAGAGCAGTGCTTTCCTATGAATACATACTTCAGTGGATACAATTTGTGTGTGTGTGTGTGTGTGTGTGTACGGGCATCTGTGTGTAGACCACAGGTTGTTTTAAGTGTCTTCAATGATTCTGAAGTTGAGTTTCTGAGTCAGGGTCTCTTACTGATTTTAGAGTCACTGATTCTATTAGGCCTGCTGGCAGGCAAGCTTCAGGGAGCCTCGGGTCCCTGACTTCCCAGGGCTGGTTTCTATGTTTGCCAGGCTTTTTTTTTTTTTTTTTTTTTTTTTTTTTTTTATGAAGGCGCAGAGGACTCAAACACCAGATAGGTCCTCATGCTTGCCTGATGTGTACTCTGCCGACTGTCTTCCTAGCCCCCGGATGTGATGAATTATTGAGGAAAATGTCCTCCTGACCCACTGTGTAGAATGCAACTTGAACTCATGCTCTTTTTCTGTCCAAAGGGTCAGAGCAGCTATCCATGCCCCACTAGTCTGGTTGGGGCCTAGCTCTGGGGAGCCAGTAAGGGAATATTCCCTTCTCTCCCCCCAAGGCTTAGTTAGAGGTGATCCAGAGAGGGCAAGCAACCTGGCCAGGACCCTCAGGTCAGAGTGGGGGAGTAGCAGCATAGAGGGGTGTGATCAGGGATAGTACCAACAAAGTCCCCTTGACTGTCATAGACCCAGTGGTTCTCAGGGTTGGCCTGACTGGCTCAGTGATGGCCCTAGAGAAGGATTTGGGTCTGGTGTTTTGCCTCAGGGTCTTTTCTGTCTCGCAAATTATCTTCAGGTTCACATTCTCTAGGGGCTCCATTGAAACTGCCTGGAGCCCAGGAGATGAGGTAACCAGAGGCCAAAAAGAGAGAGGAATGAAGGGCTGTAGGGCAAGAAAGGTTCAGCTCTCAGGGACAGTAGGAGAAAGCCCCATACGCTCTCAAACTAGACAAGCAGAAGTTGGTATGGGGAGTACCAGCCATGTGGGAGGCTGGCACTGGCCACTTTCAGCAACCATCTATGTGGTCTTTGCTGGGGACTCTGCCAAAACACTGGTCCCTTGGTCAGTACCAGAACCAGAGGGCTTAGGACTTCCTTCAGCTGCCCGGCCAGATCTTGGGAGGAATTCTGTTTGCCTAATGATTCAGAGAAACAAACAAGCACAGGAATGCTCCGAATCAGGGCAGCCCCGCCGCAAAATCAAATTGACGCTATTCCTTTTACCTCTGATGTTGGGGTGCAGTTCCTGGCCCCAGTTCCTTCCGGGCAGGATGAAACAGCACTCCCATGGTCATTGCTTCACCACCTCTCTCCCGTTGGCCCCTCCAAATAAACCTGGAGAAATTTAAGATGCTTTTCTCCCTTATCAAGGAAGTTCCTGGCTTAGTAAAGACCCGCTGGGAAGCCTGCCCCTTCTGTCAACACCTGAGGCAGTTCCTGAAAGTGGCAGGGCTATGTAACCACTCCAGGGCTGTCCCCTTCCCCAGCTGGGGCTACTTCCTCTCTGCCCCCTCTGAACAATGGACTATCAGTCTTTTGCATAAAGTCCCAACAAAGCCCAATCAAACAGGAAGATGCACTTTCCCCCCAAATGCCAACTTTGTAATCAGAGTTGGACTTGGCAGTAGGCTCAGCTCAGCCCCAGGTTTTCAGGACACCCATGCAACACATGGTTAAGTATGGGATAGGACTGGATGAGAAGCCGTCAGGATCATAAAACCTGTGCTTTTTTATGTGCTGTGATTGTGCCTGGGTCCAGAATGACAGGCTAGGAAGTGCTGCTCTGCTCTGTGGATGAGGATGCAGGAATACTTTCTAGTCTCTTGGTTAGCCTCAAGTCTCTGGGAAATCTCCTGAGGGGGAGGGGGGACAGTGGTGCACTGCCACTGAGGCCTTTCCCAGAGACCAGGAGCAAGCACAGAGGGTCCTGTGCCCACAGAGACTCTGGTATTCACGGTACAGCTGCTCTTACAGATGAGGACTCTGAGGCACGGAGTGGACGATGGGCTGGTCCAGGCCACATAATACAGGATGCCATCTTCTGTCCAGGAAGTAAACCATAAGACAAAGTGCATCCCTGGCTTCCTAGGAAGAGTCCTTAACCACTCACCCCTGGGGAGGAGTAAGAAGGTTGAGGGATCTCAGGTCTGCCCTGCAGGGCACATGGATTCTCTGAATCAGGCTGATCTGAGGGCCCTGGGACTTTGCCTAGAAACTGGAAGGGACAAGTGTGGGCAGTGGGGAAATGTGAGCCCTGGAGCTCCAGATGCTGAGAGCTGAGGCAATACCCAGCTCATATGGACCAGTGACAGGCTGGGCTGAGAGTCAGGCTGTGTCAGGGCTGGGGGCGGGGCGGTAGAATGGGTCTGATTGATACCTTCATGTTAAGTGGGTGCAGGCCTGAGGCTTTGCCTTAGAAGTTCCTGGGGTAGGAAGGGGAGGGAGCTGGAATGAGCATACTGTCCCCTAGAGAACTCAAAGCATCCTCCAAGGCCAGGCTAGACTTATAGATGAGGGCTCTTTGTGTGAGGGTCAAGGAGTCTTGGCACATCCTTGGCACACCTTCAATTCACCAGCCTGTCCAAACTGGCTGCTTTTTGCCTTACTGTGGGCCTGATCCCAAAGTGGTCCAGCTGCATGAGGCTTAATCTCCATGGAATCATCAGGCTGACCTGCTAGGATCAAGGGGTTAACAGATACTGGCTTCTTGTCCTGCCACACCAACTCCAGTGTCGTCTGTGTGACATGACATATGTCATTATGCCAGATGGGAGCTACGTGTCCCATGGGACTAGGCTCCCTGGAGGTCAATGGCAGACAGCCTGGTATTGGCCGCCCTTGGGGCATAGACATGTTTCTCGAGTAGCTGGCTATGTGGGATATGAACTTTGCACAATTTCTTTCATAATAATGATAGTCTTTATATATATAAGACAAGGATCATTCTCTTCAGGAACAGCTCTGGGATAAGGAAGCACAGTATGGGAATGTATAAGGCTACAGCAGAACCTTTGTCATACATGGGGTGTATGATGAGCAAGGGAATAGATAGGTTAACGTTGGTGGACAAAGACTGTTATATTATACTTTGAACTTTATGGATAGGCTTGCTAGATCCCAACCCCCATGATGTCTGCTGCATAAGAAGGTACTAAAAAGTATAGTTCAACAGGTGCAGAGAACTGATTAGGTATATTTGATCACTAGATGAAATAAAGGGTTAGGAAGAGGAAAGGCCATGATAGCGATAATGAGACAGAAACTTTCTATTCATAAGATGAAACCACTTGCCTGAGGTTTACACTCCCAAGGACAAGATTTCATCTTCTAAGGATGCTTTATGTCTGACACCTGCTCCTGATAATATACTTTTCTTAAATATCACTGATGTGACTAAAAGAAGCTTTCATACTGTACCAACCAATGATACATGACCTTCTGATTTGCTCTTTGTTTGAATACTATATAATGAAAACATGAATTTAGTAAAATTGCAGCAGATTCCAACCACTCTCTTATGTGTTGTGTCTGTCAGTCATTTGCTGAACTTGTGCCTTCCTGTTACCAGAACCCTGCTTCTCCCACGGTCTGAGTGGCTCCCCTGAGCCGGTCCGTGGCATTGTCCCACATTGTAGGGGGGGCAGAGGCTGGGCCAGTAGCCAGACAACAATGTGACAACAATGCTCTGTCCTGTTCTGGTCCCTAACATTTCCCTAACTCCATGGCAACAGCTGGGGTGTAATCCCAGCCCTTCCTTTCTGGACTGCAATGAGCCATTCACTTATCAGCTCTTCAAGGAAGGGCTCCAGCCAAGCCCAGGCCCAGCCCTAGAACCGAGTGGCCTCAGGGGCCAAGGAAAGGAAGGCTTCTGGACCACTGCCCTAGCCCCATGGCCCCTGTGCCTCTGTGTGCACAGTGTCCTTGCTGTATGTCCTTTAGGACAGTGAGGCTCCAGCAGCTGAGCACAGACCCCACCAGTGATCCATCCCACAAGTCAGGCTTGACCGGCTTCCTGGATCAGAAGCAGAGCGGCTCCATCCCAGGGTGGAAGAAGGGGAAAGAAGCCAGCCAGACTGACCAGGGTCTGAGGGGTCAGAGTGGGGCTAAAGGTGTGGCCGTGGGACAGAAGCCACTGGAGCCTACAGGGTGGATTTGTGAATTGAACCCTTGGTGTTGAGACGTTAAGCTTCAGGGAGAGTACTGGTTGTAACTAGGGTTCAGTTAGGTTGGAGTTACATGGGAACCGTCAACAAACCTGGTAGTTGATGCCCAGTGGCTGAAGTACCCAAAACTGGGTACTAAAGGAAACTCAGTACCCACACAGCATAACAGGGCTAGGCAGTCACATGGGCCTGGTCCCCAGAGCAGCCCTTCGAATCCTGTGTGCCAAGGCCTAGAGATGGTCTATCTGGTCTGTGAGCTGGTCAAGGGATCAGCTTACTGTGGTTCAACCCAGTCTCGGACATGATGTGATACCCATCAAAATCAGGTTGATAACTCAGAGGGCCAGAGGGTCAGGACGTGATTTGGGCATGTTTCTTTGTGCTAGGGCCATAGACACTGTTCATCCGGGAGCCTCCTGCCTTGTTGCCAAGGGTGTGGGGAAGGCACAGCCATGGTTGTGCACTTACCCCAGTCTGGGATTGGTCACTGCCTGCAGCTCCTTATGGCCTCCTCATTGAAACTGGTTCCAATAACATGGCCTACCCATCCAGCCATGGCCAACATGGCCACTTAGCCTGCCCCACAGCAAGCTACTTTTCCCCACCTTCTCCTCTCCAGGCTCAGTGCTCAGTGCCAAGATCAGTCCCAGCTCTGCAACAGTTGGTGGTTGGGGCAGGGTGGGGGGGGTTTTCATGTGTCTAAGCCCCAGCCTGCCTTGCTCATATATCCCATGACCTCCCACACTTTTCCCTGTGTGCCCACTCATTCATTCATCCTTCAACTCACTCATTCACCCATTCACTCATTCTTCTCCTGTTCATTTATGGATCTATTCATTCACCCATTCTCTCTCACCTATTGATTGGTTTATCCATCCATTCATTTACTCAATTGTCCACTCACTTTTGCATTCATTCACTCATTCATTCATTCATCTACTTTGCTCATTGATTAATCCACTCATTCACTCATTTATTGACTCATTCACTGACTTATTTGCTCATTGATTCACTCACTCATCCGTAATTCCTCTGAGGCTCCATACTCCTGTGATATGTGAAGTGTTCTCTGTCTCTCTCTGTCTCTGTCTCTGTCTCTGTCTCTCTGTCTCTCTGTCTCTCTCTCTCTCTCTCTCTCTCTCTCTCTCTCTCACACACACACACACACACACACACACACACACACACACACACAGCTCCTCTCCAAGGAAAGAGGGAATGACTGCCCAGAACAGCTCTGCGGTAGTCTCAGAGGCAGCTTTTTCTCAGTCTGGAAGATGTGTCTATTGTGGTACCAGGAACTCATAGGTTAGAATGGCCTGGGTAGGTCTTTTGGGGTGCGGGGGAGGCTGCTTGGAGAGGACTACACAGGTCAGACCTGGAGGAACCTCAGGGAAGCCAGACTCCACCTGCAGACACACCCACCTCTGACTGCTGCCACTGACCAGCCTAAAGTGACTGAGTGCCTACTGTTTACCTGGGTGAGGGGAATGATAGGCCTGCCCCGCCCACCAACGTGAAGCCATTGGTGCTCGAGCCAGCTCTCAGACTACAAAAGGCAGCTGGTGACTTGAGTCTGTCCTCAGAGGCTACCAGTGGGGACGTTTTCCCATGCTCCACAGCATGGGTGTCAGCCGGAGGAAGCTGGTCCCATTCTGGGTCCTAGCCCTGGCCCTGACTTGCAGTCAACACACAGGTAAGATTCAAAGTGTCCAGCTTTTCCAGGCCATTTGGAGAGACATTTTCCTTCCCCCATGCCCTGGACTCAGGTGGGCAGTGGAGTTCAGAGTCTTATCTGGGTCCTGGCAGCTAAATTATCTGTGCCAGTGTCCTGCCAGGCATCCCTTGCTGGCGCCCTGACAACTTCAAATGGTCTCTGACTTAAGAGGCAAGGAAGTACTTCTAAGTGCCAGGGATTGAGGTTGGCATCCAATGTGGGGGAGCAGAAGGCATGTCTAAGAGCCCCCCAAGCTGGTCATAGCAGGCTCTCAACCCTCTCGTGTGCCCTGGTTGTGACAGTTTTACCAGCTCACAACCTCTTTGGACTGTCATAAGCTCACAAGACACCTTGGGCTGTATATGTTGTAGGCCCAGCAGGGTGTCCTGGGGTGTGGTTTCTCCCAGCACAGCCTCGTAACAGATGCAGGCACCAGGAAACAAGACTTAGTTCAGGCGAAGGCCAGTCACAACTTTGCTCGAACCCTCTTGTGTAGGTATGGGGGTGGGTCATTCACCCGCCATCATGGTGATTCTGTGCTTCAGGCCATTGATGAGTGATAATTATGTCCTTCCTTCCATCTGTACACGGATGGTCAGCAGCCTGGGCTGTCTGAGGCTCCTGCTCTTTTCTCAGCTCAGGCCCATCTCCTCTTTGCAGGCCAGGCCCATCAGGACACTCTGAAATCTGCCCAGGAGCCTCCCTCTGACTTCTCTCTCCTTCAAGGGCATGATGGTAAGTCCTAGCCTTTTGTCCCCACTATGCCTGCCATATCCCCTCCCAACTCTACCTTAATGTGACCTTGCGTCGCCAGGATTTCTTGCCTTAATGGCTCCTCAGCTAGCACACTGAGGAGTGAGAACTTGGAGCTGAGGTGTACCCTGTTGTACATGACTGTTGATCATGCCCTGGTGGCATCACAGGCATCCAGGCTGAGGCTCTGAGAGAGATGCAGAAGGTCTGTCAGGCTGCCTGGGGAGGCTATGCCCTCTGCAGCACAAGGTCATTGTTCCACCTGCGTAGAGCCTACCGCCATTTCTCTTGGTTTGATTAACCTGTTTCAGTATTACATTCACCATCTGGGACATGACCTAGGAGCTGAGGGATTGGCCACACATGCCAACGCAAGGGGTCTGGTGGGGTGTTGGGGGCCAGCCAGCTCCTTGCAGTTTGCATTCCCCAAACGGGTTAAAAAGGGAGGGGGGCCTGAGAGGTTGAACTACTGACCTAGATCCAGGCATTTGTGAGAATCAGGACATAAATTCCCACGTGCAAACAGAAGTTTCTGGGCTCTGTGGCCACTATGGGCTGATAAATCCAGGGGTTCCCTAGGGGACAGTGAGAGAAGAGAATGCTATATGTAGGCATCAGGCTGGGCCCTGCCCTACCTGGTCCTCAATAGGACCCAAGCTGGACTGGAGACCTGGGAGTCTGCTTCTGCTGACCCTGGGCCCTCTCCTCTGGGCCACAGTGACCCCAAAACCTCGCTCAAGACTGTGTGCATCCCATGATTCAAGCCTCTGTCTCCACAGCTGTCCCACTCCATGGGGTGACCATCATCCCACCTCTGAAGACTGTCTCCGTGGTACAAGGTGAGCCCCAAAGTCTATCTGGGAAAGTGGCTCCTCTTAGCAGGAGTACTCACCCTTAGACCTGAAGAGCTAATTTAGAAAGGGGTCCCTGATTCCTGGCTGCCAATAAGCATGGGGAAGGTTGGGGGGCATTCAAAGTGGCTGTGAGCTGGTCCCAGGGCTTCCTACATCAGATGGGATCTTAGATCTACAGGAGGCAGCATCCTGTCCGATCCCAGTGGCACATGGAAAACAGATACCCAGTGTAGAACACAGAGGGCATAACAGGGCCCAGAACAGTGCCTCCAAAGCCTGCCATTGCTTCGGTCCGCAGCTCTCAACCCAGCACATACCGGGAGGGTGTGCAGCACATGGGGCAACTTCCACTACAAGACCTTTGATGGCCAGGTCTTCCGCTTCCCTGGCCTCTGCAACTACGTCTTCTCTGCACACTGTGGGGATGCCTATGAGGATTTCAATGTCCAGCTACGCCGTGCCCAAGAGTCTAATTCCACCACTCTGAGCAGGGTCATCATGAAGCTCGACGGCTTAGTTGTTGAGCTGACCATGAGCTCCGTATTAGTCAATAACCACCCGTGAGTCTGGGGCAGTATTGGATGGGGGATGGAGGTGCTGCGTGGTGAGGGGATCTGTGGGAGACACTGGGGTTGTTAGTGAGACTCCACTCTCAGGAGAGACGCTGAATAGGCACTCCCCACCCCATGCTCAGGTTACTCCTTCAGCTCCTTAACAGGGGCATTCCAGGTCCCTTGTCTCTGTCACACACATGGCTGCAGGGATCTTGTCACCTGGGCTCTCTCGTCTCCTTGCCCCCCAGTACCTTATCCCTACTCTCTTCTACAGGGCCCAGCTGCCCTTCAGTCAGTCTGGGGTCCTCATTGAGCTCAGCAGCGGCTACCTGAAGGTGGTGGCCAGGCTGGGCCTGGTCTTCGTGTGGAATGATGACGACAGTCTCCTGGTGAGGATGGGGGATGGGTAGGGGTGGGCAGAGCCTTCTGGTAAAATGGGGGTGATGGGTGTAGCCTCTCAGTGAGATGAGGCGGTGGGTGAGGAGAGGGGGCATAGGCCACACAGCTGATGAAGGTAGGCATCCAAACATCAACAGAGTCTCAGGGTCTTCACCCCCAGACATAGGTCCTGTGTATGTGGGATGTTTGCTTTTGAGTCATGGCTTCATTTGACTTATGGGGAGGGTCTTTTGGCTTGTGTCCCCTCTGGGAGCCCTTAACCCCTTTTTTGAGAGTCTATAGTTCACATCCTGGGTTTTCTATAGTGGGGTCAGATGTCTGATGTCTCCTTAATTTCAGTTGGAGTTGGACACCAAATACACCAACAAGACTTGTGGTCTTTGTGGAGACTTCAATGGCAGTCCAGAGTCCAGCGAGTTCCTCTCTCACAGTAAGTCCCCAGGCAATGCCCTAGGACCCCAGGAGGCTTAGTGTCTCTGTCTGTCTGTCTGTCTGTCTGTCT
>NC_022015.1:34486530-34502143 GCF_000317375.1 Microtus ochrogaster
CCTGGACACACCTACACTTGTGTGCATGCACATAGGTGTATACGGGAAACAAGCTTCCTGTCAGACCACTCCTTCTTGGTATCCCTATCCTGGGGACACAAACCCTCCTTATTTCTTCACCCTGGGAGGGTCACACTTCTTTATCTCCAACCAGTGGCATCACAAATGTGGCTGAATCAGCCAGATACTCCAACATCCCTCCTCTCTCAGTCCCCCCAAGTCCCATATGAGCTGTGGGTGACAGAGCCTGCCTATGCATATGACTGCCCGTCAGGCCAGGCTGTGTGCAAGGTCAGCCAGAGTCTGAGGGCTGGTGGGATGTCAGGGTCATTCTACAGTCCTCTGGGCTGCGTCACAGTCTGGCCAGGATTGATGGCTATGCATCTGTTAAGGCCTCTCTACCTTAGTCCTGTTGCCCTAGGAACTCCAAGCTCTTTCTAGGCTCCTCTCATGGGTTCCAGATATCAGCATCTCAGGGAGTGAGATTGGGGAAGCTAGGCAGGGACCACAGGCCACAGGGGCATTCTCCGGGGGGGCCCCTTGGACTTGGCTGTTGGGACGATGGGCTGGGGGCCTGGGATCTGTAGAAAGATGTGCGCTGGGCTTCCTGCAGATGTTAGACTGACACCTCTTGAGTTTGGGAACCTCCAGAAGATGGACGGCCCCACAGAGCAGTGCCAGGACCCCCTCCCTGTGCCCCAGAAGAACTGCTCCACCAAATCTGTGAGCCTTGAAAGAAATGGATGGGAAGGATGGGGAGGAGGGCTTTGGGCTCCGGGATAATCCAGGTGCTTCTGGGAAGCTTGGGGTCTGAACCCACCCTTGTCCAGGGCATCTGTGAAGAGATCCTGAAAAGTCAGCTGTTCTCAGACTGCTCAGCCCTAGTGGACATCAGCAGCTACCTGGAGGCTTGCAGGCAGGACCTCTGTCTCTGTGAGAGCCCCGACCTGTCCAGCTGTATCTGCCAAACTGTGGCTGAATACTCCCGGCAGTGTGCCCATGCTGGAGGAAAGCCCCAGGACTGGCGGGGTCCCAACCTCTGCTGTAAGTGCCCTCAGTCCCCTTTCCCCACCATCAGAGCATCCTCCAGCAGGGAAGTGGGACCTGGCTTGATCTGAGCTTTCTCTCTGGTCTCCCTGCAGCTCAGACATGCCCCTTCAACATGCAACACCAGGAATGTGGCTCACCCTGTGTGGACACCTGCTCCAACCCCCAGCGCTCCCAGGTCTGTGAGGACCACTGTATTGCTGGCTGCTTCTGTCCTAAGGGTAAGATGGAGTCTCTACCTCAGTCCAGACACAGGACCTCCAAAGCGCACAGCTGCATGGGTGGTCATGTTGCCATTCTTCAGCCTTGGTGAAAGACCCTAAGACCCTGGTCCCAAGTGTCTCTGTGCTGCCAAGGTTTACTGAGGCTCTTAAATGACACCTATCACATGGGTTTGCTTTCTATAGGAATGGTGCTTGATGACATCAACCAGACAGGCTGTGTTCCCATGTCCCAGTGTGCCTGTCTGTACAATGGGACATCTTATGCGCCTGGTACCAATTACTCTACTGACTGCACCAAGTGGTAGGTTTTGAGCTCCCCTTTCAAGAGCCTGCCATATGCCAGGGTTACTTCCCCGGGCTCTGTGGACTGGTTAGGTCCTAGACTGCTGCGGTAAATGCCCTCTGGGCAGAAGCCTTCAGTCTAGATGGCAAACATGTCAGGACTGCTGTTCCTGGGAGCAGTACACAGTATGTCCTTCTTCCCACCCATAGCACATGCTCTGGAGGGCGGTGGAGCTGCCAGGAGATCCCATGCCCTGGCACCTGCTCCGTGCTGGGAGGCTCCCATTTCTCCACATTTGATGAAAGGCAGTACACAGTGCATGGGGATTGCAGCTACGTGCTGAGCAAGGTGAGGCCTATGCTGCCCTGGATGGGGCCTTTGGCTTGGGTCGGGGGGTCCCCCAGTTATCACTAGTCTAGGCCGCCATCACTCCTGCACCAGGGAGACCTCGGGAACTTCGTGGTGAAAATGAAGGAATACTTCTGCCGAGTGGCCCAGGGCTCCATGGGGTCATTCAGCTGTTGATGGAGCCTCTAGTGCTGATGACTCCTGCTCGTGGCTTTGGCCCTTTTAATCTTGTCTTCTTAAAGAGACTTATTATTTTATTTATATACTTTCACTTCTGTCTATGCTTGTGTCTCTCTGTGTGAATATGAGCATGGTACCCATGAAGGCCGGAAGAGGCATCAGATTCCCTGGAGGTGGTTGGGAGCCACCATGTGGGTGCTGGGCACTGAACTTGGGCCCTTTGCAAGAACAGAACACACTTAATCATCTATCCACCTCTCCAGCCCCGTCTTATTTTATTTTTATATCAGTTTTATGTCCCCAAATAAATGAAATAGAATGCCCAGTGAATTCCCAAGCCTCGCTATTCCCAGCAGTCTCCCTGTACTAACATCTTGCTTTAGTGTGATATTTGGGTTACGACTGGTAATGAAAATCAATCAGCCATTACCATCCACGGCAGTGTCTGTCAGGGTCACTAATGCGCATGCCCCAGGATGTGACAAATGTGAAATGTCCTGTATCTACTACTCTAGTGCCACTCAGTAGTTCACCATGCTGGACACCCTAGACTGCCCCTGAGCATCCCCCTCCCCACCTTGGAAACTACTGATTTTTTTTTTAAAAACAACCGTTTTTCTTTTAAAATACTTTTATTTTTTTGAAAATTTTATGTATGTACACAATGTATTTCAATCATCCACCTCCTCCCCCCTCCCAACTCCCCTCAGTCTGTCTCCCCCTCTTCCTCCCAACTTCTCTTTTAGAATTCTTCTACTCAGTAGGTGCATTAAGCCCCCCTGACAGGGGCTAGGGAGACTCATGGCATGGGCTCCAAGGGGCCCCTTCCTCCTGAAATCAAACGGCTGCTTCTTAGAGTCTATGACAGCGGCAGACAGGAATTCCCGCAAGGGAGGCAGCATGGATTGCAGGAGAGGGAAGTTGAGGTGGGCCTGGGGTTTGCGCAGTATGCCAGGACCTGTATCGCCCCCTGCAGCCCTGTGACAGCAATATCTTCACTGTGCTGGCTGAGCTTCGAAAGTGTGGGCTGACAGACAGCGAGACGTGTCTGAAGAGTGTGACGCTGAGCCTGGGTGGGGGGCAGACGGTGAGTATCATGGCGGGAGCTGAGGGGAGCTCCGGCAGAGGCAGGTCCTGAGGCCGGGTGGGAGGGACATGTTCACACGGGCCGTCGCCTGCATACACATTCCCATCAGAGAGTGCATGCATTATTTGTGGATCTTTCTGGGGACGACCCTCAAGTGGAACACTGCAACTGTTTGGCTCTGGTGCTTTTGCGATTGTACCAGTTGGCTCCAAGAGGACTCAAGTATCTATCCAATACAACCCCATTGAAGTTACTTTTTTTTTTTTTTTTTTTGGTTTTTCGAGACAGGGTTTCTCTGTAGCTTTGGAGCCTGTCCTGTAACTCCCTTGGTAGACCAGGCTGGCCTCGAACTCACAGAGATCCGCCTGCCTCTGCCTCCCGAGTGCTGGGATTGAAGTTACTTTTGTACATTATTTTCTGTTTTTATATTACTTAGACTATGATTCTTTTCAAAGTTTAGAAAATCAGGGAAAGTATGGGGATAGATCTTGGGACGTAAGTTAACCACATGGGGACTACAGCTTTGTAGCCTAGAACCTCCCAGACCTAGCAAGCACACGCCACAGCCTGTGTGAACTGCCAGGGGACCGTTGGGAGACACTTCCTTGGTTCCATACTGACCCCAGTTGACTCCGGCATTGCTTCTAGGTGGTCATGGTAAAAGCCACTGGAGAGGTCTTTGTGAACCAGATTTATACCCAGCTGCCGGTGTCTACAGGTGAGGGCTGCTTATGATTCTAAACTGTGTATCTCCATCCCACGGAACACCCCCACCCTGAAACTCCTATCTTCTGCCCACAGCCAATGTTACCCTCTTCCGGCCTTCAACCTTCTTCATCATTGTCCAGACCCACGTGGGTCTGCAGCTTGAGATCCAGCTGGTGCCCCTCATGCAGGTGTTTGTGCGGCTGGCACCTGAGCTCAGGGGTCTAACCTGTGGTAAGAGGCCCTGACTCTGAAACTGAGCCCATTCCATTCTAGAGCCTACCTGGGGCCTCAACCTGCTCTCCCGTTCCTAGGGCTCTGTGGGAATTTCAACAGTATCCAGGCCGACGATTTCCAGACCATCAGTGGGGTTGTGGAGGGCACAGCAGCCGCCTTCTTCAACACCTTCAAGACCCAGGCGGCTTGTCCGAACGTCAAGAATATCTTTGAGGACCCCTGCTCTCTCAGCGTGGAGAATGGTGAGCCTAGGTTCTGTTGGGTGCTCAGGGGTTGGCTTACTTGCTTCCATTTCTGAGCTGGTTACTTCCCCAAGAAGCATTTTTTCAGCCAGCTCTGACCTGGCCTGGTGTCCAGTCGTCTACCCTGAGGCGGCGAGTGGGCAAACTAGTATGTAGTGTGTTGTGTTAATCACATGTTAAAGAAACCCAGAGAGGGCACCAAAACCTGTAGACATCATCTTGAGGAGTGGAAAAGGGGAAGCTTCCTCTTGGAAAAGGTTGACTGAAAGCGACTAAATTTGAATTCTCTATTTTCCTCCTGGTGTTTTCCATCTGTCTACAGTCTGTAGTCAGAGGCCCGTCTAGAGTATTTGATCTCCGTGTTGTCTCTCTGTAACAAAGGGTTTTGCCCCATACTTATTGGCATGAGGAATGAGTGAAGGATTCTTTCCCATAGAAATGTTTAGCAGAATCTTACAAAGGAAAAAGTTATTTTACTGACGTCAGCTGACCCAGGACCACACTCAAAACTGCACAGACCCTATCAGTCTGGGTCTGAATGTTGCTGCCAGAATTTATAGGGGATTTTTTTTTTGCAATTGACCTGTTAGTTGCTTCCAATAAACAATTACACTTTCATTATTCTGGGCCAGGGGCATGGAGAAGTACATGCTTTAAGATTAAAACTATACATTTAACTTAGGTAGTAAAGCTAATTACAGAGGAAATCCAAGGTATAGTCAGGTCAGTGACACTGTTCTCTCAAACAGGCTGACCACACACAGAACAGCAACTTGAGTACCATGTCTTAAGTGTTTGCAAGGCTTATTGCTAACTCAGCTTCAGCTCCTGCCATAGCTCGGTCTTCTTGAAGGCAAGCGGTATTTTAGAAAATATATTGCTGCAGTTTATAGCATACAGCAGTACAAGTGAGACAAGTGTGGGTGCCTCAGGAAAGAGTGGTGACCAGCACCCATGCCTACCAGCTGGCAGGGAGAATATGAGGATCTCCAGCACAGAGTCACAGATGGCTAGGGACCTCACCCGCTACAGTATGCACACAGAGCATTGGACATTAGGGGCCCTGCTTCAGGGTCAAAGAAAGGACACAAGACTCTAATGTAGCTGTGATGTGACACCGTCTGGCCCCTAAGTAGGGCTGAGGAGGTGCGGGTCAGGATCAGCTGGTACTGCCCCCTTTGCCTCTGTATTTTGGTCCAGAAGTCTTGACTATTGTCCACGGTGATGGCCACTCCCATTCCTAGGAGGTGAGGGCTCTGGGGACATAGGAAAGCAGAGAAACAATGACTATAGCTTTCCAATGCCTCGTGCGTGTCGCAGTAATACCCGTGATGTCACCTGAAGTATGACTCAGCACCCATGATGTCTGTCTGCACAGAGATGCAAGATGTCACGAGATGGGGGAAGCCAGGGCTGGCATGAGTGAGTAGCTGATGGGTTCTCTTCCATCCACAGAGAAGTATGCTCAGCACTGGTGTTCTCAGCTGACTGATGCCAGCGGCCCATTTTCCAAATGCCACAGCACCGTGAATCCCAGCACCTACTACTCGGTAATGCCTGTCTTCCGCTAGCTAGGACTCCGACACCGCCTTGTGCGTCCCCTTCTGGGAGGATCAGAGGACTCTGGAGAGAGGCAATTGAGAGGCAGCAGGTGGCAGGAATATTCTCCCAGTCTGTCTCTCGGATTCCATTCCTGACATCCATGTTCCTTCACGTGTCCAATCATCATTGTTCACTGAGTTTAGATCAAGCCTCCGGTCTACACTAGAAACAGGGCTAAACATGAAGCTTTTGAGAAATGCGAGTAACAGGACAGTAAGGAAGACAGAATGTTCCGGGGCCGGACCTGGTGGGCCACAGAGATAAAGGGCCAGGCTCTTCCCAGAATCCATGTCCTAGAGAGAAGGTTGGCTACATGGGAGCTACCAACACTAAAACAAACTAGAGGGGCATGGGGGATGGGCAGTGTCCCCAGGAAGGGAAGGAAGGTGGGAATATGTTGAGTTGTGTGTGTGTGTGTGTGGGGGGGGGGTGGATCCCAGTTGGATGCCAGGCTCCTGGATGTGAGGCTGGCTCCCTGATGCTCTGATGTCCCCACCCCCAGAACTGCATGTTTGACACGTGCAACTGTGAGAAGAGCGAGGACTGCATGTGTGCCGCCCTGTCCTCCTATGTGCATGCCTGTGCTGCCAAAGGCGTGCTGCTCGGTGGCTGGAGAGACGGCGTCTGCAGTGAGTGTTCTGTGGGAAAGCTGGGCTCGCATTCTCTACAGGACAGGGCCCCACCTATGGCCTAGCAGCTGATTGGATGCTCTAAGGGTCCTATCACTACACCGGTCTCTGAAACTTGGAGACCCAATCTATTGTGATTAAGAGCCCTAATCAGGAGCTTGTCGGGGAGCTGAAAGGCCTTGAACTGTTAGACCCTCTGTTGTTGTTTGCTGGGCTATGTGTCCACCAGCGTCCTAAGTGTCCCCCTCCTTCTGCTCCCACACAGCAAAGCCTACAACTACCTGCCCCAAGTCGATGACCTACCAATACCACATCAGCACCTGCCAGCCTACCTGTCGAGCTCTGAATGAGGAAGATGTCACCTGCCGTGTCAACTTCAGCCCTGTAGATGGCTGCGCCTGCCCTGCAGGCACCTTCCTGGATGGTTCAGGCGAATGTGTGCAGGCCAGCAGCTGTCCCTGCTACCACAGGGGATCCACAGTTCCCAACGGCGAGGCTGTGCATGAGAGTGGGGCCGTTTGGTAAGATGCTTAGGCCCGGCAGATTGTGTTCTCAGGGGGCCCTGGTCACCCGGCAGATTGTGTTCTCAGGGGGCCCCTGGTCACCCGGCAGATTGTGTTCTCAGGGGGCCCTGGTCACCCGGCAGATTGTGTTCTCAGGGGGCCCTGGTCACCCGGCAGATTGTGTTCTCAGGGGGCCCTGGTCACCCGGCAGATTGTGTTCTCAGGGGGCCCCTGGTCACCCTGCTCCCGTGCACGTGTTGCCGTGCAGACATCCCGGGGGGTCCAGAGTGGATGATGTTCTAACAGCCCTCTCCTCGCAGCACCTGCACCCAAGGGACACTGACCTGCATCGGAGGTCCTGCCCCGACTCCAGGTGAGCATATGAGGGAGCCTGTCAACTCTGGGAGAATACATCCAAGGATGTGTCAGGGCTGATACCCTTCCCAAGGTATCAAGTGAGCTGGGGTTAATGATCAGCTCACTGTGTCTGGTACAGTCTGTGCCTTGGGCTCAGGAGCAGGGGAGACGAGGGTGTGGACACTGTGCACACATAGTCATGAAAACACTCAGTGTACTCCCAACACACACACACACACACACACACACACACACACACACACACACACCCTAATACAGAGATGTGCACACTGCCCCCACCACGGGGCAGCCACAGGCTCGGCTGTCTGGACACTAAAGGCTGAGACATTACAGCACTGGTGTCCCTCAGAGAAAGCTTGGCAGGGCCGGATTGCATCGCCTCGCTGGTCCCCTTTCTTCTCCAGTGTGTGTTGCACCCATGGTCTATTCTGACTGCCGCAATGCCACGTCTGGAGACACTGGAGCTGGATGTCAGAAGAGCTGTCACACCCTGGACATGACCTGTGTAAGTGAGCTGGTTGCTCCCTAATAACCTGCTCTAGGACCTCCTGGATGACCCCCTTACTTCCTTGACCTCTCCCGCTATGGTATCTTTGGACACCTTCAGAGCGAGCTGAGGGCCTTTGGGGCAGCTGGCTAGACTGCGTTCCCAGAGCACCCCTGGATACCCTTCTGCTGAGCTTTCTGCTCCCATGACACCTGCAGTCCTGCAGGCAAAGAGGACATCTCAGCCCCAAACATCCACCCATATCCAATCCCACTCTCCCGCTCCATGTGTCCTACAGTACAGCTCTGAGTGCGTGCCTGGCTGCGTATGCCCGGACGGGTTGGTGGCAGATGGTAATGGAGGCTGTGTTGTTGCTGAGGACTGTCCTTGTGTGCACAACGAGGCCACTTATAGGCCTGGGGAGACCATCCAAGTGGGCTGCAACAACTGGTATGTGAGAGGCACAGCAGGAGGGATGGGTATCCAGGCTGTCCTGGCACAGAGGTCCTTATTAGGAATGGACTAAGCCCCAGCATGGCCTCTGGTGGACATACACAGCACAGGCTCTCAAGGCGCCTGGGCTCTGCTTTGGTTTCCCATAAGGGGTCACCACAGAGCCTCTGGGAAGGTTCCCATTCCCTGGGAGCGCTCAGCTGACCTCCATCTTCTATGTAGCACCTGTGAGAACAGGATGTGGCGGTGCACAGACAAGCCCTGCCTGGCCACCTGTGCTGTGTACGGGGATGGCCACTACATCACTTTCGATGGGCAACGATACAGCTTCAGTGGGAACTGCGAGTACACACTGCTGCAGGTACGCCTGACGGACCGCCTCACCCACGGCCATCCACAACCCCAGGTTCTCCCCACCCTTCCCTGTCTCCTAACGGCCTTCTGTTCCTCTAGGACCACTGTGATGGGAACGGCAGCTTCCAGGATGCCTTTCGTGTTGTCACCGAGAACATCCCCTGTGGTACCACAGGAACCACCTGCTCCAAGGACATCAAGATCTTCCTGGGGGTGAGTGGGATGGAGGCAGCAGAGCACCCTGGGGCTCCACAGTGGGGCAGAGATACGCCTGAGGGGGTGTGGCCCTGGCTAGCCCCTGAGGACCCCTTGTCACACAGAACTATGAGCTGAAGCTGACTGATGGCAAAGTGGAGGTGGTCCAGAAGGGCGTCGGGCAGGAGCCCCCCTACTATGTCCACCAGATGGGCATCTACCTGGTGGTGGAAACTGATGCTGGCCTGGTGCTTCAGTGGGACAGGAAGACCAGCATCTTTCTCAGACTCAGCCCTGAGTTCAAGGTGAGGCTGAGCCAGGGAAGCCCTCTCAGGGGCTGGGGCACTCATGGGGCTGGAGGCATGAACGGAAAGAGACAAAAGCACACAGAGAGATAGAGAGAGAAAGATGGAGACACAGAGAGACACACACACGGAGATAGAGATGGACAGAAAGAGTGAGAGAGATCAAGCGACATGCACAGAGGGACAGAGAAGGGAGGCTGGGATGTGGCTCAGTGGGTAAAGTGCTTGTTGATATGCCTGATGGCTCAGGCTTGAGGTTCAGTCCCCAGAACCCACATGGTAGAAGAGCTGACTCCCACGAGCTGTCCTCTGACCTCTGCAAGAGCTCTGTGGCAATGCATCCCTCACATACACACATACAATAAAATTAACATAATACATTTGGAGGGGGGGTGGATGGGAAGGATCTTTAGAAGAGCAGTGAGGAGCCCTTTCTCTGTGTATCTTGCAGCTTTTGTAACATGTGACCACAAACTGGGTGTCCAGTTCTCTTTTGTAGCTGGACCCTAGGAACCCAAGGGATGCCAACAGGGCTGCCGTGTCTCTGGAGGCTCAGGAGGGCCTTCCTTGCCTCTGTAACCTCTGGGGCTCCAGGTGTCCTTGGATTGTGGCTTCATTATCCTAGTCTCTGTCTGTTGTTGCGTGGGTGACTGTGTAGCTGCCTATATTTTTCTTTTTAACAAGGACACTAGACAAGAAACCCAGGACTCCCCCTGCCTTAGTGAGAGCTCATCTCACTTGGCCACACCTTCCAAGATTCTGTTCCTAAGAAGGCTCCCTTCACAGCCCAGGGTTAGAAATGGACACACATGGGGCCACTGTCTAGCTCGCTGCAGTGTTTTAGACTGCTGTCTAAGACAGACTCTAAGCTGAATGCCACAGCCCCACGCTCACCCTACAAAGTGACCAAGAACTGACACCAAGGTTGGGGTGGAGGAAAGAAGGGCGAAGCAGTCTAATAGGAATAATGGAAAGTGAGATTTCCTGGGCTGCCAAGCTGGGGGACTCACAGGCCTCCTGGGACATCATCGGCAGGGGTTGTGTCCTGGGGACAGACATAGATGGGCACAAGTGCCACACACCACCACTAAACACCAAAGGTCTTCTAAACTCACACTTGCTGCTTTTCCTGGGCTCATCCTTCAGGAAGTTGGGTGGTAATAGAGCAGAGTGTATATCAGGCTCCAGGAAAGGGCTCTGGCCCATATCTCTAATCTCTGTGCTTCTATAGGGCAAGGTCTGTGGCCTGTGTGGGAATTTTGACGACAATGCCATCAACGACTTCACCACGCGCAGCCAGTCTGTGGTTGGTGACATGTTGGAGTTTGGAAACAGCTGGAAGTTCTCTCCAACCTGCCCAGATGCCCTGGTGTCCAAGGACCCCTGCACTGCCAACCCTTACCGCAAGTCCTGGGCCCAGAAGCAATGCAGCATCATCAACAGCGTGACCTTTGCCACCTGCCACGCCCATGTACGGCATGGGGCTGGGTGGTCTCTGAACTTTAGGATGGAGAAACCATCAACCAAGGGTGTGGGTGTCGGTCAGGAACCCACCTGTGTACAGCAGAATGGGGCATGGTTTGGGGGGTGTTAACTCTGAACACGGACTGAGGAAGCTTGCGGCAACTCCATATCGAGCCAGTCTATGGACACCATGACGTCCTGGCTGGACATTCATGGTTATACATTTGTCACCATGAACACTGGTAGAAACTGGTCCAAATTATTAGGTCAGCATATGCACTAAGAGCTGAGGGAGACAGGAGTCTCCAGAGCCTGAAGCTTCTGTCTCTTACAGGTGGAGCCTGCCAAGTACTACGAAGCCTGTGTGAGTGATGCGTGTGCCTGCGACTCAGGGGGTGACTGCGAGTGTTTCTGCACTGCTGTGGCTGCCTATGCCCAGGCCTGCCACGAGGTGGGCGTGTGTGTGTCCTGGAGGACACCGGACATCTGCCGTGAGTGGGAATCTGTCTGCGTTGCTAAAGGGTGGAACTGGGGGTGAGGTGGGTGATGATGTCCCTTGCTTCTCCTGACTGGAGGTGGGTAATAGATAGCCTGTCCTGCTCCCCTGGCTTGGTTCTGATCAGCAAACACACACACACACACACACACACACACACACACACACACACACACCTCCAGTATGGAACTGGAAGTGGGTGATAGATAGCCTGCCCTGCTCCCCTGGCTTGGTTCTGGCCAGCACACACACACACACACACACACACACACACACATGCATACACACACACATACACACACACACACACACACACACATGCACGCACATGTATACCTCCAGTGTGGAACTGGGGATAAGGTTGGTGATAGCCTCCTCTTCTCCCCTAGCTTGGTTCTGGCCAGCACAACACACACACACACACACACACTCACACACACCTCCCTCCAATGTGTGTGCATGTGTGCGTACATCTGCTTGAGTCCTGCAATCCAAGTACACAAACACTGTAGCCGCTCCGTAGCTGGCTCTAACAGGAGCAGCTCCGAGGGCTGGGGACTGCAGGGGCTGAGCCAGGATGTCTGCTGTGAGTGCTCCGGGAGGGATTATAGTTCCAGGCAGGAGAGGCCAGCTCCGTAGGTCTGCCAGGCTGCATGGGAGGGCCAATAGTTTCCCAAGGCAAGTGAAGCAGAATGAGGGTAAGGATCTGTGGGACGAAGGCTGACCTCAGAGAATGTTCTACAATGGAGGCATCAGTACCTCTTCTTATGCACAGTCCATATGAAGCCCTGAGGGACCATTGTGCCTGGGGGCAGCTGCTGGAGCTGGAGAGCCCCCTTCGGTGTTTGCCTTGCTGGCACCCCTATTAGCCGGAAAGCTTTATCTGAGCCGCCTTCTCTCAGGGAGGTTTACCCCAGGAAATCTCCCTGCTTTCAGCGCTCTTCTGTGACTACTACAACCCAGAGGGTCAGTGTGAGTGGCACTACCAGCCGTGTGGGGCCCCCTGCATGCGCACCTGCCAGAACCCTAGTGGAGACTGCCTACAAGATCTTCGTGGCCTAGAAGGTAGTTGGAAGGCTGAACTGGGAGGGGCAGCGTCGGTTGGGTTCCTAGGATCTGGACTGGGATCTATCCTGGGATCCAAGGCCTGGGGTCTTCTGATGGGACCCTTGGTTGTGAGGAATTCTTCCTGATCCCATGAGGATCCTTTAGGGTTTCAAACTCAAACAGTAGTGCGGAGGAAGCTGGGCACTGAGGACAGACCTGGGCCCTGGTGTCAGAGGGCTGGGTGGAGGGGGGGGTATCTAAGACACAGGTCTCTTGGTCCACAGGCTGCTACCCCAAGTGCCCACCAACAGCCCCCATCTTTGATGAGGGCACGATGCAGTGTGTATCCAACTGTACAGACAACCCCTACTCACGTCTACCACACTGCCGCATCAATGGGAAGTCGTACCGAGCAGGTGCGAGGGTCCCTTCAGATAAGAATTGCCATTCCTGGTAAGTCCTTCAGTTAGAGTGGCCTAGAACCTGGAACGCCACAGGGAGCCCAAGCCAAACTTACAGCATCAGCTAGAAGCACCCTCCGCCTGAGGTTGCGCTAAGGGGAAAGTGACACCACCAGCCCTGTGGGGCCCCATGCCTTCAGAGATTCAGCTAGGAGGGAGAACACTCTTGTCTTGGGCTCAGCTGAGAGGACCGACATCCTGGACTTGCGGCTGAGCTGGGAGGAAGCATGCCTATGGCCTAAGGCTCATGCTAAAGGGAGGACATCCTTGACCTAAAATCCAGCTGTGTGTGAGAGTGATGGTGTTCTCAGCCAAGTGTCCTCCCAGGGACGAAGGGACGATGTCTGTGGAAGTCCACCTTGTTTCCATTGGTTATGGATGGGGGCGATGTTTGAGAGAGGGTGACCTTAGTGGAGCAGATCCTGAAAGGCTGAAGGTTAGGACCTGGTTGGACCGTAGCCTCCAGCTTGGGCGGTAACTGGGCTGCTTCATCACCGACACTAAGCCCCCAGGGTGCAGGCAGGTTCAGTTCCCATGCATTCAGTCCCACTTCTTTCTGCCTTTAACAGCATTTGCACAAAGAGCGGTGTGAGCTGTAGCTACAATGTTTCGGGTGAGTACCTGCAGCCTTCTCTGAGCTGGAGACGGGCGGGAGAGGAGGGGGCGGGAGGGTCATCGCCAGTGTCTTGGCACCCTAACAGGATAAACATCTATTTCCCACAGCCTGTGTCTGTACCTACAGTGGACAGGACTTCCATCACGGGGAAGTCATCTACAACACGACAGATGGCATGGGAGGCTGTATCTCTGCACACTGCGGGGCTAACGGCACCATCGAAAGGATTACTGACACCTGCAGCCCCACCACTCCCGTGCCCCCGACCACGTTCTCCTTCTCCACACCAGTTGGTAAGACAGAAATGACCCGTGGTGAAAATGCTAGGCTTCCTGGGGGTGTCTCTCTTTCTGTTGACTGGTACTGCTTCTCTTGCTGAATGTTAGGTAGTGGCTAGCTCGTGGTCTTGGTGGCAGGCCACGAAACTCAAGGAGGGGCCCAGGAGTTGAACATCAGGAACATAGGTAGCCTGCTTTTATCCCACGGCAGGAAGGGATCAGTCTCCTTGGCCCGTTCTGGCAGGCCCGGTGCCCATGGTACCACTTTCTGTAGCTACTGGACCCGATCCCAAGGGAATGAGGGCCTTAGCTTACAGGTTCTAACCACTGGTGGTCCCAGGCCAGTACTTTGGATGAACATGAGATTTTCCCCAGAATTTATAGCTGCCTGCTTGCCTTACACTGTGTGGATCGATAGATATCCCTCAGGTCTCACCCCCTTCCCTGCAGCCTAGTTTTGAAGGGTATAAATGTGTAGATTCTGCTCGGGGCATGGCCAAGACAGAAGATTCCGTTTAGATGAGATTAATTTGTTTGTAATATACTGTACTTCTGTCCACCCAGAGGTAGGTTCTGAGACAGGCTGAGGGATGTGGCTGTGGTGTTCGGTTTTCAAAGTTAGTGTAACCATGGCGATGAGACCCAAGGCTGCTGATGTATGAGTGAGGATGTGACCAGGGACTAGGTAGTCAGCCCCAACACCCTAATGCTGACTCCTGTTACCTTTGTCCACAGTCATGACCTCAGTGCCACCCTCCAGCACACATCCCAGCCCTACCCTGAGTGTCGTGTACACAGGGTCCCCAAGCAGGGCGGCACCAACAACCAGCAACATGCTGTCTGTCGAGACCCCTGCCACAGCCTCTACCTTGACCGCATCTACGACAGCCTCCACCTTAACCACGCCAGGCTGCGAGGAATGCTCCTGGTCTCCCTGGATGGATGCCAGCCGTCCTGGACGTGGCATTGATGGTGGTGACTTTGACACTCTGGAGAACCTCCGTGCCCATGGCTACCAGATCTGCCAAGTGCCCAGGGAAGTGGACTGCCGTGCTGAGGCTACCCCCGAGGTGCCGCTTCACGCCCTAGGGCAGCGTGTGGAGTGCAGTACAACGGCAGGGCTGACCTGTCACAACAGGGATCAGGTGTCGGGGCTCTGTGACAACTACCAGGTCAGAATTCTGTGCTGCACCCCCATCCGCTGTCCAGCCTCTGCTGGTCCTACCCAGACGACCCATTTGATAACCTCCAGGACAACGACAATGGGGACCACAACCTCCTCAGCCCCTGTCACCTCCCCTGACCACACAGAGAGCACGGTGATGTCAGGTGCCTCTCCCCATGCACCAGGTCCTTTCCCCTCTCCCTCACATCCTTCTCCATCAGCTCCAAGGCTCTCCACCCCTGGTCCAGTTAGTTCTACTACAACTAAGACAACTCTGTCCACTACTAGCCCAACGCCAGAACCAACTTCAGCCACATCATCTGTGTCCGTATCAACTTCAGGGTCCACCAGGCCTTCTCTGGAGACTACCCATGAATGCAAACAGGAGCACTGCAGTTGGACTGATTGGATAGATAGCAGCTACCCTGGGCCTGGCAGAAACAGTGGAGATTTTGACAGCTTCCTAAACCTGAGAGCCAGAGGCTACAAGTTCTGTGAGAATCCACAAAATGTTGAGTGCAGGGCTCAGTTCTTTCCCAACACACCCCTGGAGGAGCTGGGCCAGGATGTAACCTGCAACCGAGAGGAAGGCTTGATCTGTCTGAACAAGAACCAGCTGCCACCTATTTGTTATAACTACGAGATCCGGATACAGTGTTGCACAGTGGTGGACGTGTGCTCCACCGCTTCGGCTGCCACTCATCCTACCCCACATGAAGTAAGCACGAAAACCAAGACCAAAGGAACCACAAGCTTGCATTCCTCCTCCACCACCAACACCAGTACTCACACAGCAATGGCACACACAAAGACCTTGGCCACAGAGA
>NC_022015.1:34502693-34503235 GCF_000317375.1 Microtus ochrogaster
TCTGGGCAGACAGCCAGCACCACCTCCATACCTAAACTCAAACCAAGTTCTGAGCCTTCGGCCAGTACTACCTTCAAACCCCAAACAAGCTCAACACTTATAGGACATTCCAGAACAACCTCTGGACAGCCAGCCAGCACCATGTCCACCAAGGACAACAGCGCCACCTCAGAGCAGACAGTAAGCACCATCTCCACACCCCAAACAAGCTCACCCTCTACAGCAAAACTGAGCTCTACCCTCAAAACTCAGACCAGTTCAACCTCTACAGAAAATACCAGTACCACCTCTAGGCAGCCAGCCAGAACCACCTCCACATCTCAAACCAGTGCAGTCTCTGGGCAAACAGTCAGCACAGTGTCCACCGGGGACACTAGCACCATCTCTGAGCAGACAGCCAGGACCACCTCCACACCCCAAACAAACACACCCTTCATAGAAAAATCCAGCACCACCTCTGGGCAGACCATTTCCACCAGAGACACCAAAACCACCTCTGTGCAGACAGCCAGCACCACCTCTACACCCCAAACAAGCTCACC
>NC_022015.1:34504028-34525426 GCF_000317375.1 Microtus ochrogaster
GTGTGCAGGAACCGGGACCAGCAGGACATCTCCGGGATGTGCCTCAACTATGAGGTGCGAGTCCTGTGCTGCCGCGTGCCTGAAGGCTGCCCTGATACCTACTGGACTCCCTCTGTGACCACACCCCTCAAGCCCTCATTTCCATTTGTGTCACCCTCATCTGTGTCCCCATTATCATCATCGAGCCCTGCAGTACATTTTACCACTCCTTGTGTGTGCAACGTGTCAGGCCAACTATATCCTATCGGTAAGTGGGGTGTCTTTACGCAGCTTCCTAAGGTACTCTGTTCCTTGATTTCCTCTGTGAAAGTTCTTGGATTTGGCAGATCGTGCCACAATCGACTTCAAACATTTCTTGTCTTTTTCTTTTTTCATTGAGTGGAAGCCTTTAGTTTGGCAACCACTCTTTGGGGAGCAGACTTTTCTCCCAGCACCTCCACAAACCCTTCACTTCTCTTGATCTTGCAGGATCCATGATCTACAATAAGACAGATCTGGACGGGCATTGTTACTATGCCTATTGCAACCTGACCTGCCAGGTGGACAGAGGGGTTAGTAAGGACTGCCCTTCCACCATGCCAACCCCTGCAACAGCTCTGTCCACCTCCACATCTCCCATCGTCCCTGTCACCGAGAGGGATCGGTGCAATGTGTTCCCTCCCAGAATGGTAAGTCTATCTGCTATCCTTCCCGGAGACTCAGGGCCACTGTGAAGACCTCGGTGCATTTGCAATTATACCTCAAGCTTAAGTTCCCATGAAGATCAGCAACCCCCAGCTGATACAGGATGAGTTTCGGGCTGAGTCTTTTTAGCTTTGCATGTCTGGTTCTACCAGTGTGGTATTGATAGTTGGGTAGTTGGGTGTTGGGCCTGAAGGTTAAAACTCCCCCCAATGAGAGTGAAGGTATCAAAGGTGATGGTACACCCCATGGATGTAGTGACACATGGAAAGGGGTGAACCTCAGGGGTGGGGCGTTTCCACATTGTGGTCCCTCGTAGCCAGTTCCATACTTTGGCAGGGATGAGGCTAAGACAGGGGCTGGAATGGGAGTATAGAACCTTGAGGTGATTCCCTGGCCCAGGGATCAGACCCACAGCTGGCTTTGTTTCTGCAGAAAGGGGAGAACTGGCCCATGCCTAACTGCTCCCAAGCCACCTGTGAGGGCAACAATGTCGTCTCCCTAAGTCCACGCCAGTGCCCAGAGATGAAGGCACCATCTTGTGCCAACGGCTACCCACCCCTGAAGGTGGATGACCAGGACGGTTGCTGCCAGCACTACCAGTGCCAGTGTGAGTGGGGACATGGTTCAAAAGGGGGGACGTATGACAGAGGAGGAGAGAATGAGGACTCCAGGAAAGACTTTCCGTTATCAAGTCGGGGATGGGGATGCCAAGTGGAGAGAACTGAGTCCCAGAGCCGTAGAGCCCAGTGGGAGAAGAGGCGGGTTCTCTGTGTCTCAGAATCCTAGCAGCTTATGAAGGACCGGCCAGGCAGTATCTGAAGGGACCATCCATATGTGTCACGAGGGTACAAAGGTCTCAAGAGTTCCTGATTAGGAGGCTGTGGGGGAGGGGCTGGAGCAGTTGGATGAGAGCCAGCTATAAGGCAAGCTCCCTGGCGCCCACAGGTGTTTGCAGCGGTTGGGGAGATCCCCACTACATCACATTTGATGGCACCTACTACAGTTTTCTGGATAACTGCACATACGTGTTGGTGCAGCAGATCGTGCCTGTGTTTGGACCCTTCCGTGTGCTCATTGACAACTACTTCTGTGACCTGGGTGACAGTGTTTCCTGTCCGCAGTCCATCATCGTGGAGTACCACCAGGACCGCGTGGTGCTGACCCGCAGGCCAGTTGACGGGATCATGACCAACCAGGTGGGCATGTCTGTGTGTGTGGGTGTGAGTGCGCATGTGTGTGTGTGTGCGGGGTTGTGGCAGGCTTGGTCTGGATCGTGGATCTATCTAAACATCCTTCTGCTGTCTGTATCCAGATCATCTTCAACAACAAGGTAGTGAGTCCAGGCTTCCAGCAGAATGGCATTGTCGTCTCCCGTGTGGGTGTTAAGATGTACGTTACCATTCAGGAGATTGGTGTCCAGGTCATGTTCTCAGGCCTCATCTTCTCTGTTGAGGTGCCCTTCAACCTGTTCGCCAACAACACAGAGGGCCAGTGCGGTAAGCTCCACACTCGATGTTGTTTGGGTATTAGGAGCAGCCTCCCCATGGGCCTAGGGGTTTCTGGCTGTGCACACATGTGGTTCACATCTACTTGTTCCATGGTGGCTTTCTCTGTACACTGGGCACAGCTCTGCTGCTCAGCTGGCTGACCCTCATCTCGCCCGCCAGGCACTTGCACCAATGACAAGAAGGACGAGTGCCGCCTGCCTGGAGGGGCAGTAGCCTCTTCTTGTTCTGAGATGGCCGGCCACTGGAAGGTGCCCGACCAGCCTGCCTGCCAAGGGCCTCCTCCAACACCAGCTTCAGTGGTACCCAGTCCTTCACCGACCCCGTGTCCGTCATCACCACTCTGTCAGCTCATCCTAAGCAAGTAAGATTTTAGAAAGTGTGATAGCCTTGCTGGCCCCATCTGCCAAAAGGTGTGGGGTCCTCAAAAGGCTCCTAAGAATAATGAGACCAGCCTTGTAGCCTTGTTCTAGGGTCTGGGCACTGTCTCTAGGGATCTTGCTGGAATGCGGTGGCCAGGTAGACTCGTCTCTGGAGTCCTGCGTCAGTTCCTCTCGTTGCTATGAGCGCAGTCACTGCCTGCACCTGGGCGGCACACAGTGTTGCAGAATAAGGGAGCTGAGGGGAGAGAGATTTGCAGCGACCAGTGCTCTGGCTGACACCTTTCCTGGCACACACCCAGAGGCGGGATGACAGGGTCATAGGTGCGAAGTCTCTTAGAACCTCACCTCCAAGGGGGTATCACGGATGTGGAAGCCCCCACTGCGAGTGGTGAACCCAGCAGAATGGATGCACACACCGTCTCGTGTGTCTTTGCCCACAGCATCTTTCAGTCCTGCCACCCTGTCATCCCTCCCCTGCCGTTCTACGAAGGCTGCTTGTTTGACGCCTGCCACGGCGTGGACTGGGAGGTGTTGTGCTCAAGCCTGGAGCTCTACGCGACACTCTGTGCCGCCAAAGGCCAGTGCATCCCCTGGAGAAGCCACACCAACAACACCTGTTGTGAGTGTCTAGCCTGGGCCACCTTCCTGTCCTCTTTTGTGAGAACTTAGAGGTGCTAGGCAGACAGTCTGGGAAAGGATGAGGACTTGGAGCCTCAAATCTAGTCTTCCCTAGAGGGAAAAGCTCCAGGCTGTGGGTTTGTTTTCAGGAAAGGGGGATTATCTGAATCGAGGTGTCTGTGGATTTAGGGCCTGGGGTGCCAGCTGTCTTGGACAAGCATATGGACCTGGGGGTGGGGTGGAGGGCAGGTTGTAGATAGATACTGAAGGCTTCTGAGTGGGTATCAGCGCTCAGCAGCAGCTGGGGCTTGGAGGGTCCCAGAAGTGAGGCCTTGAAATGGCTTCTCAGGGGTGGCTCTCTCTCCACACAGCATTCACCTGTTCTGATAACAAAGTATACAAGCCGTGTGGCCCAACCAACCCTCACTACTGCTATAGGAACGACGACATCAGCACAAGCTTGTAAGTGTCCACAATCTGCTCCCAGGGCTGACAACCCTTGCGTATCTGGCTCTGGCACTTGGCTTTCCTAGGCTGGATTCTTTCTTATTTGGGGGTGAAGGGCCTATCAATTCTGTTTCTTACAGGATCCTTCAAGAAGCTGGCTCCTTCTCAGAGGGCTGCTTCTGTCCGGATAACACAACACTTCTCAGCACTAATGATTCAGTCTGCGTGCCTTCCTGCCAATGTATGTCCCCACAGGCATGGGGGTGGGGTTTGGGGGGGGGGAAGATATGGCTTGACCCCCGTCCCCACTATAGTACTCAGCATGGGTCCCGGTTTTGCCCCATCCCTGTGGCCACCCAGAGTGACAGGACCTCTCTCTACAGGGTGTCTGGGGCCTCATGGAGAATCTGTGGAGGTAAATATGGATGATGGTGGTTTATGGCAGGGGCGCAGAGCCTGAGGCAGTAGGTCCTGGAAACAAGGGCAGTGCGGGCTGGGGTGGGGCTTTCTCAGTGTGCCAAAGGCCAGATAAAGGCAGGGAGAGAGCTGGTGTCCGAACACGATCTGGGAAGATCTTCTCTGGGGCTGCCCTGCCTGTGTTCTGGAGCTGCTGGGTGACCCATGAGGACTGGTCAGCCCTGTTCTTCCCCAGGCCTCCTCCTATCCTGAAGAGATGTTAGGATGGAGGGGAAGGGCTGCTCACCAAACAAAGCCCTTCTCCCATCTCTGCTCTGGCCTCTGTGCCTGGCCTTCAGTGTCTCAGACCTGGAGCCCCTCCCCCAGGCTTGCAGCACAGCCCTCTTGGCACATGCGGGGCCTGACTCTGAGGCTTGGCTGTAGCTGCCCTTGGGCTGACTGGCTCCCTCAGAGGTCAAGTTCATGTATCATTCCTCCACAGCCCGGCCACAGCATCAGCATCGATTGCCAGGACTGTGTCTGCAAGGGCGGCACGCTGACCTGCCAAAGGAAGTCCTGTCCCCAGACCACCTGTCCAGAGCCTGGCTTTGTGCCAGTGCCCAAAGCCCTGCAGGCTGGCCAGTGTTGTTCCCAGTTCAGCTGTGGTAAGCCTTTGCTTCTGTCCCCGTACCCATAGGTAGGACAATCTCCTGAGGAGCCATAGGTCAGCAGCCAGCTCTGTGTACACAGTCCCAGGAGGAAGGGAATAGAAACCTCGCTTCCCAGGGTTTACACACTGCTTGAGCATAGGAACCCTGCTGTGTCCTGTCTGGTAACGCCCCAGCAGGTGTCCTTTAGGTGTATGTAGAGGACACTCCTCTGCCCAGCCTGACCAGAGCCTGTTCCTGGGGTCCTGGGGACCGTCATGACATCCTGTGGTGGGGTAGACCCTCGGAGCAGAAAAGAAGCAGGGCAAGCCCAGCCCCTGACAGCTTTCTCTACCCACAGTCTGCAACTCCAGCTACTGCCCTCCTCCTCTGCACTGCCCGGAGAATTCTAGCCTGCTGGTCGTCTACGAGGAAGGAGCTTGCTGCCCACGACAAAACTGCAGCAGTGAGTGTCCCTGACCCTTCCACCAAGCCACACCTATACCTGGAATTTCCCCAGGAGGACCAGCAGATGAAGCCACTGATGGTGGGAGATGGGTTGTTGCTTGGGGTGGAGCCCTTGGTGGGAAGGAAGCCCGAGTTGCTCCAGCATCTAACAGCAGAACATATCGATGTAAGTAAGAGTCAGGCTGTGTCCTCGCAAGGCCCCAGCTACAGCCAGTATGTCTTTTGGACAGGTCAGAAGGGCTGTGAAGTCAACGGGACTCTATATCAGGTAGGAATCAGTGGTGCTCAGGCCTATAGCCTGCAGGGACTGAGTTTCCCATTTGGGGCTCTCCACCAGCCCTTTGGAGCGCAGCTGGGGGTCTGAGAAGCTGAGGAGCTCTTGAGCCACTCTTGTCCCTGGCACAGAGCTCCTGCCCAGACCAATGACACAAACTTCTGTGGATGTAGTTCAGAGCAGCGCAGTTAAGGTTGGCCCCAGGATCCTTGCAGCCTGGTGTCTGGATCCATCAGGATTCCTATCAGTTCTCTGCTCCCTGGTGTCATGCGGGGGACGCCAGCACCTCGTTTCCCCCAGCTGTCCTTTCCCCACACCAATTCCCCAAGTATGTAGTATCTTGGGTCCCCTGACATAGAGACAGGGCAGTTATAGGCTCTGCCCTGTGACAGCACATGATTTATGGTCTCTTCACGAAGAGGTAAGGATCATTTCCTAGAGAATGGGTCAGCTTGGTGGGCAGCCAGAGCAACTGGCCAGTCAGTACAGGGCAGATCTCTTCTCAGCTTGAGCTCACTAATGCCCAGCCCTGACTCTTCCCAGCCCGGTGCTGTGATCTCCTCCAGTCTATGTGAAACATGTGTGTGTCAGGCGCCCAGCAATCCCCATTCAGATGTCTTTGTGGTCAACTGTAAGAATGAGTTCTGCAATACCCAATGTCCTAAGGTGAGCACTGGCCCCATCCCTGCTCTCATCACCCGGTGCCAAGGGCCTGAACCTAGGCAGCATACTATTCTTCCTGCAGGGCTCCGAGTACCAGCCCGAGCCAGGACAGTGTTGTGGGCGGTGTGTGCTGAAGGCCTGCTCCTTTAAACACAGCAACAGCTCTGTCTCCTATTACCTTGTGAGTACCTGGGACTAAGATAGGTGACCTCAGAGAGGGGAATAGGTGACAGGAACAACAGACCACAGGCTCTGCAGAGGCTCCACACAGGCTGGGGCAAAGTCACCACGCTCTCCAAGGAACTACGCACAGTCCCAGGGCCAGGTATAGAGAGCGTGAAACAGATAGCATTTGGACCGAGCAAACAGGTCCTGAGGGCACTGGACCCTGAGTGGCCTTAATCCTGGGGGCTCAGGGATAATGTGATAGGATCCTGGGGACTCCAGGCTGACTAGGCAGGGTCCTGGAACCTTGGGGGGGGGGAGCACTTGAGAAGCCATCTCTGGCGGATATAGGCCTGGTCTCTCCCTGGAAGATAGTAGGCAGTGGGGAGACAGAGGCTGGGCACTCACTATGCAGACTGGGCCTCCTTTCAGCCTGGTGAGTCCTGGCCAGAACCTGGGAACAACTGTGTGACTCATAAGTGTGAGAATTTCCAAGATACACTCACGGTTGTGACAATGAAGATGGAGTGCCCCAAGATCAACTGTCCACTGGTAAGTTTGGGGTTTCCCACTGCAGCCAAGGCGGCAGCTGACCTGGGACGAGGAGAAGCTGGTGCTGCATGGACGTGAGGCTTGTCCCCTCCTGTAGAGGGGGTTCCCGCTCTTGTTTGCATTTGGCCTCATGTCTCGTTCCTCCATTTCTGGATGCCTCATTGCCCCTGCCATTCACAATGGCCCATTGTTGGCACAGGGCCAGGCTCAGCTGAGAGAAGACGGTTGCTGCTATGACTGTCCCAACACCCAGCAGAGTAAGTGGGGGATCTGACAAGGAAGGAGTTGATCCCAGCCTGGGCCACCCAGGAAATGACTGAGCAGACACTGACCCTCTCTCTGCCTTACTTCCTGTCCTTCCAGAATGCGCGGTACACCAAAGACAGCAGATCATCCGTCAGCAAAACTGCAGCTCCGAGGGGCCAGTGAGCCTCTCCTACTGCCTGGGCAACTGCGGGGACAGCACCTCCATGTACGAACCCCAGGGAGCCTCAGGGGGCAGGTTCAGAGAAGCAATTGGTGGTGGGGTGGAGTGGGGTGGGGTGTCTGGTGCATCGAGGTCCAGAAGCAGGGCAGGGAGGGACAGAACCAGGAAAGGGAGAAAAAGGGCACTGGAGGAGACTGTCATGATAACTTGAGCATCCCAAGGTGGCGTCAGCAGGGCTTGGGCTATACTGACTACTTTTGAAGCAGGATTTCTGTTTGCTGAAATATCTCGGACCTACGAAAGCCCCGGTCCCCACAGCAATGACCTGCTGTGCATCTGGCTGCAGACATAGGACACCTGGTTGCCAAGGGCAGCTGTGGCAGAAACTTTTGCCCCTCAGGGAACTGGCAAATGAGAGTGATAGGGTTTTGAACACAGGGTGACAAAGACCTCGGGAGCTCGGCACTGTGCCCGCTGGTTGCGTTGCAGAGCCTGTGGAAGGCGCACACAGCGGCCGGCAGGGCTGGGCGCTGAGCAGATCTACCCACAGGTACTCCCTGGAGGCCAACACCGTGGAGCACAAGTGTGAGTGCTGCCAGGAGCTGCAGATCTCGCAGAGGACTGTGACTCTGCACTGTGATGATGGCTCCAGCCGCACCTTCAGCTACACCCAGGTTGAGAAGTGCGGCTGCCTGGGCCAGCGGTGCCATGCTCCAGGGGACACGAGCTACCCAGCATCCTCAGAATCAGAGTTCAAGTCCCAGGAAAGTAAGGGACACGGTCAGCAGTAAGCACTCAGGGCCAGCAAGAGGTGCTTGGGCTTTCCCAGACCTGAGCGGCACTGCTGTCCCAACACGCCACCCAAAGTCCTCCCGAGGCCAGAGGGACACTTGCTGCTTGTTCAAGTGGCTTGAATTCCAGACCTTCTGCCCTCCCACCACTTCCTCTTCAGGAGGGACATGGATCCCAGCTGTCCTTGGGGTGGGAGCAGTCCTATCCACCGATTGGGAGCATAAGGGCACCGGGCTCCTTTGGAAAGAACTTCAGTGTCACCAAAGGGTCCCATGAAGGAGTCACTTGCATGAGGGTGTCACCTGCTTGGCCTCACTCTCACCTCGGCCCTGTACCTGTGCCCCCTTTCAGGAAATGGCCAATTTGTTTTGTAAATACAGTCAGAGCATTTGTGAATTATCTCTCTGTGTGTATTATTTTTAAAACATGTCCATAGATATAGGACAGGCCTGGACTTCAGGGGGGTCTTATTCTTCAGGCTGTTCACTAGGGGCGTGGCAGCCTGGTGAGGGCCACTGGGGAGTTCTCGGCCTCTACTTGCTGGGAGGATATGTCCTAACGGTGACAATAGCTGCACAGGGGCTAACTGGAGCCTGGATGAAGCTCAGAGTCAGAAGCATCCTGGGAGAGGACAATGAGGGAGAGAATGAATGAGTGAGTGAGTAAGTGAATGAACTAGTGGCTGAGGAGATTAGTGAATGAGTGACTGATAGAATTAGTGAGTGAGGAAGTGCTTGGATGACGGAGGCAGTGGATGAGTGCACAGTGATTGAGTGGAGAGCGAAGTGACCTAGGGAGGATAAATGATTGAATACGCAAGTAAATGGATGAGCAGACTCATGAGCGAGCCAATGAATAAATGAATTAACAAGTGGACTAATGTGTGAGTGGACGAAGGCATGGGTGGCCAAGTGGGTGAACAGATGATTGGGTGAATGAGGGCGTACTTGAATGTAGGAATGAATGAAAGGGACCTGGTGGTGACCAGGCTGAGTCAAGAAAGTCTAGATACCCTACTGTCCAGAGAGAGAGAGGCCTGAAGTGAGGCCTGAGTAGCCCATGGGCAGCCCAGGATCAAGCACATTCCACACTCCAGTGCTCAGGAACTCCAGACCTCATCAAGAGCCGGCATATGGGGAATGCAGGGCGAGCATCCCTAGAGCAGGCACTCGGTGGGGGGGGGGGTTGGTTATATGCCTTTTGAACCCAGACATTTGCTTGGAGGCTGGAGCTATCTCTTGGCAGGGCAGGAGATGAACAGACCTTGTTGGATGCCCGGAGGGATCCTGGGGCTCAGGCAAGGGTCTTTCACTGGGTACCTGTGGGATGTGTTCAGACTGTCCAAATATCTCTGATGTGGCATGAGGGGAAGAACACAGTTCCCACATCCAGGTCTTTGTCTCACCCACCAAGGCAGCATTCTGGTGGCCAGCCTAGTGTACACGGGAGTCCGGACTCCTGCATCCAAACCCAGCCTCCAGGAATCCAATGCCCATTGCTTCTATTTTATGCTGCCTCAGATACAAGAACCAGGCTCAGTCAGTCTGGTCTGGGGCCCAGGGGCCTGCAACCCTTCATGGCCTGTTGGGAAACCTGCTTTGGGAGTTCAGTTATGTTTCTCAAAGCTGCCATAAGGTGGTGCAAGCTCAGCTCTGTGCCTTTGTAGTGTTCTGGATCTGGGCTTTTGTTCTTGGGTGGACTGTCCCCTGAGAACAGCCCAAAGTAGAACTGAAGTGCTAGAGGGGACAGGCATTTCCCAGGATCTTGGGGCTCCAGGGTCTGGAGGAGAGGGTAAGGACAGCCCTTCAGTTCTTCCCAAGCATTCCCACTGGACAGGCAAGCTTTGGGTTCAGCTGGAGAACCACAGTCCTTCCATCTGTCTGCCTGTTCTGCCAGTAAAACTTGGGCTGGTCCCTAAGGCACCTTCAGGTCCTTTCTGCCTTAGTGTAGTCTTCAAGATTAGGAAATCAGGGGTCACCAGAGATACACCCAGTCCCTATCGGGTCCCTAGGTCACAAAGGGTTTTGGCCTAATGTCCGGTCTCACAATATTTCCTGGCATTGGGTTTCAGGCAGACAAGTCCTGCCTGTGTGCTTTTAGGAGTTCCAAACTTCTAGGTGAGTCCTATAGCCTCTCTACTTGCTTTACTTCCAGGGGTATGGGCTGCCTCAAAGCCTGATTCCTATCCACGGGCAGTGCTGACACGGCCACTCCCTGGCCGAGACCCTGTGACCCTTTGCGTGAACCCTGAGGCTCACTGGCTCTGCAGGTCTGCTTGGCCGCCTGGCTCACCCCACTGGCCTCTCAGTGGCTGCCAGGCTCTAATCAGTGTCATTGCCCCGGGAGAGGATCAGGTATCTAGAGAGCCGCCTCTTCCTCTCAGAGTGGGTAGTGCGGGGGTGACTAATCCCCAGCTCTCAGAGTACCCGTAGGCCGAGGTCCTCTGTCTGCGTCACTTCTGCTTAGAACCATGGCAGGTGTGCTGGCAGGAAACAACCGGATCGTGTGCCTCTAGGGTGGGAGTGGTTACCTTCTTTACCTGCACACCCTGCCCACCGCAGCCTCGGCCAAATTGTGCAATGCACTGTTTCTGGAAAGAGCTGAAGAGCGGGACAGGGGCCCACACACACCTTGGTAGTCTACACCCTGACCACAGGGGTATCCCCTTGACCCCACACCCTGGACTTTACACGGAACAGGGCAAGAAAACATGTCTGAATGAGGCCCCATAGACCTGGGCTGCCCAGCTGCTCCAGAGGCCGCGAGGTCTTGAGAAGAACTAACTTTAGGAGCTTTGTAGGAGGCACAAAGTTTAGTTCCGCCCTCCATGTTTTGGGAGCTTCCAAGTTGAGAACAGGATAGACAGGGGGCAGGGTAGGCTCCTGACCCCTCATCCAATACCCCCAGCACCTTGTTTTCACCTACAGTGGGAAACCTGCTTAGTCTGAGGCCAGTTCCCCGTGACTGTCCTGGGAAGGCAGGGTGGAAAGGGAAACCCCAGTCTAGCTGTCTGTGGGCAAGAGGGAGCAGCACAAAGCTGAGAGGGGATGGTGGCCCATGGAGGGTCAGAGGAGAAAGACCTCCTCAGTCCCATTGCCTAACACCAGCGGATCTGTGGTCTTCCAAAGGTTAAGATAATGAAGGGTTGGCACTTGAGGCTGTACCTATGTCCAGAAGTGGGGATACAGGGCTACACTTAGGTCTGCCCCTGAGACCCCACTACTGAGTTCTGAATTTCTGAGACCTGATGGGATTGTCAGGGAGAGTATCAGCATGCAAATGTCCCCAGGACAGATCACAGCCAACACAGCCAAGTGTAAACCCATCTTCCTTCAAGGCAAGGGGTTCTGTGACCATCAGCAGGTCCCCAGGCCTGTGCCCAGCTCAGGTCCACCTGACGATATCCTTCCATGGTGTCTCAGCCCATTTCCCCATCTAAGAGTACAAAGGGTTCTGGCCTTAGAGGTCTGAGCTGGGGACACTGAGGGTGGCAGAAGTATCTAAGGGCACCTGCCAGGACAGCCTCACTGTACCCACACCCTGGCTCCGTTCTCATCCTCCCACCTAGAGGGGCCCAGAGAGCACCTCAGCTGTGCTGAAGAGTGGGCTAGCCCCCCAGAGACCACACCTCTGACATTTCCCAGGGAACAGGGACGGCTTACCTCACATACTGAAACACAGTTGGGGGATGGAACAATCAGATGTTCCTGTCGCTTCTGGAATCAGATTTCTTCCTGCACCCCAGCCAGTAATACCAGGATGGGGGCAGCTCCCTCCCCACCCAGCCTTGCTCAACATGAAGCAGGGTCTGGGGTTTCCTCTGTGACTACATCGGTTTCCTACTGGCCCAAAAACTCCCACAGTCTGAAGCTGTGCCTGTCTTCAGCAGGCAGCTCTCGAGCCTTAATGAGCACCTCTGAGACTCCCTTTCCTGCTGTGAGCCCTGGGGGACCTGGGAAGAAGGACCCCAGTATAGAAACCATGTACTCAGAATGCAACTTTAGGCCTCACGCTCCTGGTTCCCTGCTAAGGCAGCCCTGGTGGGACCAGAGCCTGTGTTAGCTTAGGAAGTCCCTGGCAGCTCCCTGAAACCTGGGATGTTAAACAGCAGTCCTGAGATTGCATCCACACCTCCAAAACATCTCTGCAGTGATGACTGGGCTGGTTTGGAAATTCTTCTTCTAGAGAGCTTGGTGCGATTGCTCCCTTGTTCGCATGCGGGGGTGTGTTCGGCCATACCTGCAGGTCTCAGGCTGATGTGTGGATGTGGACGCTCAGGCTCACCTGGGCAGTCTGGGCCCCGCAGGAAGGAATTCCCTCCACTCCTCAGACAGTAACACAATTTCTCCTGTTCTCAAGGAGGGACGTGGCAGTAGCTCTGAGGTGATCATCTCTGGGCTTCCGTTGGCAGCCCCTCTCCAGATACAGGAGTCTGAACTGTCTGTGCAAGAGACCCTGTGACTAAGTCATCCCTTCAGGTATCCGTTGTATCCTCTTGGCTTTCTCATGACGACACTGGTGACAGCTCAGAACATACCGGCCTCAGGCAGCTCTGACCTTGTGTCCCTGGGAACGTGAACTCACAGGCAATGTGCTTCTTTTCCTCGCCCCTTTCCTGCTATGGGGGACATGAGAGAGCCCTGGGACAGGGAGCATCTGAACATGATAGTGGAGTTCTCTCGATCCATGTCTCTGACAAGAGACCAGTTGTGCGAGACGGCTATGCCTTCCCTTTCCCAGTGCCCAGACCTGCATGGGGCGTGTCCTTTGGTTGGGTTGGGGCTTCCATAGCTCAGTCACCACAGGGGCCCCGAGACTAGGTGGTATGAGCTTGTTGGGGAGAGGCCAGTGCAGCCTGGGTGTGGGTATACAGCTGGCTTTTGTACCAGACATCTCTCTCAGCACAGGGCCATAGCGTGAGGAGATCACTGGCCTCTCAGTAAACCTCGCGGGTAGCAAGTCAACATCGGGGTTCCTGGAGGGGAGGGAAGGGCCTGTTTGTCCACTTGGCATCTCTGTTCAGGGACAGGACATTGAGGTCCTACTCTTGTTTGCTTCCCTCAATCTGCCTAATCCTGAGCAAACCCACTAGCGGGGGGCTGCTTCTCACTTTTTCCTCCACACCAACCCCATACATGTTGCAATCTGCCCATTGGGGTCAGAGGTGGCCTTGGCCCTGGGTAGGCATGCTGGGAATGGGAAGGGGCACTAGGTCATAGCTGGGACACCTGGAACACCTGCCCCATCCTTTAACTACCTCGGACTCCAGCACCATCTACCCCTGGATGTCAGCCTGGAGACATACCCCCTCATTTTCTGAGACCCCGCTTTCTCCCTGGCCCTTGTCTACATCTCACCTGGACGTTCATGCCCAGGTGAGGTCTGAGGCTGCCCCTTTCTGTTCTTCTATCCACCTGTTTTTCAAATTACAGCCAGCACTGTACATTCTGAGGGACTTTTTAATCCTGATGGGATTTTGAATTTCCAGGTATGTTGCAAAAATAGAACCAAGAGCTCCCGTGTGCTCCCTCCCTGGGTTCGCCCATGCGTGCCTTGCCACATGCGTCACCTTCTGCTTACACACACTCTCTTTGTACATAACAGTCCTTCTTTCTAAACCACCAGAGTTTAAGACGTGTGCCCCTTCACCTTGTAGATATGGGTGTGTAGTCCTGGAAACAGGACAGGAGTCACACCAGAGGAGCTCACTTGACCACAATGCCACCATTCAGGCCTGCTCGGCTTCCACCGTGGCTTCATTTGTCACTGTAGCTGTTCACTCCCATATGGAGTCTCTCATCTTGTCCTCTGTACCCCACACCCCAACCTGCTCATCCATGCTAGGGCCAGGCTACCCCATTGCTGAGAGTCTTTACAAGGCTTTGACCCCTGCTCCCAGCCGCCGTGGCTGCTGCGTTTGAGAGTCACAGAAGTGTGCACGTAGTTCCTTCCACCTGGGATCTGTCCTGAGTGCTACTCTGCTTCTTCTTTCTTTTTGTTCAAGGCCAGAGGCATCGGATTCCCCACGACTGGGTTATAGGTGGTTGTGAGCTGCCCTACATGGGTGAAACTAAACTCAGGTCCTCGGCAGGAGCAGTACATGATCCTAACCCCCGAGCCACTTTTCCAGCTCTGCTTCTGTTTCTGAACCTTGATCTTTTGAGGGGGTGCAGGGTTTTGCATAGGACCCCAAGATCTGGCTCTCTGTGTTAGGGGCCATGAGTTCAGCCTGATCTTCCCTCCCTCTCAAGTCCAGGGGTGCCCCCCCCCCGACTCCAGCGGATGGTCACTGGGACATTTGGATTATGTCACTTGGCTCACGGTTTCCTCACTGAGAAGTTGTTCCCCTGTAATGTGTAAGTGTCTGGGGATATGTGGGGCCCATCAATGTCCTTTCTGGCTTTGCCTGAGTAGCACCCACCAGGATTTTCTGATCCTTCCCCTTTTCTTGTTGGCTTTCTTCTATAGAAAAGATTTTCCCTTTCATCCTGTTTGTCTGTTTGTCTGTTTATTTATTTATTTATTTATTTATTATTTTTAAGAGTTTCATATATATAAACAATGAAATTTAATCCTACCTACTCCTGATTCTCCCTTCTAACCCCCTTACCACACCCCTCAACTTCATGTCTTTTTTTATTTCCTGATTACCCATTAAGTCCAGTTAATGCCTGCATGGGTGTGTAGCATCCATTGGATCATGGGAAGCTAACCAGTGGCCATGCTCTCAAAGAAGAATGATTCTCCCTCCCTCACGATAACTGTCAATAGCTCTACTTTCTGCCTCTATGCCGGAATTTTGGCTGCCTGGATCTGGTGCAGATAACCACGGACAGCCATGGCGAGCTCACGAGTGTGGGAGCCATGCTGTGTCTAGCAGACAGCATCTCCCAGCATTCCTTCCATTCCTTTGACTCTAACATTTTGCCTTCTCCTCTTCCACAACCTTCCCTGGGCCTTAGCAGTGGGCGGTGATATAGACGTCCTGTTTAGGGCTGAGCACTCAATCACTGGTCCTCAGAACTGTGACTAGTGATGCATCTCTCCGTTGACTGTTGTCTGCTATAAAATCAAAAGTGGTAGTCTGAATCTAAATGACCCCTACAATCTCACAGGGAGTGACACTGTTAGGAGGTGTGGCCTTGTTGGAGTAGGTGTGGCCTTGTTGGAGGAAGTGTGTCACTGTAGGGGTGGGCTCTGAGGTTTCCTATGCTCGGGATGCTTCTCAGTGTCTCTGCCGATTTCCTGTTGCCTGCTTGATGTAGGACTCTCAGCTGCTCCTCCAGTACCATGTCTGCCGCTATGTTCCCACCACGATGATAATGGACTGAATCTCTGAAACCGTAAGTGAGCCACTCCAATTAAATATCTTCTTTATAAGAGTTGCTGTGGTCATGGTGTCTCTTCACAGCAAAATAAAAACTCTAAGACAAGCTTCTCTCTGACTGAATTTCTGAGGCACCCATGCCTGCCAGCATCAGGAGTAGATACCAGAAGTTTAGGCCTTATTTATTTATATACTTACCCAGATTCATAAATTTTTATTTTTATAATCTTTAAAAGGAATTAGCCAGTCAACAAAAATGGCATACTGGAAAACTTTGCATTCCTTATTCCACAGAAATGCCATGGTCAGAGTAAAATCAAGACACTGCCTAAACTGACTTGGCCCGGGGCTCTGGAAAAGTGTCCATTTTCCAGAAATAAAGCAAAGAATCAAGAAGACTCCATCTCTAAAACAGTGTCACAGGTCTGTACTTGTGTACTGGCAGATCAGGCACTGAACACCAGGGTCCTGCCTCCTCCATCTCCCTACACCCAGGAAGAGCAAGCAGATGGTGGGTAAAGGGCACCGTGCGCGTGTGTTCTGACCTGCCAGCATGTACTAAGGTGACACAGTCACTTCTATTCTGCTTGACTTGGAACTGGAGCCGGAAGAGCAGCTTGCACAGCTTAAAAATGCTTCTAGAGATCACAGACTCCTGGAGCAAGAAACACAGCTGGAAAGCCTCCTGTAAACCATCTGAGACCTGGGGGAGGGGCCGGAGGAGGTGTCCTTGAGAACCGAGAGCATCTACAAGCATCTATGTACTAGAAATTCACCATTAGGATCCATCCCAGCTTGGGCTTGACTACAGTGTTGTAGGGGGTCTCAGCCTAGAACCAAGGTGCAGATCTGGGAGAAGCCCCTGGAATTCAAGGAAATATCTGTCAAAACACTAGTGGAGGTGTAAGTTAAAGAAACCACATAATGACTTCAGGGCAGATAGCTCAGGAGGTGTAACACTTGCTGAAGAAGTGTGAGGGACTGATAGTGAATTTCCAGAACCTATGTAAAGCCGGGCATGGTAGCACACACTGACAATCCCAGTGTCCTGTGGTGAGACAGGATGGGATGGATACAGAACAATCTCTGGAGGTTCATGGACCAGCTAACAACTCACAGAAGAGACTTGTGTCAACCAAGATGGAAGGTGAGACCCAATACCTGAGGTTGTCTCTGACCTCCTGCACTCATACAAATAAACACGCATATGTGTCTCGTATACATCCATGCACACATATCATAAATGCATAGAGCCTTCAGTGACCACACAAGATGAAGACTAGTTTTGCGAAACTAATTTGGAAGTATCTCATACAAACAAACAAACAAACAAACAAAAAAAAAACAAAACCCAAGAACAGAGCATGTCCTTCTTTGGGTTTCATATCCAGGTCCACACCTTCGACTCCTTTTCTGAAGGCCAGGCTGCTCCTTGGGAACTCAGGTAAGATATCGCCCATTGCTTGCTAACATCTCTTAAAGCCCATCCAACAACCCCAGATTCCTTCCCCCTCCCCTGGGCTCCATATTTTGGCAAAAATTTTTGGTAGAAGACTTCTGCTTTACTAGAGGCCAAGCTGGATCTAGGGACTCAAGGTAGGACACCACCCGCAGCTCACTAACACTCCTTAAAGCCCTCCCAGCAATCCCAACAACACCCTTGGCCCCGTATTCCAGTCCACAACTCTGACAGCTTTCCCGGAGGCCAGGTGGATCCCAGGGAGTCCATGTAAGACATCACCCATTCCCTGCTACACAGCCCCAGACTGCACTCCTTCCTCTGGGCTCAATATTCTGGTCCCACAGCATAAGCAGAACACTTCTGCCTTACCTGAGGTCAAGTGAATACTAGGGACTCACGGTAAAACGCTGCCCATAAGCCAGCTAACAGCCTCCAACTGTATCCCCTCCCCTGAGCCCCATATCCCAGCCCACAACCTCAGCACAAAACTTCTACCATGCAGGAAGCCACACTGCACTAGGAACCCCAGAGGCAAAGTAAACACTCAAAACCCCAAAGGTCTTGTGAGCCACCAAACTCCCCCTGGACACACCCTACTGGACCAGAACCCCTGGTAACTTAGGCCAGAAGACCAGAGAGAAAACAGAAACCAAGGAACAAAATGCCCATTCAACAAAGACAAACTCAGGAACTAACACCTAGACTTACAATCATCCCCAACCCAGATGCCTAAACACCAGTGTAAGAACACAATCAACAACAGAAGGGGCAATAGAGCACCACCAGAGCACAGCTATCCTGGGACAGCAAGACCTGAACAACTCAACACAGTTGAAGCACAAAAAAATGACCTTCCCAGGGGGATCCATAGACAAGATCTCCTGAGAAAATTGGGAGTGGGGGGGGGAAGGAAGAGTACAAGGGGAGGGGAGGGGAGAAGGGGGGAGGTGGAGAAATGAGGGAATGGGATGGTTAAGATGGGGAAGGACAGAGAGGGAGAACAAGGAAAGAGAGCTTGATTGAGGGAGCCATTATGGGACTAGAGAGAAACCTGGTACTAGGGAAATCCTCAGAAATTCACAAAAATGATCCCAACTAAAACCCTAAACAATAGTGGAGAAGGAGTCTGAACTGGCCTTCCCTTGTAAGCAGATTGATGGCGACCCTAATTGTCATCATAGGACCTTCATCCAGCGTCTGATGGAAGCAGATGCAGAAATCCATAGCTAAGCACTGTATCGAGGTTCCAGAGTCCAGTCAAAGAGAGGGAAGAGCGATAATACAAGCGAAGGGGTCATGACCATAATAAGGACATCCACTGAAACAGCTTACTTGAGCTAGTGGGTGCTCACTGACCCCGGACTCATAGCAGTGGAACCTGCACAGGACTTAACTAGGCCACTTGAATGTGGGTGACAGTTGTGTGGCTTGGGCAGTCTGTGCGGCCACTGGCTTTTTGGATGGAGAATGGAGCCCATTCTCTTTATAAGGAGACCTTATTCAGATTATATATGGGGGGGGGTGGGCCTTGGTCCTGCCTCAGAGTGAAGTGTCAGACTTTGTTGACTCTAGTTGGGAAGCCTCACCCTCTCTGAGGAGTGGATGGGGGCTTGGGGTGGGGGGAGGGTAGGGGAGGCAAAGCAGGAGAGGGAGTGGAAACTGGGATAGGCATGTAAAATGAGAAAACATTGTTTTTTTTAAAAAATAAATTTAATTTAAAAAAGAAAATGAACTTAAAAGCAATTTATAAAGAGGTCCTTAAAGAGGAGATGAAAAAAAAAATCTCTTAAAGAAACTGGGGGAAAGACAAACAAAAAAATTGGAGACTTCAATACCCCACTCTCACCAATGGACAGGTCATCCAGACAAAAACTAAACAGGGAAATAATGGAGCTAGCAGTTGTTATGACTCAAATGGACCTAGGAGATATCTACAGAACATTTTACCTAAACACAAAAAATATATATTCTTCTCAGCATCTCACACAATATTCCCCAAAACTGACCATATACTTGGTCACAAAGCAAGTCTCAACAGATGAAAAAAAATTGAAATAACCCCTTGTTCCTTATCAGAGCACGATGGATTAAAGCTAGATTTCAACAACAGAAACAACAGAAAGCCTACAATCTCATGAAAGCTGAGCAACTCACTACTGAATCAACAGTGGCTCAAGGAAGAAATAAAGAAATTAAATAGAATTCAATGAAAATGGATGCACAACATACCCAAACCTATGGGGCACAATGAAAGCAGTCCTAAAAGGAAAGTTCACAGCACTGGGAGAGTTTTCATAAAGAAACTCGAGAGATCTTACAGTAGGGACCTGACAGCACACCTGAAAACCCCAGACCAAAAGAAGCAGGCTTATCCAAGAGGAGTAGACGTCAGGAGATGATCAAACTGAGGGTTGAAATCAGTAAAATCGAAACAAAGAGAACAACACAAAGAGTCGATGAAACAAAGAGTTGAGAAAATCAACAAGATAGACAAACCTTTATGTGAACTAACTAAAAGGCAAAGGGAGAATATTAAAATTAACAAAATCAGAAGTTAAGAGAGGGCTATAACAACAGACACTGAGGAAATCCAAAGAGTCATTAGGCCATATTTAATAAAACATGTATTTCACAAAATTGGACAAATCTAAAAGAAATGAAAAGTTTTCTCAATAGATACCTCTTACCAAAGTTAAAGTAAGACCAGATAAACAGCCCAATTAGACCTCGCACTGGGTGGTTTCGTGTGTCAACTTGGGACAAGCTGGAGTCATCAGAGGAAGGAGCCTCAGCTGAGGAAATGGCTCCATGAGATCCAGCTGTAAGGCATTTTCTCATTTAGAGATTAATGGGGGAGGCCCAGCCTATTGTGGGGTGGTGCCATCTCTGGGCTGCTGGGCTTGGGTTCTATAAGAAGGTGGGCTGAGCAAGCCATGGGAAGCAAGCTGCTCTCCTCCATGGCCTCTGCATCAGCTCCTGCCTCAGGGATCCTGCCCTGTTTGAGTTCCTGTCTAATTTCCTCAGTGATGAGCAGCAATGCTGAAGTGTAAGCCAAATAAATCCTTTCCTCCTAACCTGACTTTTGGATGGTGTTTTGTCACAGCAATAGAAACCCTAACTAAGGCAGACCTATAACCCCTAAGGAAATAGAAATGGTCATTAAAAGCCCCCCCCCCCAAGCTCAGGGCCAAATAGATGGTTTTAGTGCAGAATTCTACCAGACTTTTAAAGAAGAGATAATTCCAACACTCCTCAAATTCCACAAAATAGAAACAGAAGGACACAAATTGCCAAATTCATTTTATGAGGACACACTTACCCTTATATGCAAACCACACAGGCTCAATGAAGAAAGAAAATTACAGGCCAGTTTCCCTCATGAACACTCTTGCAAAAATCCTCAATAAAACACTGGCAAAGCAAATTCAAGAACACATCAAAAAATCATCCACCATGATAAAGTTGGCTTCATCCAAGAGATGCAGGGATGGTTCAACATATGAAAAATCTATCAATGTAATTCATCATATAAATAAACTGAAAGAAAAAACCATGTGATTATCTCATTAGATGCTGAAAAAGCATTCGACAAAATCCAACACCCCTTCAGGATAAAGGTCTTGGAGAGATCAAGGATACAAGGAACATATCCAAATATAATAAATGCAGTATACAACAAGTTGGCAGCTAACATCAAATTAAATGGAGAGAAACTCAAAGAGATTCCACTAAAATCAGGAATAAGACAAGGCCGTCCACCCTCTCCATATCTATTCATCATAGTTCTTGAAGTTCTGGCAAGAGCAATAATACAACAAAAGGAGACCAAGGGGATTCAAATTGGAAAGGAAAAAGTCAACCTTTCGCTATTTGCAGATGATATATTATACATAAGTGACCCCAAAAACTCTACCAGGGAACTCCTACAGATGATAAATACCCTCAGTAATGTGGCAGGATACAAGATCAACTTAAAAAATACAGTAGCCCTCCTATATACAAATGCTGAGAAAGAAGTCAGAGAAATGTCACCCTTCACAATAGCCACAAATAACATAAAATATCTTGAGGTAACATTAACCAAAGAAATTAAATACCTGTGCTTCAAGAACCTTAAGCCTTTGAAGAAAGAAACTGACAATACCAGAAAATGGAAAGATCTCCCATGCTTTTGGATAGGCAGGATCAACATAATAAAAACAGCAATCTACCAAAAGCAATCTATAGATTCAAGGCAATCCCCATCAAAATCCCAACATGATTCTTCACAGACTTTCAAAGAACAATAATCAATTTCATATGGAAAAACAAAAAAAAAGATAGCCAAAACAATCCTGTACAATAAAGGAACTTCCAGAGGCAATGCCATCTCTGACATGAAACTCTATCATAGAGCTACAGTAATGAAAACAGCTTGGTATTGGCATAAAAACAGAGAGGTTGACCAATGGAATCGAATCAAAGAACTGGATATTAATCCACACATCTATGACACCTATTTTTTTTTTTTTTACAAAGAAGCTAAAACTATACAATGGAAAAAAAAAGATCTTCAACAAATGGTGCTGGCATAACTGGATGTCAACCT
>NC_022015.1:34526341-34530222 GCF_000317375.1 Microtus ochrogaster
CTGAGTGAGGTAACCCAGACCCAGAGAGATGAACATGGTATGTACTCACTCATAAGTGAATATTAGCTGTAAAGCAAAGGATAACGAGTCTATAGACCATGACCCTAGAGAAGCTAAGTAACAAGGTGAACCCTAAGAAAAACATATGTAGAGCCACCTGGAAAGGGGAAATAGATAAGATTGCCTGACAAAATTGGGAGCATGGGGGTGGAGGGAGAAGGGAGAATGGAAGGCGAAGAGGAGGGGAGAAGGAGAGGTGGGGGGAGAACTTGAGGGAACGGGATAGTGGAGATGGAGGAAAGACAGAGATGAGAGCAAGGAAAGAGATATTTTGACTGAGGGAGCCATTATGGGGCTAGCAAGAAACCTGACACTATAGAAATTCCGAGAAATCCACAAGGATGACCCTGGTTAAGACCCTAAGCAGTAGAGGAGAGGATACCCAAAGTGGCCTTTCCCTGTAGTCAGATTGATGTGTATCTTAAATGTCACCATAGAACCTTCATCCTGCATCTGATGGAAACAGAGTCAGAGACCTTCAGCAGAACACTGGGCTGAGCTCCAACAGTCCAGTTGAAGAGTGGGAGGAGTGAGAATATGAGCAAAGAGATCAAGACCCACTGAAACAGTTTGCCTGAGCTAATGGGAGCTCACCAATTCCAGTTGGACAGGGAAGGAACCAGCATAGGACCAAACTAGACCCTATGAATGTGGGTGACAGTTGTATGGCTGGGGAAGACTGTGGGGGCCCCTGGCAGTGGCACCGGGATTTATCCCTATGGCTTGTATTGGTTTTTTGAGAACCCATTCTCTTTGGATGGATATCTTGCTCAGCCTAGATATAGTAGGGAGGGCCTTGGACCTTCCCCAAAGCAATGTGCCTTGCCCTCTCTAAGGAGTGGATGGGGGTTGGGGTGAGGAGAAAGGTGAAAGGAATGGGAGGAGGTGATGGAGTGGAAACTGGGATTGGTATGTAAAATGAAAAAAGATAATTTGTTTTCTTTTTTAAAAAAAGAAAAAACCAAATTACCCTTTTAAAAAAAAGTTCAACATCCTTAGCCATCAGAGAAATGCAAATCAAAAACTCTTGAGATTCCACCTGTCAGAATAGCTTAAATAAAAAACACAGGTGACGGGTCATGTTGACAAGGATGTGGAGCAAGGGGAACACTCCTCCATTGCTGTTGGGAGTGGAAACTTGTACAACCACTTTGGAAATCAATATGTTAGTTTCTCATAAAATTGGGAATCGATCTACCTCAAGACCCAGCTGTACCATTCCTGGACATACACCCAAAGGATGCTCTGCCACAGCACAGGGACACTTCCTTAGCTGTGTTCATAACAATTTTATTCATAATAGCCTAAAACTGGAAACAATAAGGATGTTTATCAACTGAAGAATGAATAAAGAAAATGTGGTACATTTACACAATGGAGAACTACTCATCTGCTAAAAAAACAATGACATCAGGAAAATTTCCAGCAAATGGATGGAACTAGAAGAGATCATCCTGAGCGAGGTAACTAAGACTCAGAGAGATGACCATGATATGTACTCACTTACAGGTGGATATTAGCTGTAAAGTACAGGATAACGATGCTACAAACCACAGACCCTAGAGTTTGAGTGGGGGTATATGAATCTCACTGTAAAGGGGAAATAGAATAGCCATCACAGGCTGATGGGGAGAGAGGTCTCAGTGGAGGGTGGGGTGATCATGGAGACAGAAAGAATCAGGTTGGGGAAAGATGGAGGGAGAGAGTACTGGGGAAGACAGTTGGAATCCAGGACATCTTGGGGATGAGCTAGAAACCTAGCTCAGTGGAAACTCCCAGGAATCTATGAGGGTGACCCTAGCTAAGATTCCTAGCAATGGGAGATACAGAGACTGAATTGGCCATCTCCAGTAGCCAGATAAGACTTCCAGTGGAGGAATTGCGATCCCAACACAGGCACATAAATTTGCCCTGCCTACAAGATATGATGGGACAAAGGTGGAGCAGAAAAAGGGAGTGGTCAGACAATGACTGGTCCAGCTTGAGATCCAAGAGTCCACTCCTGCCAGTGCCTGGAGGGTCAGGACCCAAGGCTGAACAGTTCAGAGACTTAGGATAGAACTAAACGTGACTGGCAGAAAAAAAAAAGGTCAATGAAATGATATCCTAATGATATCTGTTATACTCATAGATCATTGCCTAGCCCGACTGTCACCAGGGAGGCTTCAACCAGGAACTGATAGAAGAAACAGATGTAGAGACCTATAGTCAAGCATTAAACAGACCTCAGGGAATCCTGTGGAAGAGGGGCTGGAAGGATTATGGAAGCCAGTGGGACCAAGGACTTGGCTCATGGGGATTCATGGAGACTGAACCACGAAACAGAGAACTTGCATGGGACAGACCTGGGTCCTCTACACATGTGGTTGATTGGGTTGGTCTTGTGGGACTCCTGGCCGAGGGAATGGAGGCTGTCTCTGACTCTGGTGCCTGCTCTTGGAACCCTTTCCTCCTGCTGGGTTGCCTTGTCTGGCCTTAATAGGGGAGGAGATGCCTAGTCCTGCTGCAACTTGATATCCCCCAGATGGCTGATATACACAAAAGGCCTGAACTTTTCTGAAAGGAAGGGAGAGGGAGTGGGTAGGAGGTAAAGTGGGGAGGTTGTGGGGAGGGACTAGGCAGAGAGAAGAGAGGGAGGGAGCGAGGGGAAACTGTAATCGACCTGGGAAAATTAATTAATTGATTAATTAATTTAAAAACATCTATGAACAACTGTAACTTCCAACAATGTTAAGGAAAGAGAAGAAAAGGCATAGCAAACACTTGTAGGCAGAATTGGGTTTGTAGTCACCACATTCTTACAACATAAAATAACAAGGTTTAATGGAAACTGATTCAAGATGTGGCTTCTCCTAGGTCAAACATGCTCCAATGACGGCCTCATATCCGAGAGGATAAGGGAAGTACATATTGGATCCCATAGGTTAAGAAAAAGAGATGATGATGTTGGTAGTGGGTAGGGCTATGGGGTGGATCTGAGAGCACCTTGGTGGAAGAGTGGGGAATAGATTGTATGTGTGTGAAATTCTCAAAGGGTTAACAAAAATATTACATGAGGATCATAAGGCCTATAAAGAAAGAAGGAAATTGAAAAAACACATAAGTTGACAGGAACCTTGGTTATTTTTAGATGCTGTGCTGGTAGATAAGGCTCTAGCAAAATGACCCTTCAGAAAACAGGGAAAAGTCAGGACTTTCTCAGACCAACAAACACTGAAGGATTGACTGCCACCAGACCCGCCCTGCAAGAAAAGCTACAGAGGTCCTCAGGTTGAAATAGGAGCCTTTAGACAGCAGCTCAGAGCTGGACCAAGAAATGAATATCGTCTATGAAACTAAATATGTGGACAAGGACAAAAGCCGGTATTGTTATAATTTTGGTTTGTAACTCCATCACTCCATCTATGTTTTCAGCAGGCTTTAGAAGACAGAGACATAAAATAGTTATAAATCATTGAGTGCGCAAGGTTATAACGATAAAATAATACCAGCCACACAGGAGACAATGGGTAGAGTTTCCTGCAGTTCAAGTTAATTTGGCATTGATTTGAGATGATTACAGGAAACATACAAAAGGACATGAGAAGGACATCAGAGAGAGCCGCTTCAAAGTTCAATGAAACCCAAAAGACTAGCAAACAGAATCAGGAGCAGAGAAGCTAGAAGACGACCAACATGGAAGAGGTGATTCCAATCTCTTTAATTTTTAAAAAGACTTAACTTTTATTCTCTCTTTCTCTCTACTTCTCACTCTCTCAGAGAGAGAGAGAGAGAGAGAGAGAGAGAGAGAGAGAGAGAGAGAGAGAGAGAATGCATGCACA
>NC_022015.1:34530534-34561768 GCF_000317375.1 Microtus ochrogaster
TAAATGTGAATGCATTTAAACTCCAGGAATTCTCAGGAAAACCAGCAAAGGATTATCATCAGAATCCAGGAGGCCAGAAAGATATCCTCATTGGTAATTACCTTAAAAGTGAATGCATTTAAACTCCTCCTAGGCAGGCAGAGCCAGGCAGAATTGATTAAAAACTGCTGATCACAGCAGACGAGAAGGAAATCTACAGGACCTTCCTTTTAGTCCTAAAGATACAAGCATGCTGTAAGCGGTGCAATGGAAGAGACAGTTCTTACAAATCATGACCAAAGGAGGGTTGAGGGGTCACACAGCCACACAAGACAGTTTACACAAAATGTTCTCGTTTCCTTTCGGTTGCGATAAAACACTCTGGCCAAATGCAACTTGAGGAAGGAAGAGTTTACTTGGCTTAAACTTCCAGGTTACAGTCCACCATTGAGAGGAACCAGGGCAGGACCTCAAACAGCTTTCCCAGGGAATGGTGAACCCACAGTGTGCTGGGCTCTCCTACATCGATCAATAATCAAGACAATCCCCAACAGACATGCCGATCACATCAATCTGATTCGGGCAATCTCTCAGTTGAGACTTCCTTCTCGGGTGACTAGGCTGTGTCAAGTTCACAACCGAAGCTAATTAGGAACAAAAGTTTATGTGAGACAAATAAAGAAATCGTGTGTTGACAAAAGCAATGACTCAGCAGAACTCAGTTGTGAACATGTATGCACCAAAGAACACGTGCAGCAAACCGGCAAAATTGATGGAGAGATGGGGATGATGTCAGAAGATATCAACATCACACCTTCAAATAATAGGTTGATCAAGGACAGAGAATATCCAGAAAGACTCAAACAAGACCGTAAGCCTGGACCCAATGTACACACACAGGATACTGCAGGTGCCACATTTTATGGCGGAACAGTCTCCACAGCCTCTACTGGATGTATTTATCACCTTTCTCATTGTCAGGTCAAATACCTGGCAAGACACAACTAAGCTAAGGAAGGGTTTCTTTGAGCTGACAGTTGGAGGGTCATGGCAGCAGGAGGAGGAGAGATTGCTTCGTGGTGAAGAGCCACAGTGCTCTTGCAGAGGACCTGAGTTGGGTGGCTCACCACTGCCCGCAACTTCAGTCTAGGGAATCTGATGCCCTCTTTTGGCCTCCACACCCACCCGCATTCATGTATACATATATGCATATACATCATTTTTAAATAACAATACAAATAGATCTTCAAAAGAGATTGAAATCATACTAAGTATGTGTTCCCATCATAAAGGAATAAAATTAGAAACCAATAACTGAAGAAAAGCCCGAATTGACAAATACGTAGAAATAAAAACGCTTTTACAGATCTAGTAGGACAGAGATCAATCACAAGGGAAGCTAGACAATACTGAAAGCTAAATGAAAATAAAAGCACAACACAACACAACAAACCCAAACTCGACATTAGACAGAAGCAAGAGGAGAGAGGAGAGTCAGCAAGTCACAGCGGGTAAATGTGCTTGCCACCAAGCCTAAAAACCTCACTTCAATCCCTGGGACCCACATGGTGGAAAAGGAGAACCAGCTCCTGTAAGTCATCCTTTAAAAAAACAAAAGGGGGGGGGCTGGAGAGATGGCTCAGCGGTTAAGAGCATTGCCTGCTCTTCCAAAGGTCCTGAGTTCAATTCCCAGCAACCACATGGTGGCTCACAACCATCTGTAGTGAGGTTTGGTGCCCTCTTCTGGCCTGCAGGCATACACACAGACAGAACATTGTATACATAATAAATAAATAAATATTAAAAAAAATAAAAATAAAAAACAAAAAGGAAACAGAACATTGAGTGCTGTCATTGGTTTTTGTTTGTTTGGATTTTTTGTTTTCTTTTGTTTTGTTTTTTTCTCTCTGAGGGCCCACCACCCAGTTCCCACATAAATACACAGAGACTTATTCTTACTTATAAATGCCAGGCCTTAGCTTGGCTTCTTTCTAGCCAGCTTTTCTAACTTAGATTACCCCAATTCTCTTTATCTACATTTTGCCTCTGGACTTTTCTTTATTCTACATATCTTTCTTTCCTTCTCACTCTGTGACTGACAGTGTCACTGGCTGGCCAGCCCCGGGTGTCCTCCTTTCCTCTTATTCTTAATGCTCACTCCTTGCTATTTTCCCCCAGATTTCTTCTCCCATTTATTCTCTCTACCTGGCAGCCCCGCCGATCCCTCTCCTGCCTAGCTATTGGTCATTCAGCTCTTTTTTAGGCCAAACAGGTGTCTTAGGCAGGCAAAGTAACACAGTCTCACAGAGTTATACAAATACAACAAAAAGAACACAACACATCTTTGCATCATTAAACAAATGTTCCACAGCATAAACGAATGTAACACATCTTAAAATAATATTCCTCAACAGAGTGCCTGCACTAGAAAGAATAGTCCTACCTCAGAACCCAACCCTGGATTTTAAGAAGCCAAGGAAAGAAGAGGAAATGCAGCTAAAAACTAGCAAAGAGGAAGTGGCATTGGAAGTTAGAGCAGTGACCAACCAGGCAGAGCACAGACAATCACTGTGGAACCCTCAGGAGCAAAGCTGACTCTTCAGGAAGAACAGCAAGTCTCGGGTTAGATCAGCTACAGAGATGGGAGAGTAGACAAGCTACAAACTTAGGAAAAAGGGTTTGTTATCAACTTTACAGAGATAAAAAATGATAAAGAGAATATTCTGAACAATGTATGTGAGTTTGAGCTCGGCTTGGTCTACAAGAGCTAGTTCCAGGATAGACACCAAAGGTACACAGAGAAACCCTGTCTTGGAAAAAAAAAGAAGAAGACCTACAGAGACCAGAAGAGGCATTAGATCCTTTGGAATCAAAGTTACAAAGCCTTGTGAGCTGTCATGTGGATGCTGAGACCAGAACTCGGGTCCTCTACAAGAGCACCAAGTACTCTCAAGCCCCGAGTCATCTCTCCAGTCCACTCCACTGATAAATCTTTTTTAAAAAGATTTTGTGTGTGTGTGTGTGTGTGTGTGTGTGAGAGAGAGAGAGAGAGAGAGAGAGAGAGAGAGATTTATGAGTGAGATGTAGTTCTTGCCAGAGGCCAGAAGAGGGCGCGAAACCCCCTGAAACAGGAGTTACAGGTAGTTGCAAGCTGACCTGTGTGGTTGCTGGCAACTGAACTACAGTCCTCTGCAAGAGTAGGACTCACTCTGAACTGCCAAGACCCCGAGTATCCCATTATGAATTTTGATGTAGAAAGTTTCCCCGTCATAATAACTAGCTAAGTGAATCCAGCAGGCCTTAACAACTACACAGTAGTGGCTTCACACCAATGGACATCTGGATGATAATTACTGAGGTCAAATACCTGACAAGAAACCACGTAAGAAACAAAAGTTTATTTTGGCTCATTGTTTGAAGATGCATTCCATCGTGATGGGGAAGGCATGAGGGCAGGCATGTGACAAGGTTGGAAGGAGTGGGAGGGGGAGATGAGATGCTGATATTACCGAATTAAATTGTCTACATGTATGAGATTCTCAAAGAATAACATTTAAAAGAAAAGGATTGTGCAGCATGACCAAGGGCTGCATTCATGGGATGCAAAGATGGTTCTGGATATGAGAAATCCACCAGGGAGATAAGGCACATCCACGGGATGAAGAACAGTCACTGCTGTCACCTCTACTGATACAGAAAAAAAATTACAAAATTTCAAAACTGCTTTATCATTTTTAGCAACATTCTCAATGGAGTAGGAACTGGATGGAAAGGCTCAGACATAATAGAGATCATGTGGGAAATCTCCAGTTAACCTCATATTCAGGGCAACAAAAACCTCACCCAAGCCGGGCGGTGGTGGCGCACGCCTTTAATCCCAGCACTCGGGAGGCAGAGGCAGGCGGATCTCTGTGAGTTCGAGACCAGCCTGGTCTACAAGAGCTAGTTCCAGGACAGGCTCCAAAACCACAGAGAAACCCTGTCTCGAAAACCAAAAAAAAAAAAAAAAAAAAAAAAAAAAACCACAAAAAACCTCACCCAGCATTCACTTTTGTTTAGTGCTGTGTTTGAATTTCTCGACAGAGAAAGGTAAGAAAAAGAATTAAAAGTTACTGACTTGGAAAAGAAGAAGTGAGATTCCTAGGTGGATAGAAACATCACCACAGAGCCATTCAAGCTGATAAAAGCAGAAGTTGGGTGCTATCAAAGAACAAGTAGAGAAGGAAATTGAAAAAAAAAACAAACAATTTTGAGGTTGCTTGGTGGTTAAGAACACAAGTTGTTCCTGCGAAGGACCCAGGTTCAATTTCCAGCACAGATGCAATGGCTCGCAATTGTCCGTAACTCCAGATCCAGGGGCTAACACACCCGATCTGGCATCCACAGCTCTGTGTGCATACAAACACCCATACACATAAAAGAAACATCTTTAAAAAGTTTAATTTTTTTATTTTCACAGCATCAATAAGAACAAAATATTTAGGGATGATTTTAATCAAGGAGGTAACACTGAGAGCACAGCGAGAGTAACTTGACACAGAGTGGAAACCGTTCACACTTGCAGATTTCAAGACAGTATTGACGGAACGTCGCTCAGAAGCTGCGATTCCCTACGATCCCTAGCCAGGTTCCAATGCTGGGGACTGGAGAATGGCTCAAGGGTTAAAAGACTTGTTCTGCATGTGCTAGGGGCGTGTTTGAATCCCTAGTACCCACATACGCATTGGGCAGGAGTGATCTCTGGAGCAAGCTGGCCAGCTAGACTACCTGTGGAAAGTTCTGGGCTCAACGAGAGACTATCGCTCGAGATATAAGCGGAGAACCATCAAGGAAGATCCTTGGCACCAACCGCTGGCCACCACATGCATGTGCACACACTTTCATGCATGTGTACCCCCACACTTGCAAACATATATATACATACATGTACATCACACAATGGTATCTTTTTGATAAGTTGAAAAGCCACCCTAAATTCATGTTGAATATCAGGAGACCCCAAGATGGTTCTATATATGTGAAAACGGTATATATATAATTTAAAAATGAATAATATTAACAACCAAGACAGCATCTTGCCATCGTGGGACAGACACATTGTCAAGGGCTAGAACTGAGCATCCAGAGGCAGGCTCTAGGTCTTTTTGGCAGATGGTGCAGGGAAAACTGGATAGAAATAGACAGAAGCCAGAGAGTGAGGTTGGACCCTTACTTCTCATTAGTGGCACAATGACCTCCAAGTAGACCAAAGCATCAACATCAGAGCCAAAAGCCAATATTACAAAGTGCTTAGGAGAAAACAGAAAAACTTTTAAACCATTGAGTTTGGCAATGATTTATCCCATAGCTTTTTTGTTTTTGAGACAGGGTCTCTCTAAGTAGCCCTGACTCACCTGGAACTCTCTATATAGATCAGGCTGGCCTAGAACTCACAGAGATTCATTTATCCCTGCCATTTAAAAAAATGCACCACCATACCCATCTTGCACAACATATTTATGTAAAGCAATGTCCTAAACTTTGACTATTTTAAAATAAAGCATCGACAAACTCTAAAAACCATCAAAGATGTTCTATGTCTTGCAGTATCAAATGTTTAGCCAGGATGCAATTCTTCATGCAAAGACAAGCATACCGAGGCTGGAGGGACAGCTTAGTAGTTGGGAACACTTAACTGCTCTTCTAGAAGACCAGCGTTCATTTCCTACCACCTACATCAGAAGGCTCATAACCACCTTGTAACTTCAGCTTCAGAGAACTGGACCACTTATTTTGGTCTCTGAACACAACACACCTACACACACACATACACACGTGCACAAGTGCACACACACTCACATGCATGCATGCACACATGCATATGCACACCTACACAATTAAAATAAAATTAAATATTTGGTAAAAGCCAAAGCAATTCATCTCATTAGCATGTAAATTTGCTTTCATCTTTAATACATGATAAAATATGTTTACCCAGGAATTACTTTTAAATAAATTTCCTTATGGGTTATCATCAGTAATTATTTGATTTGTACCAATTTTATGTAGCCAATGCCACATATCACACAGGCATAAAGATTTCAGGAGCAAAGCCCGGGGAATGAAAGAAAACAGAAAAGTCAAATTTCATCAAAATTAATTCCTGATGCTTTTTTTCAGAAATGCTGCCTCATATAGTCAAGCTGGCCTCAAACTCTCTATATTTGAGGCTAGCCTTGAACTTCTGATCCTCCTGTCTCCAATTCCCAAGGGCTGAGATTACAGATGTGCACAGCCATATCTACTTCATGCGCTGTTGGGGATGGACTCCAGGGCCTTCTGCATGCTGGGCAAGCATTCTACCAGCTGAAGCAGAGCCCCAGTGTGAAGTTGGTGGTTAAGAGCACTACCTGCTCTTGCAGAGGACCCGGGTCTTGTTCCCAGCATGCACATGGCAGCTCTCCAGTATATGCAACTCCAAATACAGGGATCTGGCGACTTTTCCAGCTTGCAAGAGTACTGCATGCTCATGATGCAGAGATATATATCCAGGCAAACTTTCATACACATAAAATAAAAATAAATGCTCCTTCGCCAAGTAGGAAAAGATAAGCACAGAAGAGGAAGATGACTAATTGCGTTAGATAAAGGATTAATACCTACAATATGCAAAATATTGAGTAACAAAATCAACAACAATAGACAGTTGGGAGAAACAAAACCAGAAAGCCCAAGTTAATAATAGACAAAGGACACACACACACATTTTCAAAGAAGGGGTATGATGGTCCATTGAGTACATGGAAGGTTCTTACTATCACCCACAGACGGGGAAATGTAAACAGAGTCACAGTGAGACACTACCTCACATCAACAAGGTGGCTGTTATCAGGGGGGAATATTGGGGTACAGGGTTGGAAAAGTTAGAGATAAGCTGGAGTCTCACAGATGCCTGGTGGGAATTTAAGGTGGTACAACTGCAGACAAAGACAGTCAGTGGGGTTCTCACAGTTCAACAGAGAGACTATGCAAAATCATCCTACAGCCCAGCAACTCCCCCGTCTAGTCTTTATCCAAAGGACTAGAAAGTACTGATTTAGATACTTGGACATAAGCATCCATGGCAGTGTTGTTACTCAACAGACAAAGGCGAGAGCAGACCAAGCATGTCCCCACCACAGATGAACGGACAGGCGGTGTGGACTAACACAATGGACTATTACTCAGCCTTAAAGAGGGAACAAATTCTAGCAATGGCACTGCATGGGTGAACTGAGAGGACATCAAACTCAGATAACGGAAGCAGTCACAAGAGGACACATGCTGCACTCTCCTCTTCTGAGGCCTCCAGAGCATCAGGAGATGAAGGACGGTGTCTTAGGTTTTCTATTGCTGTGAAGAGACACCGTGGTATGGAAACTCTTAGAAAGAGAAAACATTTAATTGGGGTGGCTCGCTTACAGCTTCAGAAGTTGGGCACATTATCATCATCCTTGGGAACGTGGAGGCAGTCAGATGTGGTGTTGGGTCTGAGAGTGCTATATCTTGCAGGCAATAGGAAGTCAACTAACACACTGGGCAGTATCCTGAGCATAGGAAACCTCAAAATCCACCCCTACAGTGTCACACTTCCTCCAACAAGGCCACACCTCCTAATACCCCTATGAAATTATGGGTGCCAATTACATTCAAACTATCACGTTCCTGACCCCCATAAGCTTGTAACAATATCATAATGCAAGATGCATTTAGTTCAACTTTAAAAGTCCCCAGAGTCTATCACAGTTTCAATAATGCTTTAAAGTCCAAAGTTCAAAGTCTCTTCTGAGATTCATGCAATCTCTTAATTGTAATCACCTGAAAAAAATCAAAATCAAAAACGTAAATTACATACTTCCAACATATAATGGTACAGAATATATGTTTCCATTCCAAAATGTAGGACAGGGAGCATAGAGAGGAAATACTGGACCAAAGCAAGACTGAAAACCAGCTGGGCAAACTCCAAATTCTGCATCTCCATGGCTGATGTCAAAATGCTCCTCAGATCTCCAGCTCTGTTCAGCTTTGTTGACTGCAACACCTTTCTTTCTCTTGGACTGGATCCACTCCCAGTTACCAACTCCCCTTGACAGGTATCCCATGACTCTGGCATCTCTAACATCTTGGGTTCTCCAAGGCAATTCAGGCTTCAACTTCAAAGGTTCACACAATGGCCTTTCTGTTAAGCCTCTATTCAGGGACATCCCTGACACAGGCCTGGCCTCAATGGCTTTCTTTAGTCACAGAGGCAAATTCCAGAACCATGCAGCTGAAGCTGCCAAGTTCTGAAGCTTACTGAGGCTGGAACATGGACCCCTCTCGTTCAATTACAACTTCACCAACTTTTTGTCCTTCCCTGCCTAAGCTTGGCTGTTCTGTAGATCAGGCTTTCCTGAAACTCAGACATCTGCCAGCCTCTGCCTTCCTAGTGCTGGGTTTAAAAGAGTCCTCATCACACCCAGCTCTAAGCTTTTCTTTAGTTCCTTCCCACAATGTGGAAACTTAGTGGGTTCCCTGAGGTCACCGCTCCTTATATTCCATTTCTTAATCCATTTATCGCCTTGAACAGAAACTTTACCTCCATTCCACTTCCTGATGCTCTTTTTTTCCTGAAATTTTTCATTTTGTAATTTACCCTGCTCAGCTTGCCCCTTAGCATTACAAATCGTCATGAGAGTTATCACTAGTCATCACACAGCAGTGTCTATACTAGGTTATTTTATGCTTTTTCTCTGCCAGTGGAATTCATCCAAAAATTTTCATTTTTGCCTCAGGCAGACTCTTCAAACAAAGGCAAAAGGCAGCCACTTTCCTCACCAAAATATCACAAGAATGATCTCTAGGCAGCATACTGAAGTTCTTCTCCTAGGAAACGTCTTGAGTGAGCACACCACAATTTATCAAATCACACTCAACACCACAGTTAGTATGACCCATTAAGCAGCACTTAACGCTTTCAACTGCTTTTCTAATCCACAGTCCCAAAGTCCATATTTTTCCAAACAAAAACATAGTCAGGCCTATCCCAGCAACACCCCAGTCCTGCTACCAACTTCTGTCTTAGTTAGGGTTTCTATTCAGTGAAGAGGTGGTGTCTTTATAAAGAAAGCATTTTATTGGTGGTGGCTCTCTTACAGAGGTTCAGCTCGTTACCATCACGACAGGGAGCACGGCAGCATGCAGGCAGTCACGGTGCTGAGGCTGAGATTGCTACATCATACAAACAACAGGAAGTCAACTAACACACTTGGTGGTATCTTGAGCATAGGAAACCTCAAAGCCCACTCTCACGGTGACACACTTCCTCCAACAAAGCCACACCTCTTAACAGTTCACTCGCTATAAAATTATGGCAGCCAATGACATTCAGACTACCACAAATGAGTTGTCACAGCTGGAGGAAGCGAGATGTGCTTTAGTTGGGGAAGATGGGAAGTTCTGGAGGAAAATGGTTTGGATGTCTTCACGGCACTGTAAATACACTTCATGCTCCTGGCTGTTTGCTTAGGTGTGAGAAACGGGGGATTTTATGTTAGATTCATTTTACCTAACTCATATGGCATATAGTTCTACTTAAACATTCCTGTTAATATCCTTAATTTCTCCAACTAGAGAAGAACCCTGAAGCCCCCCTCACCCCCTGTTACCTGACCTGCCCATTTGTCTTGCTCCCTCACTCTATGCGCCAGTCCTAGACACATTTTAAAGGCCCCCTGCACCGGCCAGTCCCTGCTGGGGTCTTTGCCCTGCTGCTTGATCTCTGGTGTCCCCATCCTCTGGTCTCCAGGAGACTACCCATCACCCACCTGCCCTCCTAAAAGCAGGGTGACCTTCTCTTGGCTCCTTTCTCAAACCGCCCAGCCTTGGTACAGGACTTAAAGGGACCCCATGAATCTTGTCATATCCCTGTCAGGGTCAGCACCAGCTCACAGCCAGATCATCAGTTAGAAGGGTACAGAGGGAAAGAGACAGAAAGCAACTCTGTGAGGTCCATGGTGGAAGCCAGGGAGATCAAGGTCCTTGGAGGAGGCAGGGGAGCCAGGCATGCTCGTGAAGCCTGGATCCAGGGTTGGAAGTGCATACTGAGCCTTCCTCATGTGATGACGACTCAGAGGAGCAGGGTGTTAGAGTCAGGGTGACCTGTGGAACCTCAAGCTTCTCCAGTGTCACCACGCAGTGTCATGTCTGTGGTGACAGGCTAGAGTTTGGAGGCCATGAAAGCCATGTATTCTCCATCTGTTTCCTCTTGAAGGCTGGTCTTGCTAGAAACCTCTGAATGTATTGGGTGCATGGGCCCAACAGTGCCCAAACCAAGAAGCACTGTTTCTAGGATGGGTCAACACAGGCTCTCTGTGGCCCTGGGGAATCTTTGTCCATAGGGACCATGTTCATCCCTGAGCTCTGTGTGACCCAGTGCAGTTCCCTTTGTCCTGGCTGGCCCTGGACTTGGAGACCAAGATGAAGGACAGGGTCCCGCCCCAGGCTCTGTGGTCAAAACCACAGAGCTGGTTCCTGGCATAGCTGAGACACCCCCACACACACACTCTGCACTCCAGGAGGCAGCTGGCCATCCGCTTGCTCCCCTCTCACCCCTGCCAAGCAGGAACAACCATATCCCTCCCATCCCTCTCCTCCCTGTCCACAGTTTCCAACTCCTTCAACTGTGAAGAGGTAAACTCGGAAGGCTGTGCAAACAGGCTGGGTGGCCACCACATCCGGGATGTCTCAACAACCACGACCCCAGCAACCTGTCACCCTCTGTCCCCAGAGGTGTGCCCAGTGCCAGAACAAGGGAAGGACTTAGGTGGGAGCTGCAGCTCCCCCGGTGTGATGTGTGTATCTATTGGGCGCCTACTGTGTGCTGCTGTGGACACAAAGGCTACAGTGTTTTGTTTTCTTTTTTCCGAGTGAGGATAGACAGCAGTTGGCAATGTCACCTGAGCCGGGGGTGGATGAGGCCCACTGGGCCCAGATCAGTGGACACAGGGTGCCAGCTCCTGGGCATGGGAGAGAAACCGGTAAGGTAGCCAGGGACACTCCAGAGATGGGAGTCTACGGGATTTTCCCTGTGAGACCAGCTCAACAGTGAATAAAGTGAAATTGAGCCCTAGCTGTTGTCCAGCCTGTGAGCAGGTAGGAAGGCCTAGAACAGGTTGCAGCAGAGGCCTAGGCAAGCCTCGACTGGTGACACACACCACCTAGGAAGAGGACAATCCGCTCTCCAGACCGTCCCTGGGTGTCCTTCGGCAGCACCATTTGACAGTGGAAAGAAGAGGACATTGCAGATCTGAAGGTCCTGATGGGCAGCATTCAGAGCAAAGGTCCGATATGCAGTACCAGACCCAGCACCAGGTCTCTAAGCAGGAGCCATGGGCCCCACGTGCTACACACATGCACTGGGCATTAAAGAAATTACAGACAAAGATGAAAAACAGGGGCCAGCCTGGCAGCTAGCCTGAGCACACCCAGGGACCTGGGGGCATCTGCCACGTCAGGAGAAAAGGAGATCAGACTCGACATCATTATTAATGATGTCCACATCGTATACTTTTATCCATGCTGATTACGGCCAAGGACGCAGCTTAGCAGCACGCACAGCCGCCCACATCCACCTCTAGAACGTTCTATCTTCCCAGCAGACACCTTGTCCCCATTAAAGACACACTCTTCAGCCTCCGGCATCCCAACTTTCTTTCTGTCTCTGCAACTTTGACAACTCTGGGGTCCTTCCAGAAGGGGAACCCTGCAGGATTCTCTCTTTAGGGCCCAGAATCCTCAAGGTCCACTCAGGTTGTGGTGGGTATCAGAATGCCCCTCTTTGCTTGAGTCTGTATACGATTCCACTGCAGGGATTTGCCATCGCTTGCTCAGCCATTGTCCAAGCCATTGGGGCACCCCTGTTTTAGCAGCTGTGGATGGGGTCACTAGATGAGGGGTGACAGTATTAGTCACTGTTTTCTCTTTTTCTGGGGGTGTACCTCACGGTAGAACTGTTAGGCTATATAGCATTTCTGTTTTCAACCTAAGCCCCATTTGGCTGCCCTCTGATTGAGCGGGATTCCCACTTCACCCCATCCTTGCCAGCCCTGTGTTCTATTGCTTGATGGCAGCTGACCTCTCGGTGGTGAGACAGTTCAAGGCTTTTCCTGCAAACGATTCCCTTTCCCAACATTCCATCTCTAGGAATTTATCCTCAGAAAGATAAGTGCACGGACAGTCAGGGAGGGACTTCCAGGATACAGAAGTCACTCGAACACCCGACATTCTCCCAGCCTGGTCCACCCCTAGGAACTTTCTCAGGCTGCTGTGATCTGGTGCGCATTGCTGGTGGCTGCATGGCTGTAAGAGAAGGGATGTAAACCCAGTCTGTGCATCTACAATATGAACATCCTGCTCTTTGCACGGCCTAGAAATGGCATTGGTGGGTTTGTTCATGGTCAAGGAAAGGGCTCCCCAAAGCCCTCAGGAAACCCAATCAACACAACTGAGAGAACTGAGGCTCTGGGACTCCCCTTCAGGGTGGGCGGTAGTGTGAGGAAAGTCCCAGTCATTCCATCACCCCACTGTGCCCCCGAGGTTCACCAGTTCCACCAGCTGTAGCCCCAGGTAGGTCTTTTGTCAAGACCCAGGGTTAATAAGCCGCCCCTGGGAAGAGGTAGAGTTCACTAGGGGAAATCTGTGGCCTACGTTGGCTAAAATCAGTACAGGACCTCATTTTCACCACATGCTTGAGCTCAGCAGCAGACAGGAGCCCAGAGATGCATCCTTTCTCAGAGTTGGTGAGGGGTTCCCTTCTCCCGGACCCCGAGAAGCTACAGAGACTCTACCAGATCCATGGCCATCTGGAATGCAACCAGAATCCCAGTTTCCAGGCTGAGGGATACCCTTGAGGAGTAGGCCCACCCTCAAGCCTTGCCCATTCTTCAGGGACTCAGTGCCGATCACTTAGGGTCAGCTTCCTGAGCAAACACAAGGCAAGGCTGCCGACCTTCTGACCCTGATCCTTGTAGTGTCCAGGCTCCCACAGGAGCTGGCATAGGACTTCTGACCAAATACCAACTCCATATGCCCAGGGCTTCAAATCCAGAGTAGCCAGCTCCACCCCCTGGTCAAGTGCTGGCCCTTCCCTGCCCTATCTACTCCCTCCCAATTCTCAGAAGCCGCAGGGGGTGGGGGCCCTCTGTCTGGTGGCACAAGGCTGCAAATCCTTCCTCCTGCACGGCCTCTTCCTGCCATAGCCCCTCCCCAAGAGCAAACACACGTGGCTGTGCAGGGAGTAGACGGTGCCTTACCTGGCCTAGGAACTGGGCACAGGGCCAAGGTCTTCTGCTACATAAGTCCAGGCCCCCAGGGAGCAAGTGCCTTGTCTCAGTCCCTCCTGCCTGCCCTCTGTGCTGTCCCTAGGATGGGCAGCAGGAGCTGGAACTGGGCTCTGGTCTGGGCCTCTGTGGCCTTGTTCACGGTATGGCCAGCAGGTAAGGTCAAAGCCCCTTGCCCTCTAAAAACCATCTCCCCAGAGAGATGACTTCCACCTGGGGATTTTCCCTCCTGAGACGACAGGCATCTCCCACTGTCCCCAACACCGTGGTCCCAGGTCTTGCTGTTCTCTGGGCTCTGGATCCTATGTCCCACCCTCTAGCTCCATCAGCAGCCTAAGGGCCTGGCTTTGATGGAGGTGTTTTGATGAAGTTAAGTGCTCTAAGCCTCAAGGTATGCACCCTCACGGGTGAAAACTCCATGGCAGTCTTGGCTTTGGAGATGAAACAGGACTGAGGTCTTTCCGAGTCAGAGAGGTCTGTATCAGAATTAGAAGGGACAGAGACTCTTAGTATGGACAGGCCCTGCTCTCCCACCAACTGCTGGGGTCACAAGTACCGAGGTGATCTTCACCAAGGCTGGGGTCTCCTTGGTGAAGTGGATTCTGCCTCCGGGTATTAGGACTAGAGCTGGATCAGATGGATCCAATACCCAGAGCTGTGGTCTGAATCCAGAACTGAGTCAGGTAGGCTGTGTGACCCTTATCAGCAAATCTGCTTTCCCTGTCAGTTTGCTCTTGAGAAAACCGCAGTATTAGCGCTGTCGGCAGTTTTGGAAAGATGGCTCCCACAGGACTCATCTGTAAGCAAGCAGAGCTAGCTTGAACCCCCAGGTGTCATGACCTCTCCAAGCTCTGCTCTCTAGACTAGGGAAGCTCAGCTCCAGGCTTCCTGTATCTGTGAAAAGGAGACAGACAGTAAGGGAGGCTGGGGTCCCCAAAGCCCATTCTTGGAGAGCCAGAGAGGCCATGGTTGTCTCTTGTGCTTCCAAGGCTGTCTGCTGTCTGGGAACTGCTCTTTTGGGCCTTCTCCCTCCCTCCACAATGTGGCTCTCCCTAAGCCAGGTCCTGTCCGGCAGAGTGCTGCGCCTACCTGGTGAAGTCAGCCTTCCTTCCCACTCGCTTTACTTGGGAAGGGCAACTTTAAGCCCTGGGTTGGGGGAGTGTGTTTCTGTGACAGCTGTGCCTGGGGTAAGGGCGAGAGGCTGGGCCCTCACATAAAGGGGATCTGGTGTTTGTCTGGATGGGAGGCGGTAACCCAGACCAAGATGTTATGGGGGGTGGCTGACAACTCTCTAGCTAAGTGGAGACGGGGAGATCTCAGCCTGAGGGAGACTGGCATAGAGCAGCAGTGCTTGGGGGTGGGGGTGGTATCCTCACCCGTGGGGCCCTCCAGCAGATGGCAGCGGAAAGGCTGGGCCAGGACCATTTGGGAGAGGCTGTGGATCCAGGATCAGTGATGGACAGAGGGAGAGGCCATGCCCTCTGGGGAATGCAGTCAAGCGGGGCCCTTGAGGAAGGATTAATGCACAGGACGGTCCCTGCGGTTTCCAAATGCAGCTGGACACGCTGGGAAAATCAAACAGGAAGCCGCGCTGCCCATGGCACAGGAGCGAGTGGCCATCTGGGTCAAGGCCTGGGGGACATGGTCTCCTGCAAAGTGCTGGCCTTAAGGAGCCATCAGGCTTTGGAGGCTTGAGTTGTGGAGGTTGAAGCTGTCTCTTGGACCTCTAGCAGTCAGGTTGTGGAGGTGGCCTTGCCCAGAGGCAATGGACCATCCAGGCAGCTGAGAGTGGACATCCTGCACCAAGACTGCACCCTCATGCCACCTGCCCCAACCCACAGCTCCAGACTGGGGGTGCCTCTGATCATAGGTTTCTTTCTGCTGTGTCCCTCTTGGGAACTTCTGACTGTATTCTCTCTAACAAAGCCATTTTTTCATCTTCCAAGGGACTCAAGTGATGGGGCTGACTGTCACCTCCCGACAGATGGTCACCGTTCCAATATTAATATGGTTTCCTAATTGACTTCTTCAAGCCACTGGGCACATCTGCCCCACTACTGGCAAGACCAAGTGTCACTCCATAGGTGCAGGTGGTGAGGGCCACTGCAGGGGAAGGACTGATTGGGCTGGAAGGGTCAGAATTCCCGAGGACACCTGGCTCTTTGGTGATGGTTAGTGACTGAAGGCTACTACAGCTGATGGGGTTGGAATCGCCAGGCCCAAGTCTGTTCAGGGTTTTGAAGATTACAGGAAGGTCTTGACCTGGGAGCAAAGCAAGTCCACAAGCCTCACACTAAGCCAGAGCAATGGCCACGGTCTGATGGCTTCTTCTTGACTTGTGTTCTCCTATCCTGCAGAGAGCCAGAGCCAGGTCGAAGAACTGAGCTCAGAACACCCAGAACTCACAGGAGATGGTCAGAAAGTGTACAGTGGTACGTGGCTCAGGCTCTGGGTTGGGGAGTCATATTCTGGTGGCAGGAGCAGCAGGGAGTGGGGTGGGGCTCAGGTGGGACAGGCAGATGGTCTCCCCACACCAGTTAACACAGTGAGACTCTTGACTAGTCCATTCTGTCCGAAGGCCGTGCTGGGCACACACAGACAGGAGCACCCAGGAGAGGAAGGGCTCCTGGGTAGACAGGAGAAGGTTTCAGGAGGAGGGTCGGGGGATGACCATGGAGAAACTGGATGGCTACCCGTTAGTCCTAGGCTTCCTGATTCCCTTGAGGTGGGCATTGAAGAGAGTGGGTGGCCAGGGAGGAGATCCCCAGCCACAGCCCCAGTGTGACCCAGCCTTCCTACTGCAGCTCCCACATCCTCGTCCACCTGGCACGTCACCTTCATCCCGCCCATGACTGTCTTCCCGACCATGAGCCGTAAGTGGGCAGCACCTACTGCTGTCAGGCCAAGGAGAGTGTGGGGGAGGCGGGGCTTGCCAGTCTGGTTGAAGCTGACATAGGCTGAGGCCTCTGAACAGCTATGAAAAGGGTCTGGAACTTGCCCTGGGAACATCCATTGACTGAGTGTCTGGATTGTAGCAAATGAAATGGATGAGGGGTGGGTCTGGGTCATTAGGTTTTATCCAAGCAACTGAGGGGGTGGAATAGCAGAGAACTGGCCCATGAAGCTCTTGGTAGTTGGGTTCTCTGCTCCAAAGATACTGCCATGGCCCCAGGAGGTTGCACCTTAGGTAGCTGGGTATGGAGTGCTGGCTCTCAGTGGTGACTCCATCTGGTTTCCCTGTAGCCGCAAACCTGGCGCACAACGGGAGGGTGTGCAGCACATGGGGTGACTTCCACTACAAGACCTTCGACGGTGACATGTTCCACTTCCCCGGCCTCTGTAACTATGTCTTCTCTTCACACTGTGGGGCCACCTATGAGGACTTCAACATCCAACTGCGTCGTGGTCTTGAGGGCTCCAGGCCTGTGGTCACTCATGTGGTCCTCAGGGCCCAGGGGCTGGTGATTGAGCTGGCCAATGGCTCTGTCCTGGTGGACGGACAGCAGTGAGTTGGGTCTTGGGAAAAAGCATGTTCAAGCCAGGCCTTTAGACCCTGCTCTGTCCCTACTCGGTCCTCTGGGGGAGGGGTCAGGAGCAGAGCAAGTGGGGAGGACAGCCCCTGCTCATACCCCGCTGAAGGAAGACCAGAACTTTCTGCCTAGGGTGGAGCTGCCCTACAGCCGTGCAGGTCTTCTGATGGAGAAGACCGGTGGGTATGTGAAGCTCAGCATCCGGCTAGTCCTCACCTTCCTATGGAATGAAGACAGTGCTCTGGTAAGGACACTCACCCACAGTTCCCTACAGCCCCCCATAACCCTACATAAGCCTTACACAGGCCCTTACAGCCTCACATAATCCCCTCTCAGTTCCATAGATCCCGAGAATCCCCTGTCTCCCACAGCCCCCCTATTCTCCCCTATAACCCCTCACAGTTACCATAGGCCCCACAAGCTCCCCATAGATTTCACTCCTGGCTTCCTGCACAGCTGATACAGCCTCCCCCATATCCTCACAGCTTACCTGCAGCTTCTCTAGGGACCTATGATAGGGACCCTACAGACTATGGGGGGAATATCTTCTATGGTCCCCTGGGCAAGTGGGGTGGGAAGCTACCAGGTAGGCCTTGGAGCCAAAGCAGAAGCCCTGAGGCTGGAGTTGCTCTGTCTCCCCTTCTCAGCTGGAGCTGGACTCTAAATATACTAACCAGACGTGTGGGCTTTGCGGTGACTTCAATGGGCTCCCAGGTGTCAACGAGTTCTACGCCCACAGTGAGTGTCATTGAGTCTTCAGGCTAGGTGGTCCCAAGGGACAGAGAATCAAGGAAGTCCAGGAGGGACACGGGACGGGGGTGTTGCCGAGACATTGAGGAGGGAATTGTGTGTGTGTGTGTGTGTGTGTGTGTGTGTGTGTGTGTGTGTGTGTGATCCAGATAGTCTTCTGATAGGCACCTTAGGAAGTCTATCTCCTGACTGTGAGTTTTCCCTCCTGCAGACACCAGGCTGACCCCTGTACAGTTTGGAAACCTGCAGAAGCTGGATGGTCCTACTGAGCAGTGCCAGGACACCCTGCCCTCAGCGGTCAGCAATTGCACAGATAGGGTGAGCACCTTGATCAGACGGCAGCTCCCGAGGCTGGGGACAGTGCGAGGCCTCTAGGGTGAGCACCTTGATCAGACCACAGCTCCCGAGGCTGGGGACAGTGCGAGGCCTGTAGGGTGAGCACCTTGATCAGACCGCAGCTCCCGAGGCTGGGGACAGTGTGAGGCCTGCATCAACTGATAGAATACCAGAGGACTTCCTGGCCAAAGGCTGAGGAACATCTTCGGGTGACAAGACAGTGAGAGTTTTCCTGCTCCTGAGCAGGCAGAGAATGGCCTCTGAGCCCTCAGAGATTGCTGCTGGGGCCTGAAGCAGGCAGGCCAAGTTGGCTTTCTCCAGTGGGACCAAATGGCTCACATTTTTGATGGAATTCACAACCCACTCACCAGGGCACACAAGTTCTCTGTGTGTAGGTGATGTGTTTGGAGGAGATGTGTACCCACCATCACACAGAGGGCCAAGGTGAACACTCAAGGAGCTCCTCCTATGAGCAGGGAGGACTCATCCTTAGGATCTGACCCCAGAAACCCTGAAACTAGTAGAATGCCTGATTCCTACCTAAACTGAGAAGTGAACGAGAATGTTGTCAAATCCTGGCCTGTCAGGGGTACTGGGGTAGTAAGCAGTTGAGTAGCAGCACCAAGTGCATGAGGGCCACTTGAGAGTTGGTGTTATCTTTATTTCCCTGTCTTCTGAGTCACAACATAGGAGTGCATTCTGCATTCTCCTGGGTGCACAAGTCACAAGTCAGCATGTCTTGGAGCCTTGAAATAGGAGGTGGGAGGAACAGAGAGCCCTGGGTCACTCCCTCAGAGCCAAGTAGAGCTCTATACCCAGGCACAGCACAGTATTTGGATAGCATAATGTATAAGGAAGGTGGATGGATAATAGATGGATGGATGGATGGATGGATGGATGGATGGATGGATGGATAAAGTAGGTGATTGATGGATGGGTAGATGAGCGATTAATTAATGATAGATGGATGGTAGATGGATGATGGGCAGATAATGAATGGATGGATAGATGATGGATGGACAGACAGACAAACGGATGTATAGGTGGAAGGAACCTCCAGGTGAAGAAGGGGCTTCCTGTATGGCCTAGGAAGGGCAAGGTTCCTATTACAAGTGCCACAGCAATCCTGCTTGAGGGTCAGAAGATGCTTAGCCTCTCTGTACTCCCCAGGAGGACATCTGCCGCCGCATCCTGCTTGGCCCTGCCTTTGCCGAGTGCATTGCCCTGGTAGATGTCAACATGTACTTGGATGCCTGTGTCCAGGATCTGTGCCGCTGCCCCACATGCCCATGCGCCACTTTTGCTGAATATTCCCGCCAGTGTGCCCATGCAGGAGGCCATCCGCAGAACTGGAGGAGTCCTGATCTCTGCAGTGAGTATCCTCACTAGAGTATAGCCCAGTCTTGAGCTTAGACCCTGGCAAGCAAGTCAAGATAAGAGAATCACTGAAGGGCCACAGAGAGGGTGAATGTCAGGGAAAGAGGAGGTAGTGGGGAGGCTGAGGGGAAGATGCTGTACCTGAGGGTTCTGATGTTGGTCTCAGAGTGGGGACTCAGTTGTGTCCCTGAGCACAGCAACAAGATATGGCTCCAGAACCTTGGGGCAGGATCTCTTGGAGAGCAGTGGCCTCAGGTGGCCATAGGTAGAGAAGAAGTATGAGAAGTGTTGGGTCCCTGCTCTCTAGCCTGCTGCTTTACTTAGCAGATGGCGCTCTGGGACCTCAGTGGACATGGGAGCAGGGAGTGGGCATTGCTCCCACTGGCTGAAGCAGTCAGGACCCACTTCTCCTAGGTCAAGAGCTATCTCTGTTACAGACTGGACATGCCCCTTCAACATGGAACACCAGGAGTGCAGCTCGCCCTGTGTGGATACCTGCTCCAACCCCCAACGCTCTCAACTCTGCGAGGATCACTGCATGGATGGCTGCTTCTGTCCCCCAGGCAGGCCCTGTGCCCCTCCATGGCTACCTTTAGGGTCATGGTCTCCACCTCAGCTGCTCCTCTCCACTCCTAATGGCAATAGGCCTGGCTAGGGGTTGCATTCCAAGGTTACAGGCAGGATGGACACTGATTATTAACAAGGACGAGATCTGATGAGCTATGCACAGAAAACAGGTGTTTTTAGTCCTTGAGGTCAGGTGGGGAAACTAAGGCCCAGAGGAGCTTATACCAAATAGTTCAGGCTGGGGCAGCATTCTAGATGAGGGGCCCTTCCCGCTGCCTAGGACTAGGATTGTCTTGGAGGCAAGCTGCCTCATGTTACCTGTACCGGGAGCATCTGTAACCACTGTCCCTTCCTCCAGGCACTGTGCTGGATGACATCAGACACTTGGGCTGCCTGCCCCTGGAGCAGTGCCATTGCACCCGTGGTGGGCACACGTATGCCCCTGGAGAGTCCTTCAACACCAGTTGCAGCTCCTGGTAAGCTTGACCACCTTTGTGGAGGTGTGCAGGGGGAGGCTTGCCTCTTACCACTGTAAACCCTTCTGCTAATGGACTCCCCCACAGCACCTGCTCTGGGGGGTTGTGGCAGTGCCAGGACCTGCCGTGCCCCGGCACCTGCTCTGTGCAAGGTGGGTCCCATGTCTTCACCTATGACGAGAAACTCTACAATGTGCACGGGGACTGCAGCTACGTCCTGTCCAAGGTATGGCCGCCATCCTGGTCCACAGGGTCCTGTGAGGGTCCACAGCAGGGGCAAAGGTCATGGAAAACTTCTTTGCGGACTGGGAAGTCCCAGGCCCATGACAAGCTCCCTATGGTGAACCAGGGACCTGAGGATACCCCCAGAACCCCTCCAGGTCTTGAGAGGTTATGCATAAGAGAACTCCACATCCAACTCCACACCTTGGGTTTCTTGACAGAAATGTGCAGATAGCGGCTTCACTGTGCTAGTCGATCTGCGAAAGTGTGGACTGACAGACACTGAGAACTGCCTCAAAGCGGTTACACTCAACCTCAATAGTGGGGACATGGTGAGCACTGGGACTCTGATGACCGCCACATTATGGGCTGCAAGTGACAGATTAGGGAGTGTGGAGCATGTGGAGTAGTGACCGGCCAGAGTAAAGAGAGGTCGCTACTCCCTCTCTAATTCCTCAGGTAGGAGTGGTCACCACCCTTGTGGAGAGAACCTACTGCTAGGGTGGGCCTGAGCTTCCATCCTGGCTCTGTCACTGGGTTAGGGAGGGAAATTCTGTCAGAATTCTTCCTATAAGTGGCTGTATGGGCCCTGTGGGTACTGACTGTGTGCACCACATGCGACCAGGTCATCCGGATCCAGGCCAACGGTGCTGTGTTCCTGAACTCCATCTTTACTCAGCTTCCCATGTCAGCAGGTGTGTGGCTCCCTGGGACAGCAGAGCCAAGGCTGGCACCTTCAGTGGGCAAACATTTCAGCCCTGAGTAGAGTCTAGCTCCTGGGGAGCTCTTCGTGGCCTCAGGCAGCTCTAGTGTTTCCCCTGGGATGACAAGTTGCTACCCAAGGTTCAATGTGAATCCTACGTCAGGCAGTGCCAACCATGCTCTCTCAGGGGCAGCTGGCAGCCATTTATAACCCACGCACATTTGGGAGCTTTGGGCATGGGATTTTTTTGGTGCCCCCTCCCGTATCAGCAGCACTGCGGTGTTTGGTGGGCCAACTCCCAGCGTGTCTAACCCTTCTCACCTTACAGCCAATGTCACCATCTTCAGTCCATCATCCTTCTTCATTGTGGTGCAGACTGGCATGGGACTGCAGCTGCAGGTGCAGCTGGTGCCCGTCATGCAGGTGTTTGTCAGGCTGGACCCCTCCTACCATGGCCAGATGTGTGGTGAGGCACCAGTGGGTTTGAAGGTGGGACCGTGGCGGGGAGACTGGTGGGGGTCAGGTCCACCCTAACTCTAGGCTGCGAAGTAGGATCCCCTGTGGAAAGGGATTGGGAAGCACAGCACTGGCTCCAGAGCTCAGTGGAGAACCCTGCACCACCCAGCACACTTGACATCTGCCCAGTAACCCATGGAGTGACCTGGGAGGACAGATCCGCTGTGCTCCCCTGATGGGGCTAGCCCTGTTAGGGGCTCATCTGTAAGCAGTTGTAGAATGAAGCACTAGGGAGAGTCTTTCTTCCCAGTCCTCCTTTGATCATGCTTAGAGGGGTGACAGCCCTGGGGAAAGTGGCCAGGTTGAACAACCTGCTGACCTCCTGATTCCGGTCACTAGGCCTGTGTGGTAACTTCAACCAGAACCAGGCTGATGACTTCACAGCCCTCAGTGGGGTAGTGGAGGGCACAGGAGCCGCCTTCTCCAACACCTGGAAGACTCAAGCCTCCTGCCCCAATTCCAAGAACACCTTTGAGGACCCTTGTTCGTACAGCGTGGAGACAGGTAAGCACCCTCTCTAGTCTTTGGCCATTCCAACAGCCCTTCCTGACCTCTGTGGCCACATAAACTCCTGGGGGAAGGGCTCAGAGAATACCCACATAGGAGGAAAGGCATGAGGCATTAGGGTTGAAGAGGAAGCAGGTGAGGGGCAGCCAACATTTCTCCCTTCCCTAGAGAACTATGCCCAGAAGTGGTGTTCCATGCTCACTGAAAGCTCAGGAGTCTTCTCGGCCTGCCATGCCACCGTCAGCCCGGTGCCCTTCTACTCGGTGAGACCATGGTCTGCTGGACCTGGGTGGGGCAGGTATAGGAGCCCTTGGAGGCTGGACTCCCAGGTCCACCCACCACTACCCATGCTGGTGTTTACTTCTCAGTTAAAGGGCTCACCAACGGAGAAGCTGAAAAAGAGGATTCTGGGAGTTCAGAAAGGTCCTTAGTGGTCCTAGTGTGTGCCCAACCTCCCTCTTGTAAGGACAGCAGGTGCTGGAACCAAGCTACCTCATGGCCTTGTCCCCCTAGGCTCCCCCTTAAAGGCTTCTTTCTATGTTGACCGTATTCAGAAGTGATAGAGCACTGCAGAGCACCTTTTGGGGGACATGCTTTAAACAGCACTCCAAAGTCCTAAACTTTAGTACATCATTCCATCCCCGAGGGTGCATCTCTGGGTAACCTACTTCCATGACGCCTCACTGAACACACCCTGCTGAGCCCAACTCATCCAAGCCCCCTATGTGCAGCTGGGTTAGAACAACGCCCTTGTCTTGTGGAGATTCTTCCTCAGGGCCCCTGCCTTAGGCTTCAGGCCTTCCTGAATCCAGGTCTGTTCTCCATTTTGGCTGCCATTTTACCCTGTGGCTTCTGACACTGTCCCTAACACGAATCCCAGGCCACATCTTGAAGACCCCGCTCGTCAAAGATTCTGACGGGATGGCTCCCTCTGGGAAGCCTCAGGTCCAGGCCTTGAGCAGGGTTTGACGGATGCTGATGGGAAAGTTCAATGAGCAATAAGGAACCTAGGAGACAGAGGTACCTGACTTCCTGACGTCTTATCTCCCAGAACTGCATGTTTGACACGTGCAACTGTGAAAACAGTGAGGACTGCATGTGTGCCGCCCTGTCCTCCTATGTGCATGCCTGTGCCGCCAAAGGCGTGCTGCTCAGTGGCTGGAGAGACAATGTCTGCTGTGAGTGTTCTGTGGGCCACCAAGGCTCCTTGGCACAGGTTAGGCCTCCCCACGGTAGCCATCTGGATCCTGTCACTCTGGCATAGGGGCACTTGGGACCCTGGACAGCAGTAGCTATCATCTTCTGTCCCATGTCTGCAAGAACCTTTCATCCTATGGTGTCAACGATGGTGTCACTAGTCTACGGCAGGGAAGAACAAGGGCCGTGCCAGTTCACACAGCCATTGATCTCTCTGTACCGTTTCTTCTTCCTATAGTCAAGTACATGAACAACTGTCCCAAAACCAAGAGCTACTCCTATGCAGTGAGCACTTGCGAGCCTACCTGCCGCTCTCTGAGTGAAGCTGACGTCACCTGTGGTGTCTCCTTTGTGCCCGTGGATGGCTGCACCTGCCCTGAAGGCACCTTCCTGAATGACAAGGGTCACTGTGTGCGTGATGAGGAGTGTCCCTGCTTCTTCCATGGAACTGTGGTGGCCGCCAGAGAGTTCATTATGGACAATGGGGTGGTGTGGTAAGAAAGACCGTCCTTACCCATCCCCTTTGTTCACAGATCTGGTGTTAGGGGCCGGGGGTGGCTAGTGGTCCTTCTATACCCAGAAGTTTGTGTGGCCTTCTAGTATTAGCATAGGCTGGTGACTAAACCTTTAGTGTATGGGAACATGGGGTCCAGGGTCTTCCCAAGGACCCCTAACAGCAGGCATCCTCTTGGTGTTGGGAGGAGGCAAGGAGGCCCAGACCTTGGTGGGGTATGGAGAGTACTGGGGTAGAATGTGAGAGGTACTGGGCCTGGAGCAGGGGTCCTACTGTCTCTTGTAGTTCATGTGAAAAGGGGAAGCTGACCTGTCTTGGAGCCCTGATGCAGAAGAACACAGGTATCATTCCACCCTGACCAGCCTGTACCTCACCATGGTTGCTGTGCCCAGATGCTCTAGGGGAAGAGGGCTTGTGGGCTCTGTGGCAGTGTGGCTGTAGGGCTCTTGGGGATGTGGGATATACCCTCTGGGGCAGATCCATACAGACTGGGTGCTTGGTACAGAGCACCCAAACTTTCTACAGTCCAAGCAGCAAGACAGGGTCAGGAGACCATAGAGACCAGGAATGTCCTGTTCCAGGCCTCTCTACATGCTTGTCCTCCCCAGAGTGCCAGGCACCTATGGTATATCTGGACTGTAACAATGCCTCAGTTGGTGACCAAGGATCTGAATGCCTCAGAAGCTGCCAAACACTGGATGTGGAATGTGTGAGTCCTCTTGGTGCAACACCAACCTTCATCCACCATTCTAAGCTACAGGAAGAGTGTGTGTGTGTGGGGGGGGGATATCACTGGAAGGCCAGTGGCTTTGGGTCTTGGCCTCTTCTTGGGCATTCAAAGGACAGGGTCTCCTTGCTTGCTGTCCTGGGCACCTGAATAGGGCTGAGGGGACAGGATGTTGTTTCAGTCCCTGACCAGGCTACCTGTGTCCACAGTTCAGCACACACTGCGTCTCTGGCTGTGTGTGTCCCTCAGGGCTAGTAGCAGACGGGAATGGGGGCTGCATTGCTGAGGAGGACTGCCCCTGCGTACACAATGAGGCCACCTATAGACCTGGGGAGAGCATCCGGGTAGACTGCAATAACTGGTAGGTTCTGGGTCCCTCAGAGGGTATCTGCGGTGACACTGGTCTGAAACAGCCTTGGCATTTCAGGGGCCTCAGCATGTGTCTTGGGAGCCAAGGTACTCAGAGGACCCCATTCTGGGAAGGAAGGGCTATTTTTCTAGCGGGGGTGACTGGATTACACACCACACAAGACCAAAGCTTGATATAGTCTGAGCTTGATTCCCCAAGTGAAGTGGCACGCTGGCACAGGACTGGGACAGCCAATCTCAGGGGACAATACCCTTGTCAGCAATGACCTCTCCTTTCACAGTACCTGCAGGAACCGCCGGTGGGAGTGCACCAACCAACCTTGTATGGGTGCATGTGTGGGCTATGGGGATGGCCATTTTGTTACCTTTGATGGTGAACGCTACATCTTTGAAGGCAGCTGCGAGTATACCTTGGCTCAGGTGTGTGGTCCCTGGCCCCTGCCAATGAGTCACCATTCTCTATCCTTCCCACCAGTTATTTTTGAGCTGTGACCAGAGCCTCATCTTTTTCCTTCTCAGGACTACTGCAGAGGCAACACCAGTACTGATGGGACCTTTCGTATTATCACTGAGAATGTCCCTTGTGGGACCACAGGAACCACATGTTCCAAGACCATCAAGATCTTTGTGGAGGTGAGAGTATACTTAAAGCCACCGGGGACTGTGTCCCTCCTTCTGCAGTGTTACCTCTGGTTCTCCAGCCATCAGCTATTCTCAAGGACAGGATAGCAAGTGACCCAAACCCAGGACTTATAATAGCAAACTACCGTCTTCCAACCTGGAGCTGGAATTAGATTAAGGCGAGCAGGATTGCGTTCCCTGTAGATCAGGAGGTTCCAGCAGGCCTTGGTTTGGGGCATCACTCCAGGCTACCTCTGTCTACTCGTGACCTTCTGCTCTGTGTCTATGTCTCTGGTCATTGTTAGGACAGTCACTGGGCTTAGGGGACACCCAGGTAATTTCAGAAAACCCATCTCAAGATCCTCCAAAGGCTCTTTTTCTAGGAAAGTGTTATTTTAAAGTCTTCGGAATAATGTGTATATTTGGGAGGGATATTATACTCAGTACCCCACTTCTGGCAAAAGGAAGTCAGAATTCAGAGTAGAAAGCAGAGCTGCTGGCTTGCGGTGTGTCTTTCTGTTGCCGCAATAAAACACCATGACCAAAAGCAAGTTGGGAAGGAAAGGGTTTATTAGCCTTACACTTCCAGATCATAGTCCGTCATTGGAGGAAGTCAGGACAAGAACTCAAGCAGGGCAGGAACCTGGAGGCAGAACCTGATACAGAGGCCATGGAGGATGCTGCTTACTGGCTTGCTTCCCCTGGCTTGCTCAGCCTGCTTTTTATAGAATCCAGGACCACCAGCCCAGGGATGGCACCATCCACCATTGACTGGGCCCTCCCTCACTGATCTCTAATTGAGGAAATGCCTTACAGCTGGGTCTCAATGAAGCATTTCCTCAGTTGGCTCTTCCCCTCTGAGGTGGGTGGGGGATGGTATAAGGCAGCGTTGCACATGTGAGCCTTTGGAGATCTGTAGGTGTGCGGCCTGAGTTTCCCTACTCCTCTAGTGAGTCTTCATCTGTTGAGGCATCCTCCAAGGGCAGCAGGCAAGCTCCTGGTCTCCCAGTTCCCTGACACTGTTGCCTTATATTTCTCCATCTACAGAGCTACGAGCTGATTCTTCATGAGGGGAACTTCAAGGTGGTAGAGAGAGGGCCAAGTGGGGACCCTCCATACAAGATCAGATACATGGGCATTTTTCTGGTCATTGAGATCCGCAGTGGGATAGTCGTGTCCTGGGACAGGAAGACCAGTGTGTTTGTCCGACTGCAGCAGCATTACAAGGCAAGTGTGGCCACCATGCACCCTGCTTCTAGACCCAGCTAAGATAGGTCTAGGGCTGGTAGCTGACATTGAAAAGTCCTCACTACCAAGACCACACACAACACCAGGTTCCAAGAAGGACAAGTTGAAATTGCAATTCCAGTGGGTGTACTGGAATCATGACTGATAAGCCAGCCCACACAGGTCTGTACAGACACAGAATCTTCTAAAGAGAATAAGTTCAGTTCACCCACCTGCCCCAGGACCCACTTCCCACATCCATTTGCAAGTTCACAGGGCACAATCCAGGGAAAATGGGTTTTCCCTGTGTTCTACTCCCAAGCCAGGCTCTGTGCCAGCTCCCCTAACCTGCTCAGAATTCTCTCTGCTTGTGTGTCTGCAGGGCAGGGTCTGTGGCTTGTGTGGGAACTTTGACGACAATGCCATCAATGACTTCACCACACGCAGCCAGTCTGTGGTGAGTGATGTTCTGGAGTTTGGAAACAGCTGGAAGTTCTCCCCATCCTGCCCAGATGCCCCAGTTCCCAAGGACCCCTGCACTGCCAACCCTTACCGCAAGTCCTGGGCCCAGAAAAAGTGCAGCATCATCAACAGCGCGACCTTTGCAGCCTGCCACTCCCAGGTAGGACCTGGCCTTGGTTCCTAGGGCTTGCAGTTGCCTGCTTCTTCTTGGGAGGAATTGAGTCTCACTGGACTGCCAGCTGGCACAGTGTGAGTGGTGGGCCCTCTGCTCCACAGAATTAGACAACTCTCCCATGCTGGGGCAGGCTAACCACATGTCCCACAGCTGTGCCAGTCTGGAATTCCGTTAAGTAATGCCAGCTGAAAGAGTCACCATCACTATTTCCTTGGGGCATGTTCAGGTGGGTTCCAGGTACCAGCTAACTCAAATGAATAAGAGACAAAATCTGCTGTCTCCTAGTGATCCTCCATTGGAGTGAGGTGGCAGGGTGGTCATGGAGAGGCTTACACCAAAAAGCCAAGTAGAAATCCACTAGGAGTCATGGGAACAGCAGTTCAGGGGACAAGTCAGCTATAGGAAGGCATGCTATAGGAAGCTATAGGATGGGGCCAGTGCACTCAGTAGAAGGACAGAAGTAGGTATGAAGCCTGTGGACTGGGTGACGGGACCCAGAGTACTAGAGAGGGTGTAGAGGTGGGCAGGTGCAAGTGTGAAGTGGGGCAGATGTGTAGGCACGCAGTGTATGGGTGAGTGTGCAGGTAGATATCTGTGCAGCTGGAGGTAGGCAGGTATACAGTGATATGGAGGTGAGGAGCTGTGCAAGTGGATGGGTGCACATATGGACAGGAGGGGAAGTGTACAGGTCAATAAACAGGCAGATATGCAAGTAGTTAGGTAGGCAGGTACACATGCAGACAAATGTGAAGGTTCACAGGTAGGCAGGTACACTGGTGTACAATCAGGTACGTGCACAGGTGGGCAGGTACATGGTTTTCCAGCTGTGCAAGTACACAGATGGCCAAATAGATAGGTATACATGTGAACAGGTATGCACGTATATATTCAGGCAGGTGAACGGCTGCACACATGTATGGGCACATGAGTGGCAGGTTATGGGTATGTGGGTGTACAAGTGTGTGGGTACACAGTGAGTTGGAAAGGTGGTGTTGGACAGTTCCCACTTGGGACAATCTGATAGCAGCCACAGTACCAAATCAACATTCCCATAGTGTGGGGGATGGATTACAACTAGCTCCATATCCTCCCCCACGTTCATCTGTCCCCTGGGCAGACATCACTGTCCTCCCTGAGTGGCACCTTGGCTCCTCCATTCTAGGTTGACTCTACCAAGTACTACGAAGCTTGTGTGCATGATGTGTGTGCCTGTGACTCAGGGGGTGACTGCGAGTGTTTCTGCACTGCTGTGGCTGCCTATGCCCAGGCCTGCCGTGATGTGGGCGTGTGCTTGTCCTGGAGGACACCAGACATCTGCCGTGAGTAGGGCACTGTCCGTGGTACTGAAGGGTGGGTCTGTGAGCGAGGTGGGCAACAGCCTCTGTACTTCCCTCCTGGCTTAGATGCTGGCCACTATGATGTGGGTATGTGTGCATGTATGTATTTGTACATGTGTGCACAGATCTATATACACACGTGGTTCTTTGACACATGATACGAAGCAGCTGAGGTTGGGGGCCCCAGGATCTGAGTTAGGGAATGGACCCAAGGAGGCCATCTGCCTTGCCCAAGGCCTGTATGTCTGGGTATAGTCATGAGGTCTAGTAGACTCTGCCTTCTGTCCTCAGCTCTTTTCTGTGACTACTACAACCCTCATGGGGAGTGTGAGTGGCATTACCAGCCCTGTGGAGCCCCCTGTCTGAAGACCTGTCGAAACCCTGCTGGACGCTGCCTTGTTGACCTGCCAGGCCTGGAAGGTAAGGGCGGAATGTGCTGGTAGAGGCCTTTAGACCCATAATCCCATGCATGGTACTAGGGTAGACCCAGTGTACTAGGGGTTCTCTGCCACTGATTGGGAACTGGGCAGTTGGATACATGCCCAAGAGGACAGAAAGTCAATGCTATCCCTGCCCACTCTAGGCTGCTACCCACAATGCCCACCCAGTCAGCCTTTCTTCAATGAGGACCAGATGAAGTGTGTGGCCCAGTGTGGATGCTATGATGATGATGGAAACTACCACGATATTGGCACACAGGTCCCTACAGCAGAGAACTGCCAGAGTTGGTGAGAGGGGAGCCAGGGAGGGAAGAGGACAGGGACCCAGAGTGTTGGAAAAGGGCAGGGGAGGGCTAAAGCATGCATCAGCTAGGGGATGCTCATGGGTCCTCAGAGCCCCTATCTTCCCCTCAGTCTCTGCACCCCTGATGGCCTCAAGTGTGTTCACAACCTTACAGGTAAGCAAAGCCTGTGGGTTTGGGGTTGGAAGAAGACTAAAGGCTGAGAAAGCTGAGCCAATACATCTAACCCCCAGCCTGCATATGCACCTATGAGGGCCATACCTACCACTACGATGATGTTGTCTACAACACCACGGATGGCCTTGGTGCATGCTTAGTGGCCATCTGCAAAGACAATGGGACAATCATACGCACAACAGAAGAGTGCCCTGCAGTCTTGTCTACCACACCGTTCACATTCACCAATACTTTGGCACCCCATACCACAACAGGTGAGACCATACCAGGTTCACTGGAAGCTCCTGAACAATAAACTATTATGTTAACCCAGAGAGAGGCTTGGCCACATTGGCACAAGGGAAGATGACAAGTGGCCAATGCAGGGAACTCCAGTTACAAAGATATCTTGGGTCCTGATCCATTGTTCAGTTGCCCAGGCTCTGCCTGATGTCCATGGTCCTCACCCCTCTATGATTTCCCAGGAAGCCTTGGCACAACTGCTGGAGTTGCCATCAGGGAAACAGAAATCCCCAGGCTCCATTTGCCCTTGGTGTAGCCCACCGTAGTTAGTGAGCTCTCTCAAGACTGTTAGCTGGGTCCTGGACCAAGCCAGCATTAGGCCTAACATATGCTAAGGTCAAGTCGTCTGTCCCCTTGCCCTGAGATGAGAGGGGCTGAGAAGGGCTTCTATCACTTTCACGCAGGCTCAGCTCCCACTGCATCCACTGTGTCCACGGTGTGTGTCCGCGAGGTCTGCCGCTGGTCCATTTGGTATGATGAAAGCCATCCAGAGCCTGGCATGACAGGTGGGGACTTTGAAACATTTGAGAACCTGAGGCAGAAAGGGTACCAGGTGTGTCAAAGCCCTGCTGCCATTGAGTGCCGTGCTGAGAAGTTCCCCAGCATGGACTTACAGAAGCTGGGACAGAAGGTGAACTGTGACCCATCCTGGGGGCTGAAATGTCTTAACAGTGAGCAGAGTCCGCCACTCTGCTACAATTACGAGCTGAGGGTTCTGTGCTGTGATTACGTGCCCTGTAGTTCCACCCTGACGTCAGGCGCAAGCACCACTCACTCCCGACCAGAGATCAGCAGAGAGTCCTCTTGGCCCACTCACAGTACTCAGAGGCCCACTCAGAGTACTCAGACAGCATCCTCAGTGTCCAAGTCCACACCCTTGTGGACCACAGAAGGGAAAGAGACATCTCTGGATACAATTCACAGCTCAAGACAAACAGTGACGTTCACCTCAAAAAGAAAGGCCACTTCACATCTTATTGGGTCCACAAACTCAGCCAGCAGCCTTGTCACATCCAGCGCAACATCAGTATTCAACTCACAGACAGGGTCCACTTCAAGAGCCAGCACGGTCACACAGATAATCAGCAGCCCTGTGACCTC
>NC_022015.1:34562903-34564152 GCF_000317375.1 Microtus ochrogaster
GGTGTGCCGCAACAGGGACCAGAAAGGTGATTTTGGGATGTGCTACAACTACATGATCCGGGTGCTGTGCTGCAGTGTGAGCCATTGCCAGGGAGTGACCACCACTGCGGGCTCACCCCCGACACCACAAACAGCCACCACTGCCAGTTCCAGGTCAATCACACATACTTCCTGGCCTGTGTCCAGCATATCCACCATCACCAGCACCACAGAATCTATTTCATCCCCTGGAAAAACCACCGTCCTCACCATGGCTTCTTCCACAGCCACAACCACCCCCAGGGAGACTCAAACCTCATCATGGCTATCCACTGGTCTCTCCCCAGCCCTTACAACTACAAGGACCACTTCCACAGGCTGTAAGTTTCAATGCACCTGGACAGATTGGCTGGACAGTGACAAACCTCAACCTGGCCAGTTTGGGGGAGATATTGAGACCTACTATCATATTAGAAACAAGACAGGTATCCAGGTATGCAAGAAACCTGTGGACATTGAATGTGAAGCCATCCTCTTCCCCAACATGTCCTTCCAGCAGCTGGGCCAGGAGGTGGTGTGTAATGTGGACTTTGGACTCATCTGCAGGAATAGCAAGCAGGCCAACAACCAAACCTGTTTCAACTACCATATCCGTGTGCTCTGCTGTGAGGAAGACATGAGCTGTTTGAGCACAACGGGAGCACTGTCCACCACCTTCAGTCCAGTGACCGAATCCCCTCATACAGCAGCACCGCTGTTGTCCACTTCCACAGCAGCACCTGGATCTCCCAGTACAGTCTCCATATCCACAAACAAGAGGCCATCGGAGGAGCCAATGGCCTCAACTTCACACACAACACTAAGGAGAATCTCTTTCCCTAGGACAGACAGGGTTGTCTCCATTGGCACAACTGGGACTACTGAGAGATTGTCTGTCTCTAGTTTGTCAACAAGTTCAGCCTCTCCAACTACCTTCCTCCAAACGTCAAAAGAGCAACACTCAGGTAAACCAAACACAACTTCATGGACAGCTTCCTCCAGCACTCCCAGCACTGCCAAGCTGACAACGTCCACTGGCATCTCCACAGGGTTCTCTAGGACCATAACCACACTCTGGAGTAGCTTGGCCCCTAGCACCCCAACCACACCTACCAGATCCACTGAACCCAACTCTACCTTGATGACAACAAAGAACCCTCCAACACTGATCACAAGTCACACATCCAACAGTCACACTAGAACCCATATCACCACAGCATCCTCTCCTGCA
>NC_022015.1:34564853-34565805 GCF_000317375.1 Microtus ochrogaster
TAGCAACAAGCTTCTCAAAAACTCCACCTGGCTCTAGCTACACGGCCACTACTGTTACATCCTCTACCAGGAGCACCCCACATGTTTCAAGTGTCACGGAAAGTAGCAGCCCAGGAACGGTCTCCTCTATCCATACAACACTCACCACCATGCCTAAAACATTACAGCCATCGACACCTGCTTTGACAACAAAGCAAACTTCCTCTACTGGAATCTGGACCAGAATACTTACTGGTACAGCTGGCACTACCTTTTCAAAACTTCCACCCACAAGCCTAACTACAGTCATAGAAGAGCTGTCTACCAGTACACCAAGGATACAGACGCTACCAGAAACCATGACTACTGCCAGCACCAGCCAGGGCACAACCTACTGCCAGCCCAAGTGTACATGGACAGAATGGTTTGATGTAGACTCACCAACCTCAGGGGTAATAAGAGGAGACATAGAGACCTATGAAAACATCAGAGCTTCTGGTAAGAAAATGTGCCAGGCACCAGAAAAGATTGAGTGCCGGGCAGAGAACTATCCTGCAGTCAGCATTGATAAGGTTGGCCAAGTAGTAAGCTGCAGCCTGGAGACAGGGTTAGTCTGCAAAAATGAGGACCAGACAGATGATTTCAAAATGTGCTTCAACTATAATATACGTGTGCTTTGCTGTGATGACTATAGCCATTGCCCTAGCACAACGGCTGTTCCACAAACATCTACCACAAACAAGCCTAAAGCAAGTAATGAGGTCCCCACTATGGCCACCAGTTCATCAACAAGACAAAGACACTCCATCAAAGCTACCACACCTTCAAAGACTTCAGACAGCCCGATGACCACTGTTATCCGTACAGGATCCATACCTTCCACACACTCAGTCAGTAGCCCTGTGACCTCTACCACCTGCCAACCCCAATGTCAGTGGACAGGGTGGCTTGACACAGACTACCCCACGTCTGA
>NC_022015.1:34566518-34578454 GCF_000317375.1 Microtus ochrogaster
CTCCTAGTACCCTCAGGAACACTTCAGCTACTTCCACACCCACCAGTACTTCCAAAGAGAATCAGTCCTCCTCTCTGGCAAGTACTAGGACTACGGTCATCTCTACTCCACTCTCCAGTTCCACGGGCTGCAAACCTCAATGTACCTGGTCAGATTGGCTGGACCATAGTTCACCCATCCCTGGGAGTTCTGGAGGGGAATTTGAGACCTATGCCAACATTAGAGCAGCTGGAATTGCTATATGTGAAAAGCCCATGGACTTAGAATGTGATGTTGTTGACCAGCCCCATGTGCCTCAGCAGGGGTCGAATCAGGTGATCAACTGCAGTGTGAACTTTGGTCTGGTGTGCAGGAACCTGGACCAGCCGGGGCCCTTTAGTGTATGCCTCAACTACCGCATCCGTGTGCTTTGCTGTGATGACTATAGTCACTGCCCTAGTACCTTTTCCAGCACCAGAACGTCAGCACTACCCTGGTCTATCCACACTCCTCTGATCCCTTTCACAACCACAGTGGCTTCAAGCACTGAGTCCACCTTTCAGACCAAGCATCCCTTCAGCTCCCCAGTGCCAAGTACCCAAGCATCCACATGGACCACACTTACTGACTCGGGCTGTGCACCTCGATGCACATGGACAGACTGGTTTGATGCAGACTTCCCTAACCCTGGCCCCAGAGGCGGGGACTTTGAGGTCTATGCAGTGCTACGTGAGGTTGGATTTGTGTTCTGTGAGCAGCCCAAGGACATCCAGTGCCGCTCTGAGAAGGAGCCAGACAGGCCCCTGGAAACTCTAGAGCAGGTGGTCCAGTGTGATGTGCGATTTGGGCTGATATGCAAGAATATCAACCAATCGGGGCCTTTGCAATATTGTGACAACTACCATGTGCGCCTCCTCTGCTGTGACAACACCACACACTGCACCACCCCACCCATGGCCACCCCCTCCACTCTTCCTTCTACCTCTACCCTGTTGTCCACTCACACTTCCCCAATCTCGAACACCATGACCTCTCCCCCTGTGGCCACGAGCTCCACTGTGCCCCACTCCTCTTCCCTAGAGCCCACTCCCACCTCTCCAGTTCTGACCACCGCAACTTCACCTGGAGCCACGGGCCCTACTGCGGCCCCCTCCTCCACCACAGAGACCACCCACACCCCTGAACTTTCCCCCAGCAGTCAGGTGGCCTTCAGCATGTCTACTGTTTCTCCCTTGGGCCTCAGTACCGTTAGGTCTACTGTCTTTTCCAGTCAATCAGTTTCCCCGTCACCCTGTTTCTGCCAGGCATTTGGACAGCTCTTCTTACCTGGTGAGTAGAAAAATCCATGTTTTCCCTACCTCATGTCCCTTGTCCCCTGGGTCTGTCAGCCTTGGGAGCTATGAGCCCTTTTGTGCATGTAAAGTTCAGTCTATGCCCTCTCTGGACAACCTTCTCCCTCAAGGCAGGCTGCCTCTATGTCTCCCCCTGATGCTACCCCGCTTCTTCAGATAGGGTGTGGCTATGTCTTTCTGTGTCTTTTTTCCCTTCCACAGGAGATGTCATTTACAATAAGACGGATGGAGCTGGCTGCCAATTCTACGCCACCTGCAACCAAAACTGTGAGCTTGACCGCTTCCAGGGTGCCTGTCCCTCCTCTTCACCTCCAGTGCCCTCTACCCATGTGCCTTTGTCTACCCCACTTCCTGGCTGTGATAATGCCAGCCCTCCCCGGCAGGTGAGCCTCCCTTCTCCCTCCACCTCCCTCTGATGTGGTGCAGATATGGGTTCTCAGGGACAACTGCATTTGGGTTGAGTCATGGCTAATGCTCACCTAAAGCACCACTTCAACCATATAGCCTATCTCAGTGACCCATCTTCCAGTGGCTCCTGTTGAGAGAGGCGCACTGGATCTGGGGTCTTGATCAGCAGAAGCTGGTTGCCTTATGTGATTCATATCTGTAGGAACATGAGGGTCCAGAAAGGACAGAGCTTGGGTCTCCCCATGACCTCAAGGTGAACACCCTGCATATCTTCTGCCTCAGGTGAATGAGTCCTGGACCCTGGAGAACTGCACAGTGGCTAGGTGCCAGGGAAATAACCAAATCATCCTCGAAGAGCCAGAGCCTGTGGACAATGTCACCTGTGTCAACAAGCACTTGCCCATCAAAGTGTGGGACCAGGAGCCTTGCCACTTCCACTTTGAGTGTGAATGTGAGCAGAGGGCAGGCGCGGGGCAGTCCAGCAAGATGGGATAGGATTGAGGCATCTGATCTCAGTGTGTCAGTCTCAAACAGCATTGTGTGCACAGGGAGGTTGGCAACATGGATGGGGCAGAGGAAGGGGCTGTGTGACCAGGAAGGGGTAGGGTGCAAAAAACTACAATGGGAGTTCTTTCTTGCAGTCCTGATGACAACTTCTATTACTGAGTGTTAAATGACTCAAACTTGGGACTTAGAACAGCAAACTCAGGGTCTCACAGCCCTGAGCTAGAGTCAGATCAAGACAGGCAAGGCATCTCTATAGAGAATCCTTCTTTCTTGACTTTGCCAGTTAAGGGCTACAGAGTCCTTGGCCTGTGGCTTCATCACTCTATTCTGCCTCCACCTTCTTGTGGCCTTCTGCTCCATGTCTCTCTCCTGCCATTTCTAAGTACACTATCATCAGGTTCAAGGAATACCCAGGCAATTTGGGATTATTCCATTGTAAGACCAACATCATATTCACAATTCCCAAGGTAGATATGGTTTGGGAGATAACTACTTTGTAGATGAAGCAACTGTGTTCCCCCGAAGGAACCATCCAGAGGTGGTGCTGGGTAACAGGGCTGGGAAGGGAGCCTTCAACTGTAGTCTCCCATAGGCTTCTGCAGTGGATGGGGGCAGTCACACTACCTGACATTTGATGGCACCTCCTATACTTTCCTGGACAACTGTACCTCGGTGCTCATGAGAGAGATCCATCCTCGCCATGGCAACCTGAGCATCCTTGCTCACAGCTACTACTGTGGGGCTACCACCAATGCCACCTTCTGTCCCCGTGCCCTCAGTGTGAACTACAACTCTATGGAGATTGTCCTCACCATCACCACCACTGGCAGTGGGAAGAAGGAGAGCCTGGTGAGTCTTCTGGCAGGCAGAGCCCCAAGGCCACACTGCAAGCATGGGCAACACAGGCAAAGATGAAAAGCCCTCAGGACCAAGAGTATTCTCCCCTCTGCAGATATGACCTGTAGGAGCTTTCCTAGGCAAAGAATAAATGCCTGGCTCTAGATTGAGGAATAGGAATGTCCTTAGTGTTTGGCAAGTAGCATCCACTGCTGCCTAGTTGGCTCCCTAGTTACTGTTTCTCTCTGGACATCCCTAGGTCATATGGGACCAAATGTTGATAAGCTCAGGCTACACTAAGAATGGTGTGACAGTGTCCTTGAGCGGCACCACCACAATGAGTGTTAACATTTCCACCATTGGCACCAGCATCACCTTTGATGGACACATCTTCCAGATATGGTTACCCTACAGATACTTCAGCAACAATACTGAGGGCCAGTGTGGTGAGTAGGCATGGCCAGGCTCATTCTGCATCCCTAAGTCGGGGGAAGGAATGAGTCTATGGAAAACAGCGAGAAACTGATTGTAACCTCTACCCTATTCACCAGGTACCTGCACCAATAGCCAGACAGATGATTGCCGCCGGCCAGATGGCACCATAGCTTCCAACTGCCAGGACATGGCCAAAGACTGGCTGGTTCCCAGGAACAGCAACAACAGCTGCTTAGCTCAGCCTAGCCCTCCCCCAAGCACCACTTCCCAGCCCCCAGTATCCAGCACATCCACCTCTACCCCATGTCCCACTGCACCCCTCTGTGAGCTGATGCTGAGCCAGTGAGTTGGCCTTTGGGGTGGTGGGCCTGGGCAGCAGTCCCCTTGGCTAACCTCCCTGCTGGGCTCTGAGCTCCCAGTCCTGACCACTCACTGTCACAGGGTCTTCGCTGAGTGCCACAGGTTCATCCCTCCAGATACCTTCTTCAGTTCCTGTGTCAATGACCACTGCAATGCCAATGTCACTGACATGCTCTGTCAAAGCCTGGAGGCCTATGCAACACTCTGCCGGGCCCGGGGTGTGTGCATCAACTGGCGCAATGCCACTGAAGGGCTATGTGGTAAGTAGGGAGTATCCAATTTGTCAGGCCTCCAGTCTCTTTGGTTCTTCCAAACCTGTCTGATGATGCTCTCTGCACCCACAGACCTCTCCTGTCCACCCACTAAGGAATACAGGCCTTGTGGACCCCTGCATCCAGCATCCTGCAGCTCCAGGTGAGTACAATCTAAGTAATAGTGCAGCAGCTGGCCCTCCATGTCTGAAGGGTCTAAGCTCTGGGACCCGCACGACTGCCTCTTAGAGGTGTCATCTCATTTCTGACCCTCACTCTTCTGCTGCCCCTCCTCACACTAGGACCCTGAGTGTTTCAACTGAGATGCAGGCAGAGGGCTGCTTCTGCCCTGAGAATCAGCTCCTCTTCAACTCCCGCATGGACATCTGTGTGCAGGAGTGTCGTAAGTGCCATTCACCTACCATGGGACAAGCCTTGTCCCACCCCTGTCCCCCATAGGGTCCTCACCTTCCAGGCCAGGCCAAGATCCCAGACATCTGCAGACCCTCTTCTGCCTGACTAGTATGTGAGAGGAGCCTGGAGCAGACGTCTAAAGGCCTTCTGTAAGCCTGCCACCATTCTGTCTAAACTGCTGCTTGAAGCTGGCCAGAGAAGCTGCTTTCCTTTGCCAAGTGCTAGACTCTCAACATCCAACTTCACCACCGCTTCAGGGACCTGACACCCTCAGAATTCTCTAGAGCCTTCTGCTCCACCCTGGGAGAAGACAGAGGTCTTGGCTTGGGGTACAGGTGGCCAGGACTAAGCACAATTCTCTCAGCCTATTATCCCCTTCTGCCTCGCCTTGAACCCCAGCATCTCCAGTAACAGTTTTCTTGTTTTTTTCTAGCCTGCGTGGGACCAGATGGACTACCCAAGTTTGTGAGTGGTGCTGCTACCCTGCCCCCACTTGAGCTCAAGAAGAGGAGGGAGGAAAGAGGGAGGGTGGCTGACTCCTCATAGCCCAGGATGCTGATGTGGGGCTCCTGGGCTTCCTTCCTGCTTTTACCCTGGACAGCAGAGGGCTGACCTGCTGAGGGCAAACAAGGACTTGGAGTTGAGTTCAGGCAGAGAGGCCAGGGACTTTAGAATCTCAGAGCCTTCAGAGATCTTGACTTGGCCTGTTTCAGCCGGGAGAACACTGGATCAGCAACTGCCAGTCCTGCGTGTGTGACCCCAGCGCTGTGTCAGTACAGTGTGAGCCAGTGCAGTGTGAGAGCCAGGAGCTCCCACAGTGCACAAAACCTGGCTTTGTGACTATGACCAGGCCCAAGGCTGACAATCCATGCTGCTCCGAGACAGTCTGTGGTGAGCACCTACTGGAACATAAGAGAAATATACTCTAGCTTAGCTGCACTGGACCAATCAGGTGGGGGATGTCTCAAGATGCTTCAGCTTTTGACCTAAAAGTACCACTGGTGACCTCTGGTCTGACCTAACAGAGCAGAGACCTGGTAAGGACCAAGGAGATGAAAGCGCAAGGGAACCTTATGAAACCAGAAAAGCCATGAAGCCTACTAGGTCCCAAAGAAAAATGACACTAGAAGCTAGTATTTCCCGAAAGGGAGAAGATGGTGGGGGGAGGGGGATGACAAAATGGGCAGCATCCTGACATGGCCATTTCTCTACAGTCTGCAATACAACCACCTGCCCCAAGAGTCTGTCCAAGTGTGAGCCAGGGCACGAGCTGATCCGCATCTACGAGGAGGGCAGCTGCTGCCCCAACTCCATCTGCAGTGAGTAGGAATAGGATGAAGCGCAGGGGAGGGTGCACTGAGACTGGCTGCAGGGGAGTTCAGGGATGGGGAGGAGCCAGGGTTTCTGCCCCACTGTCCAGATGTGTAATCAACCCCCTTTCCTTTCAGGACCCATGATGTGCACACACAATGACACCCTCTATGGGGTAAGGGCTCAGCCCATGCAGGGTGAATAGCAGGGGTAGGCTGAGGTGGGTGGGAAGCCCATGTCCCCCAGTTCCTGATCCTTGCTTTGGCATCCTTGCCATAAAGGTAGATCTGGAGAGGGGATCTGGGCCCTTAAGATATAGGACATAAGGCCATTGCGTGTGTGTGTATGTGTGCGTGTGCACAAGTGTGCACATTTGTGTGCATGCAGGAGCTGTGGAACGAGGGGTTACCACATCTGCTACATCTGAGTGGTCAGCTTCTGAGTCTCCCAGCTTACTACTGTCCCCACCCACTGAATACCTGTGTTCAACTATGGGAACAATTACACTGTGGGGAAAAGAACTGGGCTCATGGGACATGTCTGGACCCAGCTGAGTCGACCTGATATGTGCTCACCCCTGCCTCCACCTTCTCTTAGAGCTGCTCTCCTCATCTGTTATAGGTTGGTGCAAACTTCCCAGGGGATGTTCCCTGCCAAACATGCACCTGCTTCTCTGTGGGCAATCAAGAACCAAAAGTAGAGTGTAGAGAGATCCTTTGTACCACCTTCTGCCCCCAGGTGAGTCTGTGGCCCAGCAGACATCTTGAGAGACTATCCATGGCAGTCCATCATTGAGAGTCCTCCAATTCACTACAGTTTCGAGGTCTTGTTTTTTTCTAAAGGGAAAAGTAGGAGGATGATGAGGACTGGAGGACAGGTCCTGCAGATTGATGAGCTGACTAGAAAGAGGTACAGTATGGTACCAGTAGACCAGCAGTTCTCAACCTGCATGTCAGATATTTACATTATAATTCATTACAGTAGCACAATTACAGTTATGAAGTAGCAACGAAATAATTGTATGGTTGGGGGCCACCATAACATGAAAAGCTGTATTAAAGGGTCACAGTCTTAGGAAGGTTAAGAACCACTACAGTAGACAGAGAGGCTAAGAAGCAGGGTGAGCTAAGCTGTAAGACCTGGGAAGGGGGTATAACATAGAACAAAGACATAATCTCTTAGGAGTTCCTGCCAAGGAGGCCCAGAACCCCTAGAGTATACTCAGAAGGGTGTCTGGGATGAATGAGAGACCTGACTACCTCTCCTGTCCCCACAGGGCTTCAAGTACACACTGGTGCCGGGGCAGTGCTGTGGGGAGTGTGTACAGGATGCCTGCTTCACACCAGAGGGCCAGACAGTGCAGGTAATTGGAGAGGGTGTAAGAGATCCTCCCCTGAGCAGGTCTCATCCACAACTGGGTTCCTGTCTGGACCTCTACTGTGTGTTTTGATTTCAGCCCCATGAAACCTGGGTGAACAGCCATGTTGACAACTGCACAGTATACCTCTGTAAGGCCGAGAATGGAATCCATGTACTGACTCCACTCCCCATGTCCTGCCCTGATGTGTCCAACTGTAGGGTATGTACTTGGGAAGCACTGCCTTTGGGTGGTCCACCCTTGTCATGCCCCTGGAAGGTTCTGACCCAAGAAGTCTGTGTCTCCATGGCTTCTACCCCATATGCTGGCTCTGTCCCAGTCCTATTCCGCTCTGTTCTTGGCCCTGCAGGGAACCCTAAGGAAAATAGGTTGCTGTTACTCCTGTGAAAAAGAAGGTAAGTTGAAGATAACTCTCATCTAGTCCTCCACTCCATCCAGTTCCCACCAAAAGCAATCCAAGTTTCTCCCATGAGTGGCAGATCCCAGGCTGGTCACCCAGGAAAGGTGTGTCAGTTACTTCTCTCACTGCTGTGAGAGTATGACAAAATACCAGACAAAATCAGTTTAAGAAAGGCTTTCTTTGCCTCCTGGTTAGAGTGTACAGTCCCACCATGGCAGGGAGACATGGCAGCAGCAGAAGCAGATGGTCATATATGTCTACAGCCAAGAAGCAGACAGGGATAAAAGCTAGAGCTCAGCACACTTTCTCCTTTTCAGTCAGTCTGAGACACTAGCCCATGGAAGGTCCTGCCTACATTCAGGGTGGGGCTTCCCTCAGAGGTTAGTTTAATCTAAACAAGCTCTCAGAACTTTGTCTTTTAAATGACTCTAGATCCTGTTGAGTTGATAGTCAATATTAACCATCACAGAGGGCCAGCCTTACCAGGTCCAGGGTCTCTGAGTTAGGGTCTATGGTCTCTGCAATGGCCTGTCTTCTTTGCAGACTCAAGTACATGTCAAGTGCGTGTAAGCACAACCATCCTGCGGCATAAGGGCTGTGAAACAGAGATGGCAGTCAATGTCACCTTCTGTGAGGGTTCCTGCTCTGGAACGTCCAAGTGAGTGGGGGCCTTACCTCCCCAAGAGTGTAGCAGAATCAGGTGCTACCTTGTTACCTTGGGCCTTACAGGGACTGTCTCCTTCTTGGTGTCCAGAGGTCACACATACCTGTCTGCATAAAATAAATGGCCCACCTCCCAGTCACATCAGGGGCAAACCTTGCTTAGCTGTACACAATTGGGCTTCCGCCTTGGACTTGTGTGCAGGAATCTGAAAGTGTCCAGGGAAACAGGTAGCATCAGATCCCTCTGTAGTCCCCAGATGGCCCCAGGCTGCAGTCAGCTGTGAGCAGGAGTGGCCAGGAAGGTTAAAGAATCTGTGGTTAGAGAAGGCAGGAGGAAGGGTACCAGGTTGGCTCCAGGACTTAAGGTGACTCGTCCAGAGGAAGAGTCTCAACAGGGCCAGCAGGATGGAAAGAAAGGAGAATCATGGGAGGTGATGAAAGATGAAGGTGGTTTTTAAAAAAGCCCAGGAAGAGCAAGGCTGTGTGTTCAAGAAAGTAGTCGTGGTAGATAGTCAGACAGCTTTCAAGAGCCCACAGAGGACCATGAATCACTATACTGCCAAGAGGACCATGGATGGGAAACACTGACCTCCCATGTCCACAGGTACTCCTTGGAGGCCCAGGCCATGGAGCATCAGTGCACCTGCTGTCAGGAGAGCAAGGTCCATGACGTAGCTGTGGCCATGCAGTGTCCCAACGGTACAGTCATCCAGCACACCTATACCCACGTCGATGAGTGCAGCTGTGCCCTGGCCTGCAGTTCCCTGCCCATGGCATCCATGAACACTCCCTAAAGCCCAGTGCTGGAAGGCAATTGCAACCCCCAACCCCTCATGTCCCTCCTCCTGGAGCAGAACCTGCACAACTGACAATGAAAACCTTAGGCACACATGCTCCATGTGGCCCACAAGGACCCTCTGTGGCTCCCACTGTCTCTGTTCCACCCTCTGCCTGCCACTTGGTGAAACCAGCATCATGGAGGGTAATGGGACAATTAAGATCCACTTGAGGAGGGTGCCAGGGGAGAATTTGGCCCTTGGAGACCCTCTTGGCTGTCTTGGCTCATCCTCTGTGGTGACATATAGATGTCTTGGAGAAAAACAAAAAGCCTGTGGCTATACGACTCCCCACAGCAAGGTTGTATGCCCTTCATCACATAAAGAAGCCCTTTGCCAGTCATCTCAAGTACACACAGGCGGATAGGACTGCCCAAGAAAGACAAGCTAACAGAGAGCTGTGTCAGGCAAGATAGCTGCCTGCTGGAGGGGCCCTGGGATCTGGGGTTGGAAAGGGGCCTGTGCTCACCAGCCCAAAGCTGTAATAAACCCTGGTACTATGTGTCTCCTCCTGGTGTCTTTTCCTGCCCACTCTACATGGCTCCCTGCTTATGGTTTGGAGTTGCCAGAGATGAAGCTAGAGCTATCAACAGGAACGTGATGGATGAGGAATAGGAAAGAGGTACTGGACACTGAGAGCAAGGCCAGCCAGGGAACCACAAATCAGTATAGCTGCCACAGAACCCAGGGGCAGCTTCAGGGCAGCCTAGACAGACAGAGGAGCCTGTTGACTAAGGAGGCCATCCTAGCACCCATCAGTGTGTGGTGGCTGCAATGGACAGAAAAGAAGGGCGCTCTGCATTGCTCAGACCCCAAGGGACTGTGGCTGCAGTGGTACTGGGACCCCAGGTCCTGTTCTGCCTCCTCAGGTGCACTATATTCAAGATACCTGTGGATTATTGGTTTACCATACAAGTGGCTATCCTTGGTGCCTTTCTTTCCCTCCCTCTGTCCAAAATGGGAAACATTCTATAAGTATGGCAGGGAGCCACAGGGGCCAGGGAAATGTGGAACTCTATGGCTTGGGTTCTAGGAGTAGGCAGGAAGGAAGCACGTCAAGAGGAATCCTACATATGGTGTGAGACAGAGAATATTCTGGCTTGACTGTGCAGGAAGGATAAAAATGACCTTCAAAGGTACAGAATATGGTCAATGGTGGGGCTGTGACCTAGGAAGATAAGAACACAGTGGCTAGCTATGGCCCCAAAAGCCTCTGGAGAAGTAAGTAGAGGGGTCCTGCTATGGGCTTGGGCTACCCTGCTCTCCAGAAGTGGATGCCAACAGACTCAGTATGGCAGAGCTCCTGTGCCTGGTGTTTGGGTCCGGGGTCTGGCTAGTGAACCTGCCTTTCACATGTACTTGCTGAAGTCTGTCGGGCAGGCAGCCCCCTGGGGAAACATGGTCCAGAGACTGACAAGGCAACAGGTGTGTTGTGGGACAGCAGAAGGCTACTGGGGCCAGCTTCTTTCTCCAAGCTCACCTTTGATCTCATGGTGTGGCTTCTAGGACAGAAAATTCCAGTCCCTGTCCTCATGAAATTACATCAAAGTGTTGTTTCTTCAACCTCAGTCATTTCAAGCATCATCACTGAAGTCAAGAGCATCACTAAACAGAGACACTCTAGAATGTGGAGGTCTTCCATGTCTGGGGAGGCCATATATACAGCGTGATCCTCTTTACCTGTCAGGAAACAGGCACAAAGAGACAAAGAGCTTTATCAGGAAGCAAGACCTGCTACAGCCAGGGTAACAAACTTAAGAGTCCACTCTGAAAATACAAGGGCTAACCTGGACCCATGGAGAATCACAATGAGACACAATGAAAAAAACCACAGCTCTGGGTGCACTTCAAATATATTCTAAAAGGGTTTCTGCCTCCTAGATGGGAGAGTGGACATCTCTTCTCCACAGACTGACCAAAACAAACTGCAACTAAACCACTAAACTAAGTGGACTAAGCTGAAAGCAGACATCTCTGTGAAAGAAAAAGACATTAGCAATATACCAACAATGACAGGGCAGCCCAGGGGTCCACATCAGGAGGCCCAACACCCTTCCTTTTAGGAATGTACACTTAGCTCCTAAATCACCAAGCTTCTGGGTCCCCAAGTGAGGCAGAGTTCAGTAAACAAAAAGAGATCAAGCACCAGGCACTCAGATTTGCAAGTAAGACAGGGTGATTTCAAAGAAATAATTTCAGATTATTGGGAATATAGCTGAAGTTTCCCCAAAGGAAAGAACTGAAAGGGAGCTGGGTGAGGTGGCACATACCTGCAATGCAGCACTCTAGAGGTTAAGGCATGAGGAGGCTAACCTGGGCTATATAGTGAGACCCCCCCATATAAAGAGAGAGAGAGAGAAAGAGAAAAGAGGCTACCTAGAAATGAGTACTGGAATGTTCTTGCTGGGGTTATAATCACAAGGAAGGGTGCTGCTCAGCCTGAGGAAAACTGTCGCACGGAGGATAATCATTTCTGCTTCCACATTTCCACCAAGCAACTTTAAAAAATAAACAAACAAAAAAAACAAAACAATCTTTTCTCATTTTACATACCAATCCTAGTTCCCACTCCCTCCCCTCCTCTCACTTCCCCCACTTTTCCCCCACCCCATCCCCCATCCACTCCTCAGAGAGGGAAAGGCTTCCCATGGGAAGTCAACAAAGTCTAGTACATCAGTTTGAGGTTAAGACCAAGCACCCTCCCTCCAATATCTAGGCTAAGCAAAGAATCCCTCCTGATGGAGGAAGGTCATTGGTTAATTAATAAAGAAACTGCTTGGCCTCATAGGTTAGAACATAGGTGGG
>NC_022015.1:34578643-34637575 GCF_000317375.1 Microtus ochrogaster
GAGAAGAGGCTAGATATAATGGGCCAAGCAGCATTTAAATGAATACAGTTTGTGTGTTGTTATTTCAGGGCATAAGCTAGCCAGGTGGCTGGGAGCTGGTGGCAGGAACGCAGCCCACAGCTCCTTCAACACCCTCCAAAGAGAATGGGCTCCAAAAAGCCAGTTCAAGCACTAGGCATAAATCCTGGTCCCACTGCCAGTGGTCCCACAGACTGCCCCAGCCACACAACTGTCACCCACATTCAGAGGGCCTCGTTTGGTCCTATGCAGGTTCCCCCACTGTCAGTCCAGAGTCACTGAGCTCCCACTAGCTCAGGTCAGTTGTTTCTGTGGGTATTACCATCATGGTCTTGACCCCTTTGCTAATATTATCACTCCTCTCTCTATGACTGAACTCTGGGAGCTCAACCCAGCTCTTAGTTGTGGATCTCTGCATGTGCTTCTATCAGTTGCTGGCTGAAGGTTCTATGACGACAATTAAGGTAGTCATCAATCTGATTACAGGGGAAGGCCAGTTCCAGCACCTTTTCCAGTACTGCTTAGGGTCTTAGTTGCACTCCGCAGCTTTTAAATAGATCTTAGCTGCAGGGTCCTGTTCCCATAGATAACACAGTAGAAGTCTACAGTTCAAAAGGATGCTCATGAGTTGTTTGCAAAGTATAAATGAGGGACCAGAGAGAAGGCTCAGTAGTTAAGAGGTAATCAGTAGTATTCCAGAGGACCCAGGTTCAGTTCCTAGCAACTACACAGCGGTTCACAAGCATTTCTAACTTTTTACTGTGGATCTGACACCCTCCTCTAACCTCCACGGGCATTAGGCATGCACATAGTACACAGACGTACATACATATAGGCAAAACACCCATATACATAAATAATAATAAGAAATTTAAAAACATAAGTGAGGAGCTGGGGCATAGCTCAACAGGTAAAGGCACTTGTTACACAGGCCTAGCTACCTAAATTCAATCCCTGGAACTTATATAAAGGTGGCAGGAGAGAACTGACTCTCAAAGTTGCCCTCTGACCTCCACATGCACATGATGGCATACACACAATGACATGCACATGACCACACTTGCATATACACTATGCACAATATTAACAAAAGCAAGTTAAAACTAATTAAATGGTGGACTGGGGAGATGGCTTAGTTGGTAGAATGCTTGCCACATAAGTATGAGGATTTGAGTTGAATCCCCAGAACCCACATAACAGCAGGATTTGGTAATGTGTGTCTTTAGTATCAGTACTTGATGTGGGATCCCCCTCTGTATGTTGTGATTACCATTAATGAATAAAGAAAACTGACATGGCCTGATAGGGTAGAACAGAGGTAGATGGGGAAAACTAAACTGAATGCTGGGAGGAAAAAGATGGAGTCAGGAGAAGCCATGTAGCCCTTCTAGAGACAGACACCAGAACTTTACTCGGTAAGCCACTGCCACGTGGCGATACACAGACTAATGGAGATGGGTTAAATTAATATGTAAGAGTTAGCCAATAAGAAGCTAGAGCTAATGGGCTAGGCAGTGATTTAAATAATATAGTTTCCTTGTGATTATTTCAGGGCTGAGCAGCTGGGGAACCAACAAGCGGCCTCCAACTACAAGTACTGGCAAAGTGGAGACAGGTTCCTGGGACTCACTGGCCAGTCAGTCCAGTCTACTTGGTGAGGTCCAGGCCACTGAGACCCTGCCTCAAAATTCGAGGTGGGTAGCACCTGAGGGAAAACACCTAGGGTTGACCACTAACCTCCACATGCATAGGTATCAGCGCACACATGCATCAAGAATGAAAAAATAGAGTCATGTTGACCTTCTGCCTGATCTTACGAGTGTGCTATCTCCTAAGCACCCAAGGGAGTCTCAAGTGCCTAACCTGCTAAGCAGGAGCTAATCACTCCAGGAAAGGGCACTCAGCAACTCTGCCTTGTGTACCTGGGGGACCTGCCCAAGGCCCTGCAGTGGGAACAAAGTAGATAGTAGGAGGAACACACTACTACATACTTGTGAGCTCACAAGCATGGCTGGGTAAGGTCTCCTCCACCAGAGGCAGGGAGGATGCTTGGGAAGGAGAGGGAAGTGTCTATGCCACTGTGCTATTGCTGTGAAGAGACATCATGACCAAGGCAGCTCTTACAAAAGAGCATTTAATTGGAGGCTTGCTTATAGTTTCAGAGTTGGTCCATCATCATCAAGACAGGAAGCAGACAGGCAGACTGCTATGTTGGAGCAGTAGCTGAGAGCTTTACATCCTGATCCAATGGCAGTAGGCAGAGAAGAAACCTAGGGCTTGGTACAGGCTTTTGAAACCTCAAAGCCCAGTCCCCAGAACACACTTCCTCCAACAGGACCACATCTCCTAATCATTTTCAAATGGTTTATCAACTGGGGACCAAGCATTCAAACTTATGGGCCTCTGGAAACCACTCTCAGTCAAATCACCATATAAAGCTAGGCAGGAAGGAGAAGCTTGAAGAAGGAGCCCTGAGTGGCCCTACAGGCACAAGTGAACAAGTTCAAAGGCCATGAGAAGAGCATGCCACACACCCACAAGAGGATTGTCAGGAAGCTGGGCACTGCTTTTTTGAGACAGCCCCTCAGTGGCCTGGATCTCACCAAGCAGAGTGAGCTGGCTGGTCAGTGAGTCCCAGGAACCTGGCTGTGTCTACCTCCCCAGTACTGATATTAAAATTACACACTACCAAGTCCTGCTGTTATGTGGGTTCTGAGGATTCACCTCAAATCCCCATGCTTATGTGGCAAGCATTCTACCAACTCAGCCATCTCTCATCCCCCGTTTAGTTAGTTTTATCTTTCATTTGTTAATATTGTGTCTGAGTGAATGGTGTGTATGTAAGTATGGGCACGGGCATGCTATTGTGTGCATGTGGAGGTCACAGGACAACTCCCATCTCTCTGTCAGTCACTAAGATGAAGAGACAAGGAACTTGGGTCATGGGGGAAGTGGTGCAGGACAAATGTGGGGTATAGAATGATGGGGTATAGCTGTCAGAGAACAGAAACATGGACCCAGCACCCCATCCCTAGCACAGGACCCTACTCTGCCTGCACTCACAGGGTGTTCCCAAAAGAGCCATCCTAGCTTTCTGCTGTGCTCTGGCATTCGGTTTATTCTTCCAACTTGCTGCCGATGTCCTGGATCCAGGGACATCCAGCTTTCTATATCTCCACAATATCAGGTTGACTGTGCCCTGCCTCCTGGAACCTTCTTCCCAGCTCCTCCACTGTCCAGCAGAGTCTGGGTTGCCACCTTGCTGAGCCTGCCCTGAACCTTAGAAGCCAGATAGGACTCTTTCTCTGGTATTTCAGCTATTCTGGAGCCTGAGGCACACAGTGACATGGTAGTCCTTTAGCCATCCTGTGATGCAATGTGACTTCATGCTCTCTGATGTCCCTTTGGATGTGACTACTCCTCCCCCACACCTGCCTAAGTCTTCTATGATTCTGTTGTAGTTTAAATGTGAAATAGTCCCTACAGACTCAAAATGTTCTCTATAGACTTGTGTGTTCAAATACTTGATCCCCAGCTATTGGCACTGTTTGGAAGGTTGTGGAATCTTTAAGAGGTAGATTTTTCAAAGTAAGGCACTGGTTTTCCAGCCAGACCTGCTGCCTGCTTGTGACTAGATTCATGTGGTCAGCTTCCTCATGCTCACGTATGCCTCCCCTCCATGATGGCCTTAAGTTACTTCTTGTCAAGTATTTGGTCACAGCAATGAGACAATTATCAATTAAGTCTTCTGCTCTCTCCTGGTGATCTCATCCCACCTTGATGTGCTTGGAATGAAATCATCATTATGTCCTTTATAGAGAGAACCAAAATGGTGACCACTGGTGAGGAATGGATACCACCTCTAGGATCAGCTCATGGGTTGTGAAAACTTGTAAAGAATCAACAGAAAAGCCAGAGAGACTTTGGGATGAGGGCAGAGAGCAGGTGCAGATACTGCCAACAGACCCCTGTGTTTTCATCTACCCCAAGGGTAAACATTTAGGAGAGAAGATGGGTTTAAAATTCTCCAAGACAGCAAAATGAAAGTATGATTAAGCCTAGGCAGAAAGGCAACAATGGTGCTCAGAGCATACGTGAGGCTTATTAAACAGAAGACTGGCTGCAGCAGAGGAGGGTTTGCCTCCTAACATGTTGACTGCATAAATTCTAGCACAATGTTACCATGCTTTTCCTAAAGTCTAACCCTATCTACTGTAAAGTGTATACATGAGTCCCAACAATAATAACGTAGCCAGAACGGTGAAAAGAGAAGTGATTGTAAGAAAGAAGATTAAAGTGGTCAGTGTCCTGTAGACAAAATATGGATAGGAGAAAAGATGCAGTCCCTGTATGTGCAGAGATTTAGAGCACAATAGCATGGAGGCTAAGGCAAAGGAGATTTGTAGCTAACTGGACAGTGACCAAGAAATGACATCTGGATCTAGTCTACACTATCTAGCTATCTATTATCTGTTCACTGTCATTTTTACTGTGGGTGATGAATGGACAGACTCATGTATGCTAGACAAGCACTCTGCTGCTGAATCACACATCCTCTGAGGAACAGGCATTGACTGAAACTGTGGAGGTCTGAATTAGGATGGCCCCCATAGGCTCATATATTTAAATGTTTGGTTCCTGGTTGTTTACAAAGGGTTTACCACTTTGTTGTAGGAGAAACTGAGGGTAGGCTTTGAAATTTCAAAAGTCCATGCCAGGCTCAGGCTCTCTTTCTCTCTGCCTCCTGCCTGCAAATCAGCTACAGCTGTCACATCAAGCCTGCTGACTGGCTTGACTGCTACCACATCTCTATCATAATGACATGAACGACTTCTGAAACAGCTCCCAATTAAATGCTTCCTTTTATAAGCTACCTTGGTCGGTGTCTTTTCAGAGCAATAGAATAATAGTAACTCAGAAAACTCAAGATAGAGGTAAAAGAACTTAAAAACTATATATGCATTAGGAGAAAACATGGGTAAGTTTCCTTAAAACCTGAAAAAAAGGCTCTCTTTCTCACTGTTCCTCTGAAGGGGCAGGCAGGACTTTTCCTGTCTCTTCTCTTTTCTCTCTCTGGCTCTCTCTCTCCCATTCTCTATTCCCTTCCTGTAGTAGCATTTCAATTGTATTTTAATAAATAAAGACTGACTGATGATCTGAGAGTAAAACAGTCCCACTGGCCAGCTTTATAGACCAGGTTATGGTAGCACACATCTTTAATCCCTGTAGTCACAAGGACACACACCTTTAATCCCAGTAGCCACCCTAGTTACCACAGAAATCAGGTGATACATGCCTTTAATTCCAGTGGTGCACACCTTTGATTCTAGCCCTAGAGACAATTCTAAGATGGGAGGAGACAGCTCTCAGACAGTCTCATTCTGAGATTCTGGGAGGCAGGATCGCCATTTCAGACTGAGGTCGAGGTAAGAGCCAATGGCTGGCTGTTTTGTTTTTCGGATCTTCAGGTTGAACCCCAATTTCTGATCCCGAGTTTTTATTAAGTGTGCATCACCTTCCAATTCCCTTTACCTCAAAAAAACTCCACTCAAGATCTAAAAACAAACAAACAAAAAGAAAGAAAATGCTTTCCTAACTGTGAATAAAAATGTGGAAACAATACAGAAAAAGAAGCTGAGAATAGAGAAGAGACTCAGAGGAAAGCAACAAATGTTCCTCGAATGCAAAGAACCTGCTCAGTCTTGCTCCAGGTCAGAGAAATTCAGATGACAGCCGGGCTGCTAGGGCCTACCGGGGAGTCACAGAACCTGGAGAGTCTGCACATCCCAGGTCTATCCTGGGCTTGTTATTGCATCACCTAGGGATCTGTCCCTAAGATAAACATGTCACAGCCACACTGGGGACAACAGCAAAGTTCCCAGGAAGAGACACTACAGCAGTATGGTTTGCAGCTGAAAAGAGGATGTCTGGATGGCAGTTGGGGTCTTCTGGGACCTTAAGCAAAATATGCAGGAGAAGGGAAAGAGGCTGAATCTGTGTAGATTGCTGATACTCAGTATACACTGTATCAAGGAAGGACACTGAGATGGGTACCTATAGCAGGTAAGCCCTATGTGGGGAGGGGGGGTGACGAGAATTCAATCTTTGTGGATCCATCTTTACACTTTGACTTTGAATCAAATAGTTTATATGATCAATACTCAACAAAACCAATACCAAAGCAAAGCCAAGGAATACTTGGAAACCCACATCAACAAATGTACCTATGTCACCAAATGCATAGCATGGAAAGTGACTTCAAATGGCTTCATGCAGTGACTGGATAGTCCCCAGTGAAGCCATGTGCCCCAAGATAGCTAACTGCAAGGCAGCCTGGTAAGGACCCTGACAGAGAGTCATGTGTCCTGAGCTCCCATACTAGAAATTCACTACCTAGTCCCTGCATTTTATTTCCTTGCTCACACCTGGGAGGAACTTCCTTAGGGGACTCTGCCCCCACATGCTGAGCTGAAAGTGCCTAGAACTCATCCCCTAAGGGGTCCTTAAGCCAAGGATTGGCTAGAATGTGCTCTTACCATGATCTGCAAATGGACAAACTATGTCCCTGATGACCTGGCCAAGCAGAGCCTTTCTCTGAAGTGGCAATTTGGCTAGATGGCCCCCATTACTGTCTCTCACTAACTTCTACTGGGAGAGCATCCTTAATGGCTGGGCAATAGTGGCACACACCTTTAATTCTAGCACTTGGAAAGCAAAGGCAGGTGGATCTCCATGAGTTTGTGGCCAGCACTGTCTACAAAGTGAGTTCCAAGACAGTCAGAATTGTTACGCAGAGAAACTGTCTCAAAAATCCAAAACAAAATAAAACAACAAAAAAGCCTCACCAGCCTGAGTCCCTTGTCTGGGTGTGCTTCTGGGGATTGTCCTAGAGAACAGGTGGTGGCACTGGAATTCTGGGAAGAACCTGGATCCCTCCCAGTCTGATGACAACAACGGTCTCAGGTGCTCCATCTTGAGATAGTCACCTGTGCTGAGTCAGGACAGGATGGAATATGAGGTGCTATTGGCATGGACACAGGCGGTATCATGGTATAAAACCCACAGGTCTCCTTATGGGGTTAAATATGCCACTACTTATATTCAAGACAAGACAGTTCTAAGTGCTGGCCCAGAGTCTCAGATCAAGAGGCCAGATCTAAGAGTCTAATCTAGGACTGAGAGAAAGTAGGACAAAGTAATATGCCTCAGTGGGCCTCATTTGAGTTCCTCGGCCTGGAGGGCTGGTGGGGGTATAGCATGGTGGAAACGGGAGTTTGCTAATACAACAAATGCACTCAGCACTGACTTGGCATGCTGCTAGCACCTAGAGCTGTGAACAGTGTCCAGTAGAGACCCCAGTATTGTTTTATGGATGGTGAGGGGAAGAGACCTTTTCTCCATCAGGTCTTGGAGGATGTTTTGCTCAAGAAAGCAGTAAAGAACATGTAGATGGGCTGTCCTACGTGGGATGGTCTGTGAAGAGACATTGTAAGATTGGGTTCTTGAAACAGTAGGGACAACAGGACTCTAAGCTAGCAGAGAAATGAACAGCAAACCTCTTCCAGAGGCCCTGATAAGTTCTGGGTCCAGGGGCATCTCAGGGTTGTGGTGCGCAGAATCGGTGGTGACTGGTCCTGGATCATATAATTTTCAAGAACAAGTTGACAAGGACATGTACTCAGAACCAAGCACCAACTTGACAGCAGAGATTGAGGCCAACCTCTTTAGCAGAAAGCTCTAAGTCTTATCCATTGGCAAGCCTCAGGCTAATATGGACACATATCTGAAGGAGAGGCAAGACTCCCTTGAGAAACATCTTTAGAGATACCACAAGGTGTTGGGTCTCCAGCCTCCCCTCCAGGTTGGTATGTGAGTGTTCTACTGTATGCATGGGTGAGAATATGAGAGCAAGTCTGTCAGGCCATTGCTGACACTGGGATCATGTGGCATACCACTGTGCCCATGCTAGGTAGGCCTTTGTAGAATCAGGTATTAGGTCTGCTTCTGTCCACCCCATGACAGAACTCTGATCATTTTCCATGACTCTGGATGCTCAGCAGCTGGTGTGCACCCATGGCCATTTGGCCTGTTTAATAAGAACTACTACATCTGACAGGCAAGCAGGATCCAAAACAGGTAAATCAAGTCTACATTGGGACTGAAGTTAACAAAAGCTTAAAGTCCAGAGTCAAGATGCTAGGGTCCCTATATAGACTATAACTGAGAGCCCATGGTTAAAATGTTGGAGCCTGGAGTATAAAGCTCAAAGTAGGGCCACCCCTAGGATAGAAAACTCAGATGCAGGTGACCCTCACCTGTTTTATATAACTCATCTTTCTGATCCTACAAAGCCCAGAGGGAGCATGTGACTAAGACTGACGCTTTAGTCCTCTATCTAAGAGGCATGATGGTGTGGACACACACATTTGAATCATTGCAGAGCCCTGAACCGGCAATGTAAGGATCTTACCATTTCAGCAGCTGCTCTTAAAATTTAACATGCTCGCTCACACTTGGGCTAGTCATCTCTTCTGCTTTGCCTCTAGGGAATCCCATCTTTCACATTACTTTTGCCAGACATCAAATACTGTGTTAAATAAAATGTTTTGTGCTGTTCACACAAGTCCTCCCCTCCCCCGCTTCGGGCTTCTCAACAATCCTTGCATCTTGTCAGTTCTCCACCACTGTCCTTTTGACATGCTGCCTCCTTCTCTAAACCCTGAGACTCCATGAAGGGCAGGGTCTCCTCCACTAGTTTCTAATCTACTCACACAGCACTTCCTCTCTGTGGCTCCGTTTTCCAGCTCATCATTCGGTCTTGACCAACCTATATAAGAAATTCACCCTAAGGCTTGGTTTTTAACTCTCAATATTCAACTCGTATTTTTTTTTTTTTTTTGGCATTGTTGGGTGCTTTTAGTAGTCTGTTGATTTTTGCTTGCAACGTTTTTAATCCTGTTTTTAAAACCTTAAAAAAAAATCCAGCACACATACTTCATCAGGGATTTGGAAGCATTGTTGCTTCTGCTGATCCCAGCTGACAGCTTGCTTCTTAGTGCTCCTAACTTCCCACTGCACTCGCATGTGGTCAGTGTTGAATGCTGGTAGGCCTGCATCAACCCCTGCTTCTCCAGAAGCACTTTTATTTCTATGTACCCCAGACAGATTCTGGACTAAATGAGTGTAGACCACAACCTAAGACAGTAGGAAGAAGCTAAATCATGAATTCTGTTAATCATTCCTTGACTTTTTGTCCTATCAGGTTGTCTTTTCCCTAGCTTGACCTGGGAATGAGGCTCTTACTTTCCTAACATCCTAGCTTGACAACAGTCCTGTTCTTGAGCCAAGGCCCCGTCCTGGCTGCAAGACCTGTTATCAAACACCTTGCACCTGGGACTTCACACCTGTGTCCATCACACATGCCCAGCACTGTGGCTCATCTTGAGGAAAAGCAGCAAACAGAGGCCAAACCCTAATTGCCTGCTGAAATCTAATGCAATTTTCACTCTACCCTGATGAGCATTTAGGAAAGTGTCATTTGTCATAGAAAAGCTTTTAAGAATAAATGTTCCTTATCAGCATCATATCCAGTCCTGACACACAACTTCTGTCAGCTGTTTGGAGCACAGAATCAAAGCCTGAAGATCACACTTTTGCGGAGTACTGCTTTCAGGATGAGGTGGGAGACCCTTGCTAATACAGCAGTGACACTCACCACCCAGGGTGGCCTCCCCCGTGGAGGTGCTTTCCCTATCTACTTACCTACTTCAAAGAGTGCAGGGAAGAGGTTATACCAGCTGCTGCCCCAGCACATAACCTACAGCTATAATGACCATGAAACTCCATCAGCACCTCCTTATCTGGCCCAGTGAGAAGAGGGGTAGGTTAGCTGTGTGTACCTTACTTGCCTTCAGAGATTAAAGAGAGCTTGAGAAGACTATCACACGGGTATTGATAACTATGTGGGGAGATACAATCGACTCTCTGAGAAATGGTGGGCACCCAAAATGGCCTGGAGAAGAAAGGTTAGAAGTATATTAAGTCGGGAAGTGATACTTTCACAGAGGAGCCAATAACAACCAAAGTACTCGCTTGCTGCCACTCCCTGCAGAGCCCTGCTTCTTACTAGAAACACCCAAACTGAGCACCTGGTTCACACTGAGCCTCAGGCTTGTCTTCTCAATCACCTTCAGTGCTGCTCAGCACAACCCTGTAGTAGGTCATGAACAAGGGAGTTTACTGGTTCCCTGTACTAGTATAAAGTGATCTTTGTTGTTTTTTTTTTTAATTTTTCGAGACAGGGTTTCTCCGTAGCTTTTTTTTGGTTCCTGTCCTGGAACTAGCTCTTGTAGACCAGGCTGGCCTCGAACTCACAGAGATCGGCCTGCCTCTGCCTCCCGAGTGCTGGGATTAAAGGCATGCGCCACCACCGCCCGGCTAAAGTGATCTTTGTTAAAAAACACTCAGGAACAAAAATGGTAAACATTTCCTTATAGGACTTTATTTTTCTATTTTATATAGACCACTTATTAAATAAGAAGGCTGAAAAGTAAAAATATATCATATAATCAAAGAAAAATCTGGACTTGAATCCCATCCCCAAGATAACCACAGACACAGAGTTCTGAGAACCATTCCCACCAACCTCCAGACAGTGTTTCCGATGACACCAGTATCTGTAAAGAGTGACCTGGGAGGGGAAGGGCAGAACCCAGTTACACAACACTTCTCTCAACCGGGTAGGCGTCATTCACACGGTGAGATGAAAGCCAGTGGCCATGTCAGACCACAGACATGCAGCAGGTTACAACTTCAGTCAACCAGCATGTCCAGAGAAGAAAACAGCCTGGGCCATACCCAGACCCATACCCACCCTTAAGAGCTGGTTTGAGGGCAGGGGCTCCAGTGATCACCTTGTGAAACTTTGCTACCACCTTGAATATTGAAACTTGGCAAGAGCAGCAGTGTCACCCACTGAGAGCCTGGTCCCCACCCAGAAGCCTGTCTACACTCGGAGCTACTCCTTCCAGCCGTAACAACTTTTTATCTCAACAAGACTCAGGATGGGATGGAAGGCCAAGCAAGCCACGCTCTGATGTCTAGGCTCCGAGACAGGTCCTGCCAGCACTGCTTCTTCCCTTGCACTAGATGGGCTCTGTCACATGAAAGTCCAAGACAAGACAGCACAAAACCTATTAGAGTGGGGTCTCATTTAGGTTTTATAAAATGTGATCTTTCTTCAATCTATTAAAAAAATAAAATGTTCATGACAAAGGGAAGAGTCTTTGTTCAGCTCAAGCCTTAAATCTGTCTTAAAACCATCACTCTGCCCCGTCTGAGCAAACACAAGTTAGTAAATGCTGCCTCTGAGTGCACTGGGGGCTGCTCAGGGCTTGGCGGCAAATGCTGATGCTCCCCTCAGAACCTTACATGAACAAAGTAGCCCTTGCTCAGCCCATATCTCCTTAAGACAGAAGCTGATGCACATAGCCACACCTGAGACCTAGAGACAGGCGCTGAGATTCCTGCTCTGCAGAGTCTCAAGTCTGCTGGTAACACCAAGTGAACCACTTAAGGAGGTCTTGCCTGCTTGACTCATCCAGACTACAAGAGGGCATCTGTTTCTCAAGCACAAGGTCACACAACAATCTAGAATGGAGACTTCCAGTGCCTGGCTGTGTTAAAGTGAGTGGTTCAATTTATTTAACAAACATTGGTCTTTCTTCTCCATTTTGCAGATAAAAAGAAAGGTTTAAAAACCTACAACTAAAGAAAAGTGCTTGTTACCACCATCCGGTGCTCACTATCACCACATACTGCCTTTAGGCTTACAAAAATAAATACTTATGAACAATACATTTGACAAAAAGTACCCCCATGGATGATAGAAAGTAGTATATTTTAGCTGACATTAAAACTTAATCTGTGTTTTTAGAGGGGAAAAGACCCAAACCGAAGCACTAACTTTCTTATTTTAAGTCTTTCACAAAAAGTCCCAACTACTACAAGTTACTTCATGCCCATATTGGTGGATCACATATCCAAAGGCAGGGTACAAACTCTTGGAAAAACAAGAAGCAACTGCAATGTAAGGCAAAACTGTAACACCATAAACATGATGATACTTGCTAGCTTCTTAATGTTACCTGTACAGTGTATCGATTTTGAGAAAGTTTTCAAGGTTCTGAATCTTAGGACCAGGTGTCACCCATTCTGTCCCTAAATTGATCTATAGACAGGTCATGGGCCCAAAGCTTTGCAACAAAATATAATACACGATGTTCACTAGACAGGTACAGGCACCTCTACCTCCATGAAGGTTTAATTGAAGCATGGGATTTCTATCACTCAAGCAGAGCTATAGTATGGGTCAACAAAGTCTGCTGCAGGTCAGTAGTGTCATGCTGCCTGAATGCCTTTTAGTAGTAAACACAGTGCCACACCTGCCCATCTCTCTCCTTCACTTGACTCTGGGCTGTATGATAAAAGCCTATCAACAAGATCAGCCCCTGGAGTAACTCCATAGTGCTGGTACTAAACAGAATGAGGTGGAAAGCAGACTCTAGCAGTGAGGGCCTAGGTGGGGCCTGTCTAGCTAAGCACCCGGTCTGGACACCTTCTATATTCAAGCTGGATTTCTGTGGCTGAAGCCTAGCCAGACAGTGACAGGTGATCTAGACAAGAGGTCAGACCTGCTAGATATAGCTGGGAAGTGTATCTCATTGTCTCAGGACTAGGTGATGGTCCAGGTTCACATACAACACCAGAGTAAGTTCTAAAAATAACCTGCAAATAAGTGCACATGAACCTAGTGCACCATCAACAACCATCCCAGTTAGACTGAATAACTTCATGACATCCATCAACTCGGAAGGATGCTGTACAAACTCTAATGTCCTGGCAGGGGGAGCTGCTTTCTTTAAGAATGCTTTCCAGAACAGGGTGAGAAAGGGAAATGCAGGTCCCCAAACAACAGGACCACTGGTCCGTGCAGTAACAGGGCCATGCCACCATCACCCAACTAGAGACAAGGAGGGAGCTGTTCCCCACCAACAATGAAGAGGACTGCCTGCCTAGAACCAAAAATCCACATGCATCCCCAAAATAGGTAGGAAGGGGCAGCACAGATGTCCAAGGAAGGGGTACGTGGATGGTCTTTCATTGGAATCTTTTGGGGATGGTGACCCTGGGGAGCCTTGGGTGGGCAAGTCCAAGGGTCAGTGGTGTGAGCCACGGGGCACAGGTGGGTCTAGGACTCTTCACCCATTTGCAGCAAGGAATTGATGGCAGCATCCTTGTTCCCTCTCTGGGCTTCAAGCACAGAGCGGATTACTTCCCTGTCCATGTTGGGAAACATGTCCTGGATAGCCTTGAGGTCCTCCTCATTACATCGGGGCTGAGGAGCCACAGCTGGTGGGGGCATGGCCACAGGAACCATACCAGGGCTGCAGACTGCAGGCATCCCTGAAAACAAAAGATGAAGTTTGGTTAAAAAGAGGGGGTCAGCCGGGTGTGGTGATGCATGTCTTTAATTGTAGCGGTTGAGAGGTAGCAGGTGAATCTCTAAGATCATGGCCAGCCTGGCCTACAGGGTACGTTCCAGAACAGCCAGGGCTAGAGAGAAACCCTGTTCCCAAAAAACCAAAAACAGTGGGGTTACAAAGCTGCAGTGCCAAAGGAAGAAACAATACATTTGACTTGCCTCAAAGGTAAAGGCTACCTTGAGTCTGACTTGGAAACAGACCCAACAAGAAGGCCTGTGGCAGATGGGCTGGGCCATCCTCCTTACCACTGATGTCTCCTCTTCTGATGTATTTTCTTTCTGAACAAAAATTCAAGTTGGATCTTTCCAATCAAAAGTTACAGGAACAAAATGACAATTTGGTAGCCATATGTGTTACTTCAAGAACTTAGAAGACTCCCCATAGACAGGAGTCCTTACTAAGAATCGGAACAGCAAAGTATTATTGCTTGTTTCACACCACACTCCAAAGTCTGCTTCTGTCAACATTCTAATTTACTTTTACAACCTAGCAAAGACATTACAGTAACCATGCATGCATTGGTAAGATAAAGTGATATGGGGTGTCCTTCTGTATATGTGCTGCTTTTATTAGTTGATGAATAAAGCTGTTTGGGCCAATGGCTTAGCAGAGTAAAGTCAGGTGGAAAATCGGAACAGAGATACAGAGAGAGTAGGCAGAGTCAGAGAGACGCCATGTAGCTGCCAAAGGAGGATGCCAGAATGCGCCAGAACCTTACCAGTAGGTCACAGCCTTGTGATGATACATAGATTAACAGAAATGGGTTAATTCAAGATATAAGAGCTAGCTAGGAATACGACTAAGCTATTGGCCAAGCAGTGTTACAACTAATATAACACTGTGTGATTATTCGGGTCTGGGCAGCCGGGAAACATAAGCGCAGTCTCTGTTTACAGTAAAGCTACATACAGAAGGCACTAAACATTTACATTTCAGAAGGGCTGTTAGCTTTTCACAATGAAGACAATACACATATCAGAAAGTGCATCAGTTTTCAGCAGCCTAAGGTACCAGGGGAGCTAATTCTTTTGCCATGTGAGCAACGAAAGGCTGCTGGCAGAGGGTTCAGTACTGATGCTACATGGATCCCTGCACCCTGTGCTAGATGAAGGGACACAAACTGAGAAACAGAGGTTTCCTAAGTACCCTGTAGGCCAGGCCTTTACCTTTGTGCCTTTGTCCTGACTGACCTGGGTAGGCTGCAACCACATATCTCACAAGTTGTTAGCATAATGCCATGCTGCTCAGCCTTTCAGTGATAACAAAGAAGGGGACAGAATGCCACCTTCACTGAGGATAGTAGACTGTATGTTGCCTGGCCCAGGTCTAAGACAGCAGTCTGTTCCTAAAAGGACTCAAAAGGACTTATTGGATGGATAAGTGCCTGTACACAAACACAGCCACTACACAAGGAAAGTACATGACTACAAACAGCCCAGGTAGCGCTGGAGAGATGGCTCACAACCAAAAATATAAACAGCAGTTCCCTTGGGGTTTTGTTCAGATTGTTTTAACATTTTTTCAACCTAGCTGGGTACAGGGAAGAAAGGACTGAGAACTATTGTAAAACCTATAGACCAACTGCATGGGGTCAGCATAGGGGAGCTGTCTACAGCCATCTGCTCTTATAAATCAGCTCCCTGAGGAGCAGGTCAATACATACAAAGAAGTAAGACTGACCCTGGTATCTTTCTTCCTCCAGAGTGGATACCAGAGTCCCAATCCAAGTTTGACCTGTCACCATGACTAAGTGTGGACCAGTTTATCAAAACTTCCTTGAATTTGTGAGAGTAGATGTGGAGTGACTAGCCAACTTTGTAGGTAAAAGATGGACAGGAGCCCTGCAGCCTTGGGTCCCAAAGAATGTCCTTGTAGGTTCAAGTGGGTATAGGGAGAAGCCATACATATGGAAATGAACCCATAGCCCCACTCTAAAGCACCTTGTTCAATAAGGGCCAATCAATGGCATTATCTTGTGATGTGACAAGATCCTTCCTCTTCATCATGGACACAAATTGATGGTGTAGGAACAATTCGTTTCCAATAGAAGAACATTTAGCTACAAAGCACACATTATGGAGACAGTGGGCAGACACAATTCAGTGAAACAAGAGTCTCTTCACCAATAAATAGAATGCCACTCAGAAAACAAAATCAAGGGAGCTTTCCATTCAAGAAGAACTGTTGACAGCACAGACAGCCTGGGCCCCACAATGGCCTCATAGCAACAGGCCAGAACTGACACCAACAGCCAAAGATCCCTGAGGCTTCTCCTGCTGGCTACATGGGCTCAGGAGCAGGCTGCATAGCATGGGACATTTCTAAGTTCTCAAATTAGTGGATTCATAAACACACAGCTAACCTTTGATCCTCAGCCTTCAGCTTCAGCTCAATCTGGAACCTCAGACACAGAGAACAAAGTCTATGTCTCCTGATATGCAGAGGCAGCTGGTACCTATTGGCTATGCACTGCCCCCTGGGCTTATGGCAGGGGAGGACCAATGGACAATGAGGACAGGCTAACTTGTGAGACTCCTCATTCCTCTTCTATTGCTCACAGACTCATTTCACCTCAGGATCAGGTGCTTGAGTGCAGTCCTTTTCATGCATGGTCTGTGTGCATGTACTTAGCACCCTGAATAGTCAAGGGTGTGAGTCTTTCCCAAGAGAGCAAACTCTGCAGGACAGCAATTGGCGCTAATGTGAAACAAGAAGTATCATGTGACTTGACCTCACTTTTGAGAAGCCAGAGAGCAACAGGAACTGCTCCTACTTCTGTGGCATGAGATACCCTGAAAGTAGCTACATAAACCAGATGGCAGCCCCTGTCAGTCTCTATACAGGACACCCCAAGTAATCTGATAGGATGGCTCTGTCATCACAAACATATAGGAATGATAAGAAACAAAGCTGGGCATCAAGTTTCAGTGAAGCAGAATGCTTATTAACCCTCCCAATGATTAAGATAAATACAAAACAAAAAACAACTCAAGAACTTTTCTAGAACTGATTCTATTAGTGGAAACCTGGGTTCAAGTAGAAGTGGCTAATTCTAGCATGGAGGAAGGAAATGTACAAAACAGCCAGAGGTTTCCTGTGTCAAAGTCAGGAAGCTCACACAGCTTGTGAGACATCAAAAAGCACACAATTCAGACTGAAGGGCTGGCCAATCTGGAGTCACTGAGTGACAAAACAAGATAGTAACAAATTATAGCTCAGAAAACAAAACAAACCTCAAGCCCACACTGCTACAGCTATCAATGGACAGTTCAGTCTGACAAAAAACACAGGCGGCAACTGTGACCTTGAATATAAGCCTTGGGCAGATACTAGAGACTGAAAAGGCACACTGTGTGAGCAGCAGTAACAAAAGAGCAGCGTTCTAAGCAGTATTCGGGTACACCTGGCCAGATAGACAGGGCAACACAAAGAACTGCAGGGCCTGTCACAGGTTTTGGGAAGACCTAGCTCCACTAGCCCCATGGGCCTGAGCCCCTTCAGAGAACAAATGGGGATGAACCTGGCTGCAGTTCTGCAGTAGGTTCCCCTTCGGAAGTGTCCTCACTTCCTGGAAGCATGCTTACATGGGGACAAAGCAGACATCAGAGGCTGGTCTCCAAAGGAAAAAATATTCTTTTATTTCTGTGGTAGCCTTTCCATCAGTAGGAGACTGCTTCTAACTTTCAAGATGTACATCAAAAGCAAGGATTAAAGTCTATTTATAGAGGAGTCTTCCCTAACAAACATATTCTAGAGCAGTCTAGGGGCATTACAGAGAAGGAAGGACAGGAAACTGGTCAACAACTTTTATCTTTTATTCAGAACAAGTTCTGGTGTCAGTAACTGGACATAAGTTTGTCTCTGCTGCCTCCCTACCCATATGCCCACCTAAAGATATGCTCAAGTCCAACCTGTGTGCCTGCAGATAGGCCTTACTTGGAAAGAGGTGTAGCCTTGTTAGGATGAGATCATAAAGGAGCAGAAAAGTCCTTGTCCAGTGAGCATAAGAGACAGAAACACATAAAGAGGGTGGTGACCACAAGAGTCTAAATAAAAATAGATTGGGGAGATGTGGCCAGAAACCAAATAATGCCAAGAGCTGGAAAAGTTAAAAAGGGCCCTCTCTAGAGCTTCAGAAGGGATTGTGGCCCTCGTTTTAGACTTCTGGCCTCAGAAACTGGGGAACATACTTCTGCTGCACAGTCCCCACCTGTGACCCTTTGTTTCTACTACAATAGGGTACCCTTTTTGCTCACTGCATTCCACTCGGCTCTCCCCTCAGGACAGCTCAATGACAATTCTGTACACACCAGTGATGCACTGCACAGAGCACTGAGGGGACTGCATTTCAGAAAGAAACCTGGGAACCATTTTGGGAATCCAATCCTCAGACCTCATGATCCAGTCACTGAACTGGGGTCAGGACTCCAGAGAACACACATTCTGAGACCCCATTCTCAGATTTCTAAGGTTCTCTCATTGAATAACCACACTGTTTACAGTCCTGGGTCATGCTCCATTTAACTGGTTTGCCCTCTATTACAGGTTGCATATTCTGGTCTCTGTGGACTGGTAACAAGGGTCCAGAGGCCTGGTGACATACCCTCCCTCTCCTTTGCAGAGTGCTGCCCTTAGTTCCTGTAGGCAGATTTCTCTTTTTCAGGCTATATGTGGGTGGATCTTATTCCCAAGTCCTGCACTATCTTCTCTAGCTCAGCTAGCATAGGGACTGAAAGGTTAACAAGTCACTCCATTCTGGTTGTACAGGACTCTCAGACCCCACAGTGCTGAGCCATAGCGCCTCTATGCTGTCCCAGCTCCAAGATAACACCCATCCTGGTTGAGCACTAGCAACCAGGGACCATGCAGACCAGTTCCCACCCAGGACTTCCTATCTCCTCTTGCCCTATAGATCCCGCCATCCCCAACTGCCTTAGCCTTTGATCTCCTTTGGGTAGCAGGATCACCACAGTCTGCTTAGACTACAGTTCCCTGGACTCTGGCAAGAATGGGAGTCAGTGCAGGCCTGCCCTGATGTCTACTCTCAAAGCCACAGTCTTTCCCGCTGGCTGAAGCAGCTATGGTCTCACCCGACGTGTCCTGTTCTAGTGGGAGAGCCAGTTGGGTACTAGGCACTATGAAAGTCAAAGAAAGACTAGAAAGAAAAAAAACATAAAAGCTACATCTTGACTTTATGACCCAAGCAGATGTTAATTTACATGGGTAAATATTTTCAAATGAAGTCATGTTTTTTAAGATGCAGTATGCCAGGTGGGTACTGGTGGTGCATGCTTTTAATCCCAGCACTCAGGAGGCAGAAGCAGGCGGATCTCTGTGAGTTTGAGGCCAGCCTGGTCTACAGAGCTAGTTCCAGGACAGGCTCCAAAGCCACACAGAGAAACAAAAGAAAAAGATGCAGTATGCCCTGCTTAACAGGAACCAGGTTTTCTCATTTCAGTGACCACATAAGAAAATGTACAGGACCACATTTCTACACCTCCAAAACCTACAACTCACCTCACATGTGCCAGCAGTAGGGAAAACACCATTTCCTATATATGCATAAATAATTCAAGTATGACACTGGAGTCAGTTTCAGAAGGCTCTTCATTTAAAGTAGCCATCTTCACACAATTCTACACTACCTAAGCTTCAGAGGGATGCTGGGCCTCACCCTCCTCAGTCCTACTCTGTCTCAGGATTGCCTACCAAAGAAGAGGCACACACCTGCAATGGGCACATAGCCGACACCCTGCTGGTACACAGTTGGCATCAGAACCACAGGCTGAGGAGGCATCATCATGGCAGCTGGGAGGGACTGAAACACAACAAAGAAAAATATGGGGGTCAAGGAGGACCATATCATATGTAAATCTTATTACTTCCATTTGCACAGTAACAGTCCTAGCCACAGCCCAGGCATTAACACCAAGAACACGGTGGAGTCCTAAGGCAGAATATAGTGGCCTTGGCCACTGGCTTCATCTGCACCAGCACTCCAGCACACCTCCTCCCCTTGGCTGGAAGACTTGGGCTAACACATGCTATAGAGTCACAGAACTACAGCTACTGAAATGCGATCTAGAATCGCTCTGGGCTAGGGGGACAGCTCAGTCAGGAAAGTGCTTATAAGCATAAGGACCTGAACTCAACCCTCAGCTCCCATAAAGTCAGTTTGGGTGGCACGTTTCTATAATTCCATGGCAAGGGAAGGAGAGAAAGGAAGATACCCGAAGCTCATTGGCCAGCCATTCCAGTGGAATAATGAGCCCCATTTTCAGTGAGAACAAAAGTTAGGGTATCAATCGTTGACCTCCTGTGAGCTGCCACCACCACCACTCTTCACACAAAGCTCACTTCGGCGTCTATTTTGGAGACTGCATCGGTATCAGTAGCTTCTCACTGAAGTACTAACCGTTTTGTTTTGTTAAAACTTATTTATTATTTTGCCTGAATGTATGTATGTGCATCATATATGTACCTGGTGCCAGTAAAGGTTAGGTTAGGGGATCAGATTCCCTGGAACTGGAGTTACAGCTGGTTTAGCCACCATATGGTCCTGGGAATCAAACTTTCTAAAGAGCAGTCAGGTTCTGCCCTGTTGAGCAACCTCTCCAGCCCCAGCTCAAATAATCTTGAACTGTAGGTGAGCTAGTACAAAATGGACCTGTGTTACATAAAATGCCTGTTAAAAATAGGTAACCAACACTGAACAACAGAAGGAGACACATGCAGGATGGTCAAGCTGAGGAGGCCTGTATACAGGGTGCTTTATACTCCCATGTTCTCATAGGCTCAGTAACAACTAAAAGGAAAAGGGCCTGGGTAATACAAAGGAGAGAGTAGAAGCCCAGACCCCCAACCCTGCCTCCCATGACTTCCCAAGGTTCTGGGAGTCATAGCTCCCTCAGGGAGGTACCATACTTGTTTGAGTATGGCCTCTCCAGACAGTAAACTCACCGTATAGGACATGACCAGGTTGATCATGCCCTCCTTGTCATCACCCTGCCTCCCACTCAGGCTATACCACTCGTCCTCCACTTGGCCTTGCTTCAGGGACTCAGGAATGGTGATGTGGGTCCAAGCTATGCGGTCGTCCATGGAGAAGGCTCGCTGAGGAGGACAAAAGTGAAGTGACTTTGTCATGGCCCACAATGACCCATGTTATGGAGACCAGTTTTCCCTATGGCTGTAACTTGACCTGGACTGTTATTTGCATCTTCTGTCTTCTTGACAGGACAGGGTTTCTCCTCACTGCTCCAGTTTCCTTCAAGGAGCTTCCCATTAAACTACAATCCCAGACCTCCATGGATCATCTGTAACCTGACCATCACTTCTACCTTCTGAGTGACCACCATAAGACCAGGCCAAAGGATGGGAAAGAATCTCTGGACTGTCATCCTGGCTCAGGGATGAGTCCTGTCTTCCCCAGTTCTTGTGGACCTACTTCTAATCCACCAGATATAAGCTGCAAGTCTCAAGCCAAGTAGGTACAGAAGAGGCAAGAGCTCCAACTCATCATTCAAAGCCCCAAACCTCCTTTTCATACGTTCCTACTATTGTGAGGACACAGAAGGAGAAAGGGACAAAAATAAAACAAAGCAAAACAAACTAAACAAATAAACAAAACAGAGGCAAAGAGACAATACAAGGAGGAGGCTGCATCCTCCTAGCCGGGCTGCCCATGCCCAACTCCTCTTTGGCCCACAATGTTCTCATTCTCTTCCTACCACCCTTTGCTCTGGTTTAAGGAGACAGGCACATGTTTCTAGATCTAAGCTACCAGAAAACACCTTCAGGCACCTGAGTTTTTCTAGACTGCCCTCAAGCTGCATATCTAACTACTGGCATGGCCATGGGACATTGCTGACAGAGCCTATCACTCATGCCTGCAAAAACAGTGCTCCCACCACTGGTGGAGCCTGATTTGCTTGAAATTTGACCTACCCATGAACAGCTATTTTCATATTCTGCCCATACTTGTATCACTGGTGATGGTTCCCAATGGACACTGTCAAAGGATCTGAGAGAGAAAAGCTGTATCTTGTCATCCAGCCACAAAATGCCAGGTGTCCAGGCAGGTTACACCCTGTCACCTGGCCACTAAATGCTAGGTACACAGGCCTGAGCACCAGTAGAGTAGTCTTATGACCACAACTGCTAGGTATACTGCAGCACCCCCAAATCTACTGGATCCCAAACTTGGCAGATCTGTGACACTGGGATGTCCCTCACCTCATCGAAGATCTCAAGGTAGAATGAGTCCACACCTGGGGGCACCGTGCACTGGATGACCTTGTTCCAGCGAGGGTTCTTGGCACCATTGTGTGCTGTGGGAGTTTCATAAACAGCATAACCCAGACGCAGGCGGCAATAAGGGTCCATGCGAGTCATGCCGTAATTCTTTGCCAATTTTGCCTGAAATAACATCAAGTTTAGAAAAGGAGGCATCTACCAGCAGAAAGGAAGGCAAGTGCTTACCAAAACTGCTTATTTCATAGGTTATTTCCCACTGCATGAAAAAACAGCCTTCAAGTTCACCTAACCTTACCAGTAACCAGCTCCTAAACCAGTGCCAGTCACTGCTGGACTCAAACAATTCTTGGAACCTGGCCACCCCTGGCAGCGAGCAATTTAGACAAGACCTCTAATCTAACTGTGCACTGATTGTGCACATGCTAGGCCTTAGAATGCAGCTTTAGTTGAGCAGAAACCATAGTTTGCAGGGCAACTGTAAACCTCAGCTGCTCCAAAGGGGTTAGGGAAATAATCCTCATGGAGGACAGTACCCAGCATGGACCAATAGTGATTGATTGTAAGTATTCTAGACAGATCCCTGGGAAATCAATAAATATCACCAGATATTTTTCAGGAGTAACTAGAATCAAAAAAGTTCTATTTGTCCACATGGGAAATGAGTTGTAAAGGCTGAACTCCCCAGTCCCATGCCCAAGCACAGCCTACCACCTCTTCTCCTCAGTCCCACCAGTCTTCAACAGGAAACTGAGACCAACCTGTACTACAGTAATGCTGAGGCGACCCACGGTGCCAACTGCTCCTCCATACTGCAGCTGCTGGGCTGCCTGGGCATCCAGCTGGATCTGCTGCTGCTGCTGCGTGGGTGTTATACGGAGGAAGTCCTGGGGGAGCTCACCAATATACACCTTCCGGAGAGGAAAAAGAAAAGAGTAGAGTCAAAGCATGTAGCTGAGCAGTCTCACAGGACAACCTACTTGCCTTGAGCCAGTGTCACTCCGGCCCTGATGACCTACACGCACACACTACTTCCTATCCCGCCTAGCTGTGGGCTCCCACTGATATGCATCAAATAGATTTCCAGTTTCTGCAGGTTTTTCAGCTCACAGCACCTGGAAAGCACCTGTCTCTGAGTGTTCTGGGTGCTCTTTTCAAAGATCCCTGAAAAAGGCAGATATGATGGCTCACTCCTGCAATCCTAGCACTTGGAAGACTGAGCCAAGGAAGTACTATAAGTTCAAAGCCAATCTGGGCTACATAGTGAGTTGCAGGCTACCTTGAGCTATACACAAGTCCCTGTGTCAAAAAATAAATAAAGCAAGCAAGTAAAAGTCCCTGGATCCCTGAGTCTGGGCCTTTATCATTTCCCCATTTATGAATTTCCAGAAAATATAGACTAGTCAGAAGTTTAGAACCAACCAAAAATATAGCCCAGAGTTCTCTGTGGGCCACCCCTGAGCAGTTGGTCTGATGATGTTCCCACTGCTCTTCTCTAATTTAAAAAACAAAAAACAAAAACAAAACAAAACAAAAAAAAATAACAATGCATCATTGTCTGGTAAGGGATATGTCTTGAGTGGTAACTAGTCAGCAGCAGGCCCCTCTGCACCTCTGGGGTCACTCCATTCAGAGCCAGGCTCTCACAGGCAGAGGCTTCCTGGAAAGCAGCTGTGGCCAGTGACACCCTCTCCTACCAAGAAAGTCACAGCTCTCAAAGCCCAAAGCCTCTCTGGGATGGACAGCCTTTCCCAAGGCACATCACACAGACTTCCAGGGAGACCAGGAAAAGAAAGGGTGATGGCACAAGAGTCAAGAACCAGAAACACTTGGTTCCTCCCAGAGGAATTCATCACTTATACCTGTGCTATAGTTGCAAGTAGTTTAGAGGGTGCTCCTCCAAGATGTATAACCAGCTTTATCTATGCATTAAAAGTGGGTTATTAGCAAAACCAGACTTTCTTCAGCCAGGTTCTTGGGGTTAACCTATATAGGTCAAGTTCTTGCCATAGGAACAACTACCAATTGTATGCCATGTATTACAGCTGTAGGACCATAGCAAGGCACACCTGTGTCTCCTAGGGATACACCCAGAAGGGCAGACAGGCCAGTAGGTATTAAAGTAATAGGTCACGATACAGGCAATCATGGGAGCAGCTTCAAACATGGGAGTCAGGAAGGCCATGTGAAGCAGGTCAGGGTTGTTTTATTTACTTACTTATTTATTTAAATTGATTCTTAACTGTCCCTTTCTTGGGACTGGAACCTCCAGACACTGCGATTTCACATTATACTCTTTCAGGCTTTCATTAAAGAGAAAGAGACTATTGGGGGTGGGGAATGGCTAGGATAAAATGTGGCAAGAGGCGCAGCTATGAGGAAGAACACTTGCCAAGCACACACAATGCACTAGGTCCAAAGGTTTAATACCCTTGCCCTAAAAAGATCAAATTCAAATGTGCTATTTTTCAATAAGGATTTAACCATAAAATTATAAATAGGAAAGGAAAATTTTAACAATGTGAGTTTAATAGTGTTACTAGTGAGTAGAAAACGACCTTATGGTAGAGAAAGCTAACTCACCCTGCCTTAGCGAGGTGAACCATCATTCAAACAAGGACATGACATACCATACCACCCTGAATCCCTGAATAATGTACCTCCTCAAAAAAAAAAAAAGCAGCCAAAGTAGAGATGGTCAAAGGCAAAAAGGCAAGGTGCTGAAAGTGCCCACAGCAGGGAAGGAAAAAAGCTGAATCTGGAGCATGGACTGAAGCCAGTTTCATGGCAGTAACAATGGTCTGTGGCAAGGGCGTTAGAGGAAATGGAATGATAAAAGGGGAAACTTTTTTCTATAGATTTTCCTTAAATATAAAATTATTCAATTCACAAATTTAGTAGAAAAAGTTTTGTCTTAACCCAAAGAGGGAGCAGGAAAAGATGGAAAAACTTCAGCCCAAACCAGATGACAATCAGGTTATACAACCAATACTTGCTTGTCCTGGGAGGGAAAAGACAAGCCTGCCTGTTGCTGCAGATCCCTCATGATTTGTCTAAATGAGGACACCTCATGCTACACCTAAAGGAAGCCACCACTGTCAGCATAGTAAGGAATGCTTTAAGAGCAAAAGGTGAATCCAGGCATTGGTGCAACTCCTGTAAAGCCAATGACTCCATGGGAAAATACCATCAATAGACAGCTACTTTTAGTGAAGCTGTAAAATACAGGGCTAGTGCTAAAATGTATTCTTGCCAAATATTCGTGGAGGAAATGTTTGGCCACATGAAAATATATTTTTTTTATCAAGGCTTAAAGACTTAGGAATATTAATGATGAGTTCTGTTAACAGACTCAGAAAGGATCTTTTTTACAGTTTTACTTAAACTGAGTACAAACTAACAAATGATTTTAAGCATGTGTGTTAAACAATTTCCAGGCACCAGTCCCATGGAAAAGCTGCAGGAGTGTAAGCATAGGTATGCTCACTCCTTGTGGCTCAGGAAAGAGAAAAGAACCACCAAGCAATGTCTGTCTTCCCATGTCAGGAGCATCTGTGTGCCCCAGACCCATACACCTCAAAAGAAATGGAGTATTTCTGTGTCCCTAAAACAACGCAAGGAAGCCCCAGGACCCTGTCCAAAAGGAGGGGCCAGTATGCAGGGCACACTTGGGTTCACCCTCGGCTCTGTGTAGCACTTGATGGCAAGTAAAAGTAGGAACAAACAGACTAATTTAGTGAATGAGGGCAAACACAACACTCAGTCCTTGCATCTGAGACACAGCCTATGGAATTTCCCCACAGAGAAGGAAGTTGTCTCTCCTAGGGTTGTCCAAAGGCTTTTGGCCTGCCCAGCATATCTGGGACAACAAAAAGGCAAGAAGCCACTACTCTAGAGTTTGGGGGTGGGTGGGTGGGAGAGATAAACAAGAACACAATTACTTCAATGGGTGGTTGTGCAAATGTGTGTGCGTGCATCAGTGTGAGGCAGTGGCACCAGAAAGGCTAGAGGAAGCAAGGGAGGATTTTGAATAAGCACCAGTTCACAGTTTAGTGCACCTTTGGTAGCTGGGCAGAGGTGGATCTATTGCCTGGTGCCAAGGCCAGGAAAGCTTTCCAGAGTCAGAGATCACAGAGATTCCTACACATAAGACTAGCTGGTGCTGTGTCTCCCCACAGTCACCAGAGCCAGCCCTAATCCCTGCCTTCAATAGGTACCTAGCAACTACCACACAATCCACCTATACCCAGATACACCGTCTCTCTGATGTTAAAGCAGAAATGGTATCTGAAAAGGATTCGATCACAGAAATAATTATGTTTTCTGAGAAATGAAAAATAATTCATAAGGACCCAGTATCTCACTAGTTCATTTCCCACACACTGGGCCTGGTGCACTCTCTATACATAAACTTGGCACATCCTCACAAGCCCTAACAACAGTTCTATAAACGGTAACTGGATCTCAGTCAGAACAGAACTGCACTTAAAGGCATTCAGCTATTTACACTGAAACTCGGAAGAGAAGTAAAATAGTGACTGGGATGACAGCGGGGCAGACTTACAGAAGAATGAAAAGCTCCTGTCCACTGCAACTCTTCACAGAGCCCCCAGGAGCTACAGCGAAGGATGCTGAACGATTCTTACTTCAAAGTAAGGCAAAGGGATCCTGACAACAGACTAAAGAGGATTGGGAAGAAAATGACACACATCAGATCTGAGCAAGTACTGGCTACATAAAAACACTGCTGCTCAAAGGAAAGGAGAACCATCACATATGGCACAACAGCACCAGCTATGGTTTTTGCACAGACTAAGAGAGAGAGAGAGAGAGAGAGATGCAACCAACTTCAAATCTACAATAGTGTATGTTGAAACCACTAGGGTAACTCCCTAGAGAAAAGAAATACACCAAACCTTTACCAAACTAGTGAAGAAATTACTACTGAACTGAATTTTAAAAGATCTATGTTCAATGAATCAAAGCAAGAATAGAAACATGTAGGACAAATGGAAGCCTAAAGTGTTAAAAAAATGTATATATTATCCTATATAAAATAAAGCTATTTAATAGAAACTGGTACTTCTTAGATTTGACTTTTAAGGATACAATTGTATGATGCTGTAGGTAGATCCCTCTTAAACATAAATGTTGAATAAAATGTAAAGCAAAAAAAAATAAATGAAAGAAAAACCCTGTCAAATAATTACTAAAGGGAAAAATAATTACTAAAAGCCATACTATCATACAAAGTAAAAGGCAAGAGGTCAGTGGAGGTCACTATGTGGTGGCTATAGACTGATATAGAAATGCTAGACTTGTACCCAGGCATAGCCTCATCTCAAAATCCAGAGCAGATATTCCCAGGGACCCAGAGATACAGGCCTAGTGGCCATCTAGTGAGCACAACCTCTTGCTCAGGCTCTGCTCTGTGAGGATGCATGGACACAAAGGCTGCTAACTCACACAGGAGGATTGAAAGCTATCGGTAAGCAATAGCATTCAAAAAGAAAGCCGACATATGCCCTAAAGAAGTGAACTCCTTCCTCCATTACTAGAAAATAAGAAGCCTATATTTTGCCTTACTTTAAAAACTGTTTAGGGACAACCCAGGCACCTCTGGCTGATGGGAAAATCTTATCTTTAACAACAGACCAAGTTACCAAGTGTAGAACATATGATCAAATTCAAATATCACCCTTTTGGGGCTGGAGAGATGTTCAGAGGTTAAGCAAACTGGCTGCTCTTCCAGAGGACCCAGGTTTAATTCCCAGCACCCACATGGTTCACCTCCGGGGAATCTGATCCCCTCTTCTGACCTCCATGGGCACCAAGAATACACAAGGTACACTTACATATACACAGGCAAAATGTTCATACACATAAAAAAAATCTAAAAAATAAAAAAAAATCATCTTTTGCCATCTCTAATCAAGTCACTGGCTCAGCCACAATTATCAGAGAAGAACAGGACTGATGGGCTCTAGACAGGCATGGGCACTGAGGACCACCCACAGAATGAGGAGGGCCAAGGCTCACTGGTTAACCAGCATCTCAAGCAGGACAAGTTAGCGACTGCTGGACTCCACAGAACACATCTATAAAGAAAGACCTTCAAAATGTCACCCTCTACATCTATCTGGTACGGCTTCCAGGCAAACAAGACCCTCTGCATGCGTCCCCACAAGAAGCAGAGTCCTTAAAGTCACTTGGTGCAGTAAAGAATAGGTGTGTGGACTAGGTAGCAAAAGGGGTAATTTCAAAATACCAGCATTTTCAAAAGCGAGATGGATACAGGTTAGGGTGTAGTGCCCTATGGTGGCTACTTAAAAACAAAACAAAAAACTAAAAATGTAAAATATTAATGTCCCAGGGAAAACATTCCTTTACGACTATGTGGAGTGTTGGCTATCCTCCTCACACCTGCCCCCCTAAACTCTCAACCAAGAACAGAGAATTCCCCACCCCCCTTGTCCAGATGAGTGTTCCCTGCCTTCTACAGCTTGCCAGGACACTGTCAGCCCTTCCCTACTCATCAAAGGTTGATGAGTTGATGAGTTGCAGAGACAACTGCCCAAGCCTAAGTCCAGGCTCCTGGGATGGGGTCTCTGAGTCATGGTCTAACTCCCTGCTGGATCTACACAAAGAAAGCTTTAGAACTCAGTACTGAACAAATGTGTACTTTATCTATGTTTGGAAGCCAGCATTCTGCTTATCTTTACAGCTCCACAACCCTGAGGATGCCATGAATAGCAGAGAACTACACCACACTCTGACAGTTCTACTAGACCCTGACAACTGGCTTAAAAAAAAAATAACAACAACAAAAGCAAAAAAACAAACAAAAAAAAAACCTTTGCAAATATTAATGAATCCAGAGGCATATGGGTAGATCATTCTAGGTGAAGGAGTCAGTGAAAAGCTGAAAACTGAGAAAGAAATGCACTCTGAGAAATGCCACTTACCAGATGAGGGTCAAGACCTGTTCTGTAAAAGACCCTGACCATGACACCAAGTCCATACCTTCCTGCTTTCAATGGTTCGGAACACAGCCCTGATGGTAACCGTTATTCTCTGGCTTACATGGGTCATCATGCATAGCTGTGTCCCCATGTTGCACACTTGTAGCTCACTATCTCTCCATTTGCTCTAAATATTGTGGCTACTAACACTACAATGAAGTCTGCACATCCCACATAAAGCCTGATACACTGGTCACTGATGACAATTTTCAGAGCCCAGACCCCCTTAAGGTTACAAGTCATCAAGAGTGCTCCTAAAAACCACTCAGCTGCCTATATTTATTTCTATGACAATGTGGTCCCTAGAACACTGGGCAAGTGGAAAGAGCAAACATCAAGACTTGACTGCACAGATTCTGCTAGTATGGACGTCACCTGACACTCCCAATTACTCATCACAGTGTTTTAGTCCTGCTCTGTACACACCGCACCAGGGTTTCCCTCAGCAGCTTCTTACTCAATTAATGACAGACAATGAGCTCACCACAGAAGTAAGGACACCCTCAGACCTCACAGTAAGGAAGGGTCCACTCTGCCTGGCCGTGTGTCCACTTGGCAGGAGACATGAAAAGGGCAAGTACTGGCTCCCTTCCTCTTCTAGCAGCCACCACCAATCTTCTGTAGTTTGCTGAGATACAGTGAGGATGGAGAAGGATCGCTGAACATGAAGGTAACTCCAACTCTAGAAAGCTCACTACCGGCTGAAAGGGGGTCAAAGCTCTCCAAAACAAAACAAAACTTACCTTAAAAGCATCTAAGCAAGCCTAGGGCTTTCTTCAAAGTCAGAAATCAGTCAGCTGCCCCAAGGAATTATCTGTTACACACACACACACACACACACACACACACACACACACACACACGTATGTCAACACCAAGCTGTCAGGGTGAGGGACTTGGGAAACTTGCAAACACATTCAATATTAACTTCAGAGAAAAGACGGTGGATGGAGCCATCAGAACTGTGTTCTACTACACACAGCTGCTGTGAGCCAACAACATCCGACCCACACCTGTCTCAGAGCTACTGGGAGGACAGCCACAGGAGGGGTAGGGGAAGTCAGGCAGTATCGTGGAGCCCACAGCAACCCTTAGGAGACATCACTGATGGCTCTCCCAAGTTCTCTGCCCCCTTCTCACTGACAGATGAACAACTGAGGCCTGGAAAGGCGGCCACTAACTGGGCTCAAGAGGCAGTACCCTATTCGCTACAGGTGCAGCCAGAGGAGGAAACAGGCACAACTAAGGGCTGACTACGAAGTGGGATCCTTCACCACCTCCGAAACCAAGGTGACCAGGTCATCTCTCCTTTTGGGGGACCGAGGGTGTCCGGCTCCACTCTTCTGGGAGACCATGGGAACCAAGGCTCCTATCAGTTTGGGAAATTAACGGGGTCAGAACCACCCTCCACGCGGGGAACCAAGAGTGTCAGGGCCCATGTCCATCTGGGAGTCCAGGGGATTGGTTCATCTGGGAAGCGAGGGGTTCAGGGCCTTTTTTCCACTTGAGGAACTAGGGATGTTTGTGTCCCTCTCAGTCTGGGGAACCAAGGAGGGTGGGAGCCACTCTCCCTTGGGTTGAACAATGGGGTCAGAGTTCCCCTGTGTGGGGGACTAATGAACAGAGGGCCCCTCTATATCGAGGGGCCCGGAGGCTTCAGGACCCGTGGGCATCCTGGTAACCATCAACCTCTCTGCCTTCTTCCGCCCGCGAGACTCTCAGGACCAGAGTCGCTACTCCGTAGGGTACCCGAAGGTGAGACCCGCGCAGCACCGGGACCGTTGAGCAACTCGCGAGGGTCCCCGCGAGGAGCTGAGAAGAGGAGCCCGATCCCAGACTCCGCTGCCCTCGTCCGGCCCTCGCTCAGGGAACTCACCGGCCCGCGCTGCGTGCTGACGGTGGTCGCCATGGTGCTGCGGCGGCCCTGTGCCTCGCCGACTGCACGGAGACCCGCCGGGAAAGCTCTTCCGCCCCCACCACAACCTGCGTCGCCGACCGTTGTCCCGCGAGGCAATCTGCGCCTCAGTCAGCTGACAGTCGCCCCGCCCCGCCCCACCCCGGCCTTTCCAAAGCGCAGGCGCTTCCCAATGGCTGACCCCGCCCCTTCCGGCTCATTCGCGCATGCGTGCTCCGGCCTCGGAGGGGGCGGGTTAAGTCTTCCGTGTACGCCTGTGCAGTGACTCACTCCTGGAGTCTAGTAACCCCTTAAGATGGCTGCCAGACTATCTGCGCATGCCTGAGCCTGAGCAGTTCCTAGCGTGTGCCAGCCTGTTCGCCCACAGCGGGCACCCAGAACGGGGACGTTCGTCTCATATCCGTCGAGTCACCACAGCGTCTAGTTCCCTAACTGAAGATAGCTATGAGACCACCACCTGCAGGTGCCTGATCCGCTAGAAAAAAGAAAACTGGTGTTTGGCAGCTTGAGAAAACAGATGGCTGTAAAACCAGCTACCCTCAAGCCCTTGAATTACCTCAAAATGCTGTGGGAGGAAGAACATTTATATTTAAACTTTAAAAAAAGAAACCAAGCTGAAGGAGAGGCAAGAGTGGGCTGGAACACTTCCACCCGCCTTGGATTTTGCTAGATGAATGGAAGAGATGGAAGATGGAGCCCTAGGAAACCCAGGCCACCCTCTCTTGCCTCTTCAGAGCACTCTCCTCAGAAGGACGTCTGGCCAGATAGACTCAGTTTTACCCTATGATGGTTACCCTCTGCATGTGTGCTCCTGTAGACTTGGTGCTGCCATTACTCTAGTGTGCTTCATCACTCACCATCTTCTCTTGTGTTTCTTTCATCTCTAAGATCATACATTCTACCACAATTACCAGTTTCTTCCTTGATATCACATAGACTGCATCTGGACTCTGTCCCACACGGACAACTGTCTGTCCAGTTTGCACTGGTCTCCAGCTCCTGTTGCCCCAAATGTTCTCTCTCTGCTGATGAAACTCAGATGGAGGAGGACTCAAGACTCAGCACCCAATGTGGCAGACAGAGTTTAAGAAACCCATGATCCCTTCCCATAACATTTCCCAGTAAGTCCCCAAAGTCAATCCAATGACACAGTCTGTCAGAGCAAAATCACAACCTTTGCTCTCTGTTGACTTAAAGCTCTCTTAATGGTGGTGGTCATCTGGCAGGACATAACCTTACCTGTTTCTACTAGATTTTCTGTAGATGGCAGCAGCTCTGGTGTGTGGGGGCTGTGGTAGAATTTGCCTAGGTTACTTTGCAGAAGCTTGAAAACTACCTCTGATGTGAGTACTAACTCTCCATTCAGTGGAGAGGTGTTATGAGTAACAGAAAAAGGAAAAAAAGGCTTAGCATCTCTGTCTTCATCATCTTGTATTTGTCCCCTTTGTTACCTTCATCTTGACTCAGATTTGTAGAATTTTTCTATTGATATGATAAGACCAAGGCAACCTACGGTAGAGTTTATTTTGGACTTATAGCTAGAGTCCATGATGGTGGAGGTAGCAGAGGTAGCAGATAGGGGGTGGCTGGAGCAACAGCTGAGAGGAAAGCAGGAGACAGACAGCACATTAGGAATAGCATCAGTCTTGAAAATTCACAACTTACCCCCAGTGACATACCTCCTCCAGTGAGGCCACACCTCCTAATCCTTCTCAAAAACACCAACTGGGGATCAGGTACTCAAACCCAGGCCTGTGAGCTCACCTAACTACAAGGTTCTATTCAATTCTTCATGTAGACACATGGACACTCTGGGAAATGTGTTGTTGCTGAGTATAGTGGCACATATCTATTGTCCTAACAAGCAGGAGGCTGAGGCAGGAGGAGGATTAGGAATTTGAGGAGGCCAGCCTGTGCTACAAAGCAAGGGGGGAAAGCAGCTATGTCCAAGACTGCTGTGTCCAGGGCTACTTTGGACCCAACCACAGTGACTCAATTATCTTAGGTCCCATGACCTTTTAGGGCTCAGCCCAAATCACGAGAGCAGGGTGTTTAAGCAGGACACTAGCTCTAAGCGTGAATGATTACTTCAAGACAACTAAGTAAACTTGAGGGCCAGAGTAATTTTTCAGGGGAAGGAAAACATGGCCACGGACAATGAAAAGTTACCAAAGTTTAGTCTTCTCCAGAAAAATAAATAAAAGCCACTGCTTCCTTGGTTGAGTGAGCAGCACAGTCACCTCTTCAGGTGGCATTAAGTCCCTCTGCTCAGGAGCTGAAGTCTCAGTAAAGCTTTGCCATTCTTGTTCATCGCTTTGTGTTTGGTGACATTGTTTTTGCTTCTATACTATAAGATCAAATCATCTGATGACAGGTGGTAGTTATATAAACATATAAGATTATCAAAAGCCATCCAGTGTGTCCTTGTGATCTGTGTGTTTTGATGTATGCAAGTTTTACCTCAACGATTTAAAAAGTTGGTGACAAAACATCCCCTATGCATCTGACAGGTTGCTAGTCTCAATTTACGAAAAAGCCTGACCAATTTATAATACAAAAGTAAAAAAATTCAATAAAGGAAGGAAGAAACTAGTTGGAAGCAATATGATTGTCTCCATACCCATTGTTGTAAAATATTTGCCATGGGCTCATGTGTTTAGACATTTGGTCCCCAGTTGGCAGCCCTGTTTTGAAAGGTTGCTGAACCTTTGGGAGGTGGAGGAAGTGTATCATTGAAGCCAAGCTTTGAGGTTTCTAGCCTGGTCTTACTTTCTGTCCACTCTCTGCTACCAACTGCCTCCCTCTCCTGCTGACCAACCTTCCCCTGACACTGACTGTACCTTCAAACTATGAGCTGAAAGAAGCCCTGCCTATCTTTTCATTTTGTCAGGTGCATGGTCATAATAATGAGAAAAGTAACTAGCACACAACTCTATAAATTCTTAGGAATAAGAGTTATCAGGAGGGAAAAAGGAAGCCCAAGAGAGGTACCTGGCTTCAACAGATGCACTGGCTGCTCCATCCAGAGAAGCACGTTTTGTGAGAGCTCACAGAGGAGCTTGAGTTGCAGAAGCCCGTGCACTGTGAATTCATGGCTTAATATACAAGAAGACCTGGACTATAAAGTATTTTTCTTTAAAAAATAAAAGAAGGATTTTAAAGACTCAAATATTCAGGTGCAAGTAGGTGCCAAGTATCATACTTAAGCATAATTCAAGATTTTTTTAAATCAAACACTTGTTTACCAGAATATGAGCAGGGATAAAAATATATGGGGTAGTTGGGCATGCCAGTCCCTAGCACTCAGGAGGCAGAAGCAAGCTGATCTCTGTGAGTTGATGCCATCTGGTTTATGTAGTGAGTTTTAAGCCAGCCAGTGCTATAGAGTGAGACCCTATAGCAAAAGAGGGGAGTGGGGAAAGAAAAAAAAAGCAGAACCATGAGGCACTAAGAACACGGTACAGAGGGATTTAAAACAACCCCAGGCACCTCTATTTCCACCTGGGGAGCTGACTTAGGAGGCTGCAAACAGACCCAGGAGGAACTGAGCCTGGGGTGGAAAGGAGTATAAGGACCATGCTGAGCTGAAGCCCTGGGACATTCAGGAGTTCACCCATGACAGGACGCAGAGGCTGATGCTGATAGGTACTAACTGACTCTCTTTTTATATGATCCAAGCATAAGAAATAGATTGTATAGTTCATGTAGCAATATGAGGTGCACTTGAGATGATTGGAATTATAGGAAGCACTAGCCAGGTGTCTGGCATCTCAAGATGTTAAAATTTAGATTTTACTTTACTGAGCCCAGGAGCTGAAAGGGAAGGTGTCAGTCTCAAGCTCCAGATTTTTCACTGGCTGATACTTTGTATCTGAGACCAATGAAATGAAGAATTTTGGAGGAGTGCAAGTTTTGACCTACAGAAGACAAGGTCAGGATTTTTTAGCAGTTGGAGGATTTTAAAAACCACTGTTTTGTGACAAATTTGCTTGCTGGTAGAGGTTTTTGCTGGCAGCCCTTTCTGCAGAACTATATATTAACAACAGCTTTGTTTTCACATGTATCTTGAATTTGTTATCTTATTTCTAACATGGTGAGGGGATTGCATCCTTTGTTGGTCTAGTATGTTCAGTAAGTCTACAGGCTCAGTTTACAAAAATGTCTATGGGTATCATAGTTAGGGTTTCTATTGCTGCGACGTAACACTATCACCAAAGAGCAAGTTGGACAGGAAGGGGTTTATTTGGCTTACACTTCAGCATTGCTGTTCATCACTGAAGGAATTCAGGACAGGAACTCAAATAGGGCAGGGTCCTGGAAGCAGGAGCTGATGCAAAGGCCCTGGAGGAGAACTGCTTACTGGCTTGCTTCCCATGACTTGCTCTGTCGCAGGTAGCGTGGTGCAGGTAGCATGGTGCAGGTGTGTGGGGTCACGTGGGTCCGTGAAATGAAGACTCAGAGATACTTTGAGAATGAACTTAGCCTTAGCGGTTGCAGGGGTTTCCAGCCTCAGTGGACTGAAGCAATTTCCTTTAGCCCATAACTTTTCCCCTATGTTTACAGAACATTTCTTCCTATGTTTCCACTTTAGCCAGTAGATTTCCATCCCTCAAAACAACCTGAATGAAGGCACCAAAAATACAATGCCAAGTGCAAATACCTGATTCAGGAGGTAGCACAGTTTTTTTTCCTAGGTTTTCCCCTAACCAAGTTTTGCATAGGCTTTGTGTTCATGAAAAACTCTAAGACAAGATCCACATAGGGCAATAAAAGATATCTGTAACACAAAGGATGGAGTAGGGCTGGGTGATAACTCCCGGAGCTAGGCCAGGTATGACCTAGTGGGTGTATGGCTAGTGGGGGTGGGGAGTTGGGGTAGGGAGTGTTGTCTGCTAACCCTCTGATGCCAGGCTGGCAGGAAATTCTGCCACATTGCTCAGCCCACCTTATTATAGAACCCAGGACTAACAGCCCAGGAATGGAACCACCTGCCATGAGCTGGACCTTCTCCCAATGATAACCAACTGAGAAAATGCCTTATAGCTGGATCTCATGGAGGCATTTTCTCAACTGAAAGTCCTTCCTCTGATGATTCTAGCTTATGTCAAGTTGACACACAAAACCAGCTAGCACAATGGGTATTTGCTTGCATGTATGTCTGTGCACATGTATGCTTGGTGTCTGAGAAGATCAGAAAAGGGCTTCAGGTCCCCTGGGATTAGAGTTATCATCAGTTATGAGCCACAGTGTCTGTTCTAGGAATAGAACCTGGGTCCTCTGGAAGGTCAGCCAGGACTCTTTAACTACTGAGCAATCGCTCCAGTTTCCTCTAAAGATATTTTAATACACCATGTGCCCTTATGTCCCCAGTATACTTTGATAAATTCCTAGGTGGTACTCTTTTACTTGCACAAATAAGTGACTTCTCAGTCTCTGTGTTATAGGTGGTACTGAATAGGCAGTATTGTCTGTGTGCTCAAGAAGCGAAGAGTTTGCCTGTTCATTTGCACTCAAAATGGTGCCAAACGCTGCTTGGAAGTGGAGTCACCCAGAGGGCACATAGCCTCTGGTTCCCACTATGGTATTTTGGTAAATGTGAGCAAGTTAACTGAACAAGGCCACTGTGTGACATGAGAACAATCAGTCTGAATACTGTCTGTGCTTTTTGTTGTTATTGTTAATTTGACAGAAGCTAAAGTCATATGGGAAGAAGAACCCCTCAACTGAGAAAACATTTCCATCGGGTTGGCCTATAGGCAAATCTGAGGGACATTTTCTTGATTAATGATTAATAGTGTGTGGGATGGGGCAGCCTGGATAGAAAAATAAACTTAACAAGCCATGAAAAGCAAGCCAGTAAGCAATGTTCCTCCATGGCCTTTGCTTCAGTTCCTGCCTTCGGGTCCCTTCCCTGTTTGAGTACCTGACTTGGCTTCCCTAGATGTTGGAATATGATTAGGACCTGTAAGCCAAATAAAGCCTTTACTTCTCAGGTTTGCTTTTGGTCAATAGTCTTTATCACAGCAATAGAAAGCAAGCCAGGATACTGTTCAAGCCAAATAAGCAGGTTTTCATCCCAACTAATATGACAGTCATGGGTCAGACTAGCCTCAGCTTCATAGTCTTATTTTTTTTTTCAAAACAAGGTTTCTCCTGACTGTCCTGAAACTCACTCTGTAGACCAGGCTGGCCTCAAACTCAGAGATCTAACTCTCTCTGCCTCCTGAGTGCTGAGATTAAAGGTGTATACCAACACTGTCTGTCTCATATTCTTTTTACAAGAGAATTTCTAGAATTCTAATGATAGACTTGACTCTGATTCTTCAGAGCATCCAATCCAGAGCAAAATCCCATTCCCAAACCGTCTCCCATAAGTCTGATACCATCTTTATTAGGAAAAGACTAATGCTGGTGTTGCACAAAGGAACACATGAACAGAGTGAAAGAATTTGACAAGGTGATTTCTTTTTGCAAAAAGAGTGTGCCAGAACCCAAACAGAGATATTGAGCACACTCACCAAAATGATCCCTGTCATTTATTCCCGACATAGGTGTTCCATTGGTTGGAGATCAACTTTACATTCTGATGCCATTGGCTAATAGATGTAAAGGGGAAAGGAGAAAGTTTGGGAAATAATGAACTTTTATTGGAATGATTACTTTTGGCAGAAAAATATTTTTCATGTCTTTGTTATTCATTACATTTTATTTATTTTGTGTGTGCACATGTATACAGTTGATAGTATAAACAGAATTAACTGCTGGGAAAGGAGACTCTAACCAGCTGAGCTACAATGCAGAGAGAAGAGGATTCTTGAACTGTTAAGTCACCCGCAAGAACTCCGGGATTGCAGCCTTTATATTAGAATGAGCTTTTCAGTAATACAATGGCTTTTGAGGTATCTTTGATCCTTGTAGGTAATTCATTACCCATACTGCTGTAAGTAACTCATCAGTTCACCAAATTGAAGTTTGGTTCAAATGTCACGTTGGTCTGTTGTGGGTTCTTTTTCTGGTGCAAGCAGGTGTAGGGGTGTGTGTGTGTGTGTGTGTGTGTTGTGTTGCATCTCCCAAGGGAAAATCTGTCTCATAACTGTGAGTATATGCCTGCCATCCTGCATGTGCGCATGTGTCAGAGGACCATTTGTGGGAGTTGGTTTTCTCCTACTCCAGTGGTCACAGGGATCAAGCTCAGGTTAGGCTTGGCAGCAGGCACCTTTACCAGCTGAGACATCTGGTTAGCCCACGATACTGCCCTCTTAAAGTCTCTCTTCAGTTTCCATGATCTGTGTTGTCCTGCACAGAAGTGAGCCATGACCCTGCTTTGCTCAGCTGCAGGTGTGCTCTTGGAAGTGGCCAGAGGACTTTGGCGTACCCAAGGCTGAAACTGCCCAGTCCTGTCTGTACAGCTTCCAGAAAAGTCAGGAGTAACCATTCCATCCTCTGAATTAGATATATTTTTTTTTGTCATAGCAACTAAATGGTTTAGTCCCGGTCTACTCCATCTATTAGTCCTCTGCTTATGCCGAGTCCCATGTCACCCTTGACAGTAGTTTGTCACATAAGATGCCAATCCCAATGTCTCACTCACTCCAGCAAGGAGTATATCCATGTGCTCATCACTCTGTACTGGAATCCCACTCCAAGAGTCTGTTTCCTGGGACCACTTCTGCTACCAATTACTGTGTTAGTAGGGATCCCAGCAGGGAACAGATGGCATGCCCAGAAAGATATTTAATGGGGACACTCCGTCCTAGCAACCACAAAGTAATATGCTGATAAGACACCTAGAAAAATCCGCAGATCTAAGGATCTGTCAGAGAAGTGAGGTCACAGGCAAATGCCTCCACCAGATACACCAGAAAGACAGACAAGAAAACAAAGAATTGTAACTCAGCAAAGCAGAAGCCTCAGGAGAACCTGGCACCTAGTTGATGAAGTGCAGGAGGCCCAGCTTGCCAAGAGAACCTGATGTGAAGCTACATGCTTTATGAGACTCATCCTTGAGGGCTCTACCCAGTTCTCCCTGGGGAGATCTGAGAAATACCTCCCCAAGCATCCACAGTAAGGTAGAAAGATTCTGTTGTGAATTGTGCCACAGGTTCTGCTTTTGTTAAAGTCTGTCCCCATGAGAGACTAGTTTACCAGTACTGACTCAACCAGGGTGTTACCACTCCATCTGGCCTGTATGCAAATCCTGCTCTGCCTAGTTTCCCATAAGAGAAGGGAGACACCCAGTTTCAGATCTGTCAATGTCACACAACATGAAATTGTGAGGGAACCTAAGAAGCTCTGATGAGGTTGACAGCTCTAGGCCACAAGCTCACTGACACAGAGCCCTCAGCACAGGACAGGTCTCTTGGCAATGGGTACTTCCAGTACACTGTGTCAGCTTTTCCAACAAAGATTACAGGGCACACTAGAAAGCAGAGAATATCACCTGGGTGAGAGAGAAAGAGAAAGAGGGAGACAGAGAGACAGAGCAAGCATAGCCAGACCTAAATACAGTAGGAATGTTGAGATACTCAGAATTCAAAACAACTATGACTAACTAATATCAGGTTGTAATGAGATCAGGAAACATGAAAGGGGTGGGAAAGGTAGGCTGAGAAAGGATCAAAAGAAAATAACACAGAGAAAAAATTATCATAGAAGTGAAAATTGCTCTATTGCTGTGGTAAAACATGATGACCAAAACACAAGTTGGGGAGAAAAGGATTTATTTGGTTTATTCTTCAGCATTGCTGTTCATTACTGAAAGAAGTCAAGAGCTGATGCAGAAGCCATGGAGAGAAACTGCTTAATGACTTCCTGATCATGGCTTGCTCAGCCTTTCTTATAGAAACCAGGGGTGGGAGGCAGCAAACTCTACAAGAGCAGGACTGAGCCAGTGACCTGAGCTGGAACGGGCCTGGGACAGTGAACTCTACAGGAGCAGAAGTGGATCCAGATCAGGGACATTTGCAGAAGCAGGACTGGGCCAGCAGCCTAAGCGGGAGTAGACCAGAAACAACAAACTCCACAGGAGCAGGTACAGGGGAGCAACTGCTGAGGGAGTGGGCCAGAGCCTGGTGTGAATCTGGGACCTCTGAGGGAGTAAGCCTGAGCCAGGACATCTGTGGGTTCAGGCGTTGGTCTGGGACCTTTGAGGGAGTAGGCAGGAACCAGAAACCTCTGTGGGTACCGACGTGAGTCTGAGACCTCTGAGGGAGTAGGCCTGAGCCAGGTACTCTGTGAATCCAGGTACACACAAGTCTGGGACCTCCAAAGGAGAAGATCACAGCCAGAGACCTTTGCAGGACCAACCCATACGAGGGACCTCTGCAGCAGCAGATCCAGACTAGGGACATTTACAGAAACATGTCTGACCCAGCAACCTAGACCAGAGCAGGCCTGAGACAGCAAACTCCACATAAGCAGAGTAAACCTCGGAAGCACTGTGCAACCTCTAGGAACATGGAGTGACCAATAAGGTAACTAGAACAGTGGCACTGACTGTACCAAGAAGAACAATCTGAGCCTTGGATCTACTGGCACCTAGAAGATTAATCACCAGAGTTACAGACAGCCCCAACCACACCAAATAGAGGAAAAGATGGATAAACAAGATAAAAACACACACAACAATACAAAGAGCAACACGTCACTAGTAAAAATTAGTGACCCTACAACAGCAAGACTTGAACAACCAAATATAGATGAAACAGAAGAAAATGACCTGAAAAATAACTTGAGGAGAATGTTTGAAACTCTTAAATGGAAATTCCCTCAAAGAAATGGAGGAAAAGACAAACAAAAATTGGAAGACATCAGCAAATCCCTTAGAAAACCAAGAAAAAGCAATCAAACATATGAAAGACACTATTCAAGACTCGAAAACTGAAACAGAGACAATAAAGAAAACACAAGCTGAGGGAATTATAGAAACAGAAATTATGAGAAAAGATCAGGAACCACAAATACAAACATAAACAGCAGAATACAAGAGATGGAAGAGAGAATCTCAAGTGCTGACAATACATAGAAGAGATAGATTCATCAGTCAAAGGAAACATTAAATCTAACAAAAGCTTAACACAAAATATCCAGAAAATATGGGACACAATGGAAAGACCAAACCTAAGAATAATAGGTATAGAAGAAGGAGAAGTTCAACACAGGAAATGATTTTTGATATTTAACAAAATCATAGAAGAAAACTTTTCCCAACCTAAAGAAAGATATGCCTATGAAGATACAAGAAGCTAACAGAACACCAAATAGACTGGATCAAAAAAAAAGGTCCCCTCACCACATAATAATCAAAACACTAAACATACAGAATAAAGAAAGAATAGTAAGAGCTGCAAAGGAAATAGGCCAAGTAACATATAAAGACAGACCTATTAGAATTATACCTGACTTCTCATTGGAGACAATGAAAGCCAGAAGTTCATGATCAAGCCTTATACAGACATTAAGAGACCACGGATGCCAGCCCAGACTATTATACCCAGCAAAAGTTTCAATCACCATAGACAAATAAAACAAGATATTCCATGACAAAACCAGATTTAACTAGTACCTAGCCAAAAACCCAGCCCTACACAAAGTACTAGAAGGAAAGCTCCAACCCAAGGAAGATAACTACATCAACAAGAACACAGACAATTGATGATCTCACAGCAGCAAATCCCAAAGAAGGGAAAAATACACAAATTAACATCACCAACAATGAAAACTAAATTAACAGGAGATAGCAATCACTGGTCATTAATATCCCTTAATATAAATGGACTCAACTCACCTATAAAAAGACACAGTCTAACAGATTGGATAAGAAAACAGAATCCATCCTTCTACTGCATACAAGAAACACACCTCAACCACAAAGACAGATATCACCTCAGAGTAAAGGGTTGGGGAAAAAAATTCCAATCAAATGGACCTAAGAAACAAGCTGGTGTAGCTATCCTAATATCTAACAAAATAGACTTCAAATTAAAATCAATCAAAAGAGATAAAGAAGGACATTTAATATTAGTCACAGGAAAAATTCCATCAAGAGGAAATCTCAATACTGAATATCTATGCCCCCAATACAAGGGCACCCTCATATGTAAAAGAAATGCTTCTAAAGCTTAAATCATATACTAAACCCACACACTCATAGAGGAAGATTTCAGCCCTCCACTCTCACCACTGGACAGGTCAGTCAGACAAAAAATTAACAGAGAAAGGAGGGAACTAACCCTTCTGTACACAGATGATATATGGGCTGAGAATGAAATCAGAGAAACATCACCCTTCACAATAGCCACAAATAGCATAAAATACTCAGAGTAACTCTAACCAAACAAGTGGAAGATTTGTATGACAAGAACTTTAAATCTTTGAAGAAAGAAATTGAAGAAGACACCAGAAAATGGAAAGATCTCCCATGCTCTTGGGTAGGTAGAATTAACATAAGTAAAAATGACAGTCTTACCAAAAGCAATCTACAGATTCAATGCAATGCCCATCAAAATCCCAGCAAAATTCTTTACAGACCTCGTAAGAACAGTACTCAACTTCATACGAAAAAGCAAAAAACCCAGAATAGCCAAAACAATCCTGTACAATAAAAGAATTTCTGGAAGCATCACAATCCCTGACTTCAAACGCTACTACAGAACTATAGTACTGAAAACAGTCTGGTATTGGCATAAAAACAGACAGAAGGACCAATGGAACCGAATTGAAGTCCCAGATATTAATCCACACACTTTCTTTTTATTTTATTTTATTTTTTAATTTATTTTTATTGAGCTCTACATTTTTCTTTTCTCCACTCCCTGCCTCTCCCATACCCCCTGCAACCCTCCTCCAAGGTCCCTAAGCTCCCAATTTACTCAGGAGATCTTGTCTTTCTCTACTTTCTACTTCCCATGTAGATTAGATCTATGAAAGTTTCTCTTAGTGTCCTCAATGTTGTCTAAGTTCTCTGGGATTAATCCACACACTTTTAAACACCTGATTTTTGACAAAGAAGCAAAAAAATCAAATAGAAAAAAAACATATTTAACAAATAGTGCTGGCATAACTGGATATTAACATGTAGAAGAATGAAAATAGATCCATATCTATTACCATGCACAAAACTCAAGTCCAGATGGATCAAAGACCTCAATATAAAGCCAGCCACACTGAACCTTATAGAAAAGAAAGTGGGAAGTACACTTGAATGCATTGGCACAGGAGATTACTTCCTAAATATAACCCCAGTAGCACAGACACTGAGAGAAACAATTAATAAATGGGACCTTCTGAAACTGAAAAACTTCTATAAAGGAAAGGACATGGTCAATAAGACAAAATGACAGCCCGAATGGGAAAAGATCTTCACTAACTCCACATCAGACAGAGGTCTGATCTCCAAAATATACAAAGAACTCAAGAAATTGGTCATCAAAAGAACAAATAATCCAATAAAAAATGGAGTACAGACCTAAACAGAGAACTCTCAACAGAGAAATCTAAAATGGCTGAAAGACACTTAAGGAAATGTTCAACATTCTTAGTCATCAGAGAAATGCAAATCAAAACAACTCTGAAATTCCATCTTACACCTGTAAGAATGGCCAAGATCAAAAACACTGATGACAACTTATGCTGGAAAGGTTGTGGGGAAAAGGGGAACACTTCTGCATTGCTGGTGGGAGTGCAAGCTGGTACAATCCCTTTGGATGTCAGTGTGGCAATTTCTCATAATATTAGGAAACAACCTTCCTGAAGACCCAGCAATACCACTTTTGGGTATATATCCAAAGGATGCTCAACCGTGCCATAAGGACATGTGCTCAAATCTGTTCATGGCAGTATTGTTTGTCATAGCCAGAACTGGAAACAACCTAAATGCCCTCAACCAAAGAATGGAAAAGGAAAATGTGGTACATTTACACAGTGGAGTACTAGACAGCAGAAAAAATAAGGACATCTTTAAATTTGCAAGTAAATGAATGGAGCTAGAAAACATCATTTTGAGTGAGGTAACTCAGACCCAGAAAGATAATTATCATAGGTACTCACAAGTGGTTTTTAAACGTAAAGCAAAGAAAACCAGCCTAAAATTCACAATCCCAGAGAACCTAGACTATAATGAAGACTCTAAGAGAGACATATATGGATCTAATCTACATGAGAAGTAGAAAAAGACAAGATCTCCTGAGTAAATTGGGAGCATGGGGACCTTGGGAGAGGGTTGAAGGGGAGGAGAGAGGCAGGGAGGGGAGCAGAGAAAAATGTAGAGCTCAATAAAAATCAATTAAAAAAAAAGAACCCAGCTGTGGCCCCACCCACCTTGGGCTGGGCCTTTCTTCGTTGACTACCAATTGAAAAAATGCCTTACCACTGTATCTCATGGAGGCATTTCTTCAACTGAGGCTCCTTCCTCTCTGATGACTCTGTGTCGGCAACTGAGAAGGTGTGGATACTTCTGATGGGGAAACCAGGAGAAGAATAAAGAATGAAAGGAACAAGCAACATCTGAAGCACATGGCTGAAAATTTCCCAATATCACTATCAGATATCAAGCCACAGACACAGGAAGCTCAAGAAACATTAGGTAGGATAAGCACAAAACAAACCCAAGAGATATTTCCTAAAATTCTTGAAAGTGGAGGGAAATCCTTCACACAGAGAACAAAGATGATAATTGCACATAGTTTTGTTTCAGAAACTGTACAATGAAGAAGACAGTGATGTGGAATGAAATCCCATGCTGGGATTGAGTCTGAGTTCTAAAATCCCCCAGAAAGCAACAGGAACACTCATGGCAGCCCTGCCCTGCCGGGAACACTGAAAGAAGTTCTTCATTCTCTTTTTAGCCTAGTTTAATTTTGAAGTGCTGGGAATGGAACCCTGGTTTGCATGCATGGAAGATAAATACTGCACCAAGTAGCCTATATTCTTTCTTTCTTTCTTTCTTTCTTTCTTTCTTTCTTTCTTTCTTTCTTTTGTTTTGTTTTTGTTGTTGTTGTTGTTATTTGGGTTTTTTTTTTTTGGTTTGGTTTGATTTTTTGAGACAGGTTTCTCTGTAGCTTTGAAGCCTGTCTTGGAACTAGCTTTTGCAGACCAGTCTGGCCTAGAACTCACGAAGATCTGCCTGCTTCTGCCTCCCGAATGCTGGGATTAAAAGCGTGCACCACCACTGCCTGGCGTGACCTATGTTCTTAGCCCCAAAATACTGATGCAAGTTCTTCAGGTGGTAGGGGGAGTGATGAAGTCAGGAATTCAGACCCCTCTAAAGGAAGAAGACCCAAGAAGAAACTAGGGAAGGCTAAATAAAAACTTCCTTATTTTCCTTATTTTTAGTTGATATTTGGTTTAGGTAAGAGTTGTCAGTCCTGGTGAAACACATTGGTAATCCTAGCACTTGGGAAACTGAAGCAGAAGGATTTTGAGTTTGCCGTCAGCCTGGTCAGAAAGAAAGGAAAAGAAGGAAAAAGAAAAAAGACAAGCTTAGACAAAACTAAAAACAAGACTGGTAAGTTTATTCAAATATATTTATGATGGTGTCTTTGAGGATTTCAGTCTATATGTAGTTTTTATGAACGGCAGCGGTCATACAAGTTTGGGAGAGGAATCAGAATTATCTCTTTTATTGTGTCCATGCCATCTGTGAGGCTGTCTTATGCTAGCTGTAAACATTTGTCTGTTGTGAACTACAGGGCAACCACTAAGAGTTTTTTCTAAGTACAATTAATATACATTTTAGTTCTCATTTTTTGTAACAAATATATAACAGAAACAATTTAAGGGCAAAAAAACTATTTTGGCTTAAAGTTTAAGGAGATAAGGTCTATCATGGTGAGAAATAATGGAAGACTTAGTATTCTCCAAACTGCTCTATAAAATTCAATTTCTCAAAATGGCTTATATTTATTAAAAAAATATATACATATATATAAAATCTCAAAAGGGATATATATACACACACATGCATATATATATGTTCACATATATGTGTGCACATATATAAAAATAAATATTTTTTAATAAAACAGAAAAACGATTCCTAATAGAGTTGGTCCAATAAATAGTTGAATTCAGTATTTGTATCATGTTTGTGAAATATGACCAGGAAGTCACCTCTACAGTGACTCATTTGGGAAACAATAGGTATGTTGAAAGTGGAGCCTCTTAGTCAGCCAAGTATGGCAGAAAGGTACCCAGCAGACTAGGACAACCTGACAGGGCCCCGAGTAGCAAGCAGTACATTAGAAGGTGGAGTTCATTGGGAAGAAGAATGGGCTAGGTGGGCCAAGAAAAGAAGTTTCCCACATGGGTAGGGAACATCAGTAGGAGCCATCACAAGCACAGCGATGTGCTCATGACAGATCCTCAGGAGTGGACAGATATAAGCAAAAGTGTAGCTCTACACATGTGAACAGGGAAGTGTCTGCCCATACAGGTGAGTGGGTGAGATAGCCTTCTGTCTAGATCTTACCCCATCCAGGCGAGCAGGTAAGGTGATGCCCTTTACAGGTTGTTGGAAAAGAATATTCTTAGTGTCCTGCAAAGAAACAGATGAACTAAGTCAAAGTAACTTGGCAAGGCAACTTTTTTTTTTTTTTTTTTTTGTTTTTTGAGACAGGGTTTCTCCGTAGCTTTTGGTTCCTGTCCTGGAACTAGCTCTTGTAGACCAGGCTGGCCTCGAACTCACAGAGATCCACCTCCCCCTGCCTCCCGAGTGCTGGGATTAAAAGTGTGTGCCACCACCACCCAGCGCTGCCTTAGTGCTTATCCTAACCCAAGTACTGACTGTGTCTCATCCCATTGGTGGACGCCCAACCTCACAGTCTGACACAGCTAGCTAATTCACAATCAGCATGAAGGGAAAGTGCGTGACAGAGAGTCAAGTTTCAGGAATGTACACAAGAGTTTCACAAGATGGGTGGGTTTATAGAATATGGGCCCTTGGTGGGCTAGCCATTGTTGATTTAAGAAAAAAAGACTTTCTCACAAGGTGAACAGGGAAGAGGTCATCGCCTCATTATCCACTACTAAATGTCAAAGGGAATCAATGGAGGACATCTCATCTTGATTAGTGAGAATGATGCCCTCCCATTCTGGTAAGCAGAGATATTGCATTTGGCAAAACTACACAAGAGGGTGTAGTGGAGGCCAGGAGGCCATCCAAATGCGTCTCTGTCCTTGGTGTCTACTCTGTAAGGAGTTTTGACTTGAACATCAGTAGTTTCTGCGAATTGCCTGCCATCGCTTAGACATCTGATGCCAGTACTCAGAGCCTCATGCTTAAGGAGATGATGAATCTTTATGCTGCCTGCAGAAGTCTACTCTGTCTCATTTCTTGTTTCTATCCCAGGCTTGCAGTGGCACAGGTGCCTTCATGTTTATGGGACAGCAAAGCATTCAGAGAGCCCAGATACATTTCCTGCGTATCTTTAGGTTGCATACACGGGTTCTCACTACATAGCCCAGGCTGACCTGTGCTCAAGATCCTCAGCCTTCCTGGTTCTGAGATTACAGGAGTGTGACCCCTTGCCTAGGTCAGTGGACTTCTTGAGTGCTGAAAATGTTGCATGGCATTTTTGAATATGTAACCGTGTTCCAGGCATTGCTCTAACTCAATCCTGTTGTCTCAGCGAATGGACAGCACAACCATGTTGCAGCATGTTTTGAGGTCATCTGCATCAAGCAGATGAAAGATGAATGTTTACAATGTCCAAATCCAATAAATAATTCATATTCATACAACATGCCATCAACTACTAAATATCAAAAGGAATATAAAGAAGTAACAGCTAAATGAATCTGTGTTATAAAATGATAGCATAGAGGTGAATCCCAATGCTTCCCAGATACATCAAGGGGCTCTCAAACTCACCGATAAGAAGAGAAATTATGCAACAATGAGATTTCACTTGTGTTTATCAGAATAACAGTTTGAAAGGGAGGGTGGTAAGCATGGTGGCTGCTGTGGAGAGGGGAGGATCTGGGGGAGGGACAGAAAGCATAGGATCTCTAAAACATGATATAGGCTTGCTTAGGGAAGTCAAAGACACCCTAATGAGCTCCCTTGGAATCTGTTCAGTAAACACTCTCACAGGAACTCACAAGGGAACACACTTCAGACTGTTGCACCGTTGTTTGTGTAGCAGGAGTTGGTAGCTTAATTACCCCTCTTTAGAGGCCCGAATAAGCACACTGCGATGAGTATTCACTATGGAACACTGTACAGCAGGGAGAAGCAACAAAGCAGATGTTTACAGAGCAACTTGCATACTTTTATTTTTAATCCAGGAAAATAGGTTAGGCAGCAGTTTTCAGGGCATTGGGTATCAGGGGAGGAAAGTCAGATCTCCCTGTGAGACAAGCAGCAAGCAATGAGAGCCCTATAATTGTCTCTGTTTACTGCCTGGAGAGTTTCCAGGCTACGGCACAAAGGGAAACTGAGGCAAAGACTGGGACTCCCTCAGTTGAGAAGACCAGAAAGGCTTGGATTTTCTGCTGACAGAATCATGGAGCAGAGTTCTTCACAGAGAACAAACAACAGAGATCTGCAGAGACTCTCTGAGACTCAGTACAGAGCAATACAGGCATCTCATGCCGTTACCCCAGGAAAGAAATGGAGTTAACATCGTGGGCACACAAGGGGCAGGAAAAGCTTCTCCACTGTCAGTTAGAATAAGAGACCACACAAAAGGAGCTCAGAAAGGTAACAGGCACCTTCCTAAGAACCTATGAGTTGTTTCATAACAGAAGATAAAAATCCTGAAAGTTCATACACTAGGTTCAGAGCTTTGAAATACTTGGAGCCAAAATTGATGGACCCGCAAGAAGTGAAACAAATGCCAAATTATTCCTGGAGCTCTTAACACACTTCTGTTAACATTCAATAGAGCAAAGAAAAAGGTGGTGAGGGTGTTAAGGACCCCAACAGCACCGTTCATAAAAAAATGTCAGTTTATAGATTAGCCAACAACAGAGCATGTAAGTTGCATATCAAACATTTATAAAAGCAGACCATATTCTGGACCAAAAAACAAGTCTGAAATCATAAAATTATAAGAAATATATTCTCTGGTAAAAATGGAATTAAACTAGAAATCAGAATATGAGAGAGCACAAGAGAACAGGAGAGAGGAGGAGTCTGGGGGTTCAAGAGATGGTATAGGGTTGATACAGAGCTTGCTGATCTTGCAGAGGACCTGAGTTCTGTTCACAGCACCCATAAAACAGGTAGCTCACAACTGTTTGTAACTCCAGCTCTAGGGAGATATGGCGCCCTCTTCTGGCATCCTTGGGCACTACACTCATACATATACCCACACAAAGACATACCCATGCTTGTAATTAAAAATAAAATAAAAATCTTTGAAAATATTTTTAAATAGATCTTGACATTTTCAGTATTTGTGGATTAAATGCAACCAAATAACCCATTATTCAGAGAAGAAAAAAGAAAGGAAACTACACTGTCCTTTGTAGTGAACAAAATAAAACATAAAATGCTTTACAGAATGGATCTGAAACCGTATTTAGTAAATAAGATCTGCTCTAGAAAAGAAGGAGAGAAGCATTCTCCTTTAGACATCATATAATTGGTAGAAAATCAATATTAAGTAAGCAGGGGTGTGGAGAAGGAAACATACAAGTCATAGAAGAAATCAACAACCAAATCATGCACCCTGAGAAGACAAGTGGAGTTATATACATCTGGCAGATTGGGAACAAGAGAAAGAAGACATAAGTTATTAATACCATAAGTGGGCAAGGAGACATCACTACAGCTCAACAGAGTTGAAACTCATAAGAGCTTCCAAGGTCCAAATGAGGAGCAGAAGGAGGGAGAACACGAGCAAGGAAGTCAGGACCGCGAGGGATGCACCCACCCACTGAGATTGGGAGCTCATCAAGGCCAGCTGGACTGGGACTGAAAAAACATGTGATCAAACCAGACTCTCTGAACATGGCGGACAATGAGGGCTGATGAGAAGCCAAGGACAATGGCACTGGGTTTTGATCCTACTGCATGAACTGGCTTTGTGGGAGCCTAGTCTGTTTGGATGCTCACCTTCCTAGACCTGGATGGAGGGGGAGGACCTTGGACTTCTCACAAGCCAGGGAACCCTGACTGCTCTTCGGACTAGAGATGGAGGGGAAAAGGAGTGGGGGGAAGGGGAGAGGAGTGGGGGAGGGAGAGGGAAATGGGAGGCGGGGAGGAGGCGGAAATTTTTTCAAAAAAGAAAAAAGAAAAGTTTATTAATAGTAAATACACACAAAAAAAGAACTACTTCCAGGGAAGGCAACAAAGCGGCACAGAGAAATCCTGTCTCGAAAGAACAAAAGACAAAAAAACAAAAAAATAAAATAAAAAAGGAAGGAGACTGCTTGCCCATTATTAGTGTGACATTCACACTGAGAAACAAGGTAAAAGAGGTGTATTTTTTAGAAGAAATAAATACTATTACAAACTGTTAAAAAAAATTAAAATCATCTTGATAATTGCAAGTATTAATATATAGAAAGGTCAGAACATGACCAGAGAGTGATCTTTCTCAGATATGCTGGAGTGATTTCCATCTAAAAGTCATCATTCAGTGTAATTTCTCATATGCTACACTAAGAAGGATGATAGTTGGCTGAAGAGATGCAGAAAGAACCTAGAGGAGAGTAAGAAAAAGCAACCCATACCTGGTTAGTAGTTAATTTTTTTTTTTTTTTTTTTTTTTTTTTTTTTGCGGAGTAGGATTAGAAAGGACGCCTTCTGTCTGACACTGAGCAGCAAGCAAGGCAAGTGGCGGTGAACAAGGGACATTTCGCCCAGGTGCAAACGCCACTTCTGCCACTCTTATTCAAGGCAATAAAAGAGGTCAAGCTCAGCCTAAGTAGACAAGAAGAAGAAACAGAAGGTGTCCTAACTGAAAAATAATAGGAGCATTTATCTTCATTCGCAGATAAAATACATGTGAGAAAACCTACAAAATACATATTAGAATTCGTGAGTTTTACCAATTGCAGAATTTGAGAAAAGCAAAAAATACTGTTGTATTTCTTTAGCAGTAATACTCAGAAATTTAACTTAAAGATACGATTTACAATAACTTCAAAATTACTCAGATATAGGCTGACTAGATGGCTCAGCAGGTTAAGGTGTTTACTGTCAACACTGATGATGTGAGTTTAATCCCCAAGACCCACATGGTGGAGGAAAATTGGCTCACACAAACTGTTCTACAGTCACACCCCTCCCCCACACACATGAAAAATAAATATAATTTTTTAAAAAATAAAGGGAACAAAAAGACACTGGAGACAAAAATAATATTTGCAACTTATCCATCGGATAAAGAGCTCTTATGCAGAATATATCATTAACTCTTTATAACCAATAACAAGAAAATCAACATCTCAACTAAAACAGACAAAAGATGTGGACAATGTATAGTCGCACACACCTGTAATCCCAGCACTGGGGAGGCGGAGGCAGGAGGATCATGAGTTCAATGCCATTCTCTGCTGGCTGTCCTTCAAGCTGTGGACAAACATTCTGTTCAGTGGCTTGGTCCAGCTTCATCCGTCAAAGCCCCGATTTGAACTACAGCACTTCGTAGCATACGTGGCTTCTCACAGAATGGACACAAAACTGTCCATGCTTCCTCTCGTGTCTCTGGGACGCCTCAGAAGTCACACCCGCCTGATAGCAGAGCTGACCCTTTGCTTTAGCCTGCAGGTTTCTGGGGCTGGTGGCCTCAACAAAGCCATGTCACAGACTGAATCCTGTCTGTTCCAAATTTGTGTGCTGAAGCCCTGACCCTAACACCTCAGAATGTCACCACATTTGGAGACAAGTTGAAATCGTTTGAGTGAGAAATGTCCTCCATAGGTTCTGTCATTTGAACACCTGGCACCCAGTTGGCAGTGCTGTTTGGGGAGGTTTAGGAAGTATAGCTTTGCTGTATAGGAAGTAGTCACTGGGGGGTGGGGGTGGGGCTGTGAAGTTTTAAAGCATGACGCCCTTCTCAATTCTCTCTCTCTCTCTCTCTCTCTCTCTCTCTCTCTCTCTCTCTCTCTCTCTCTCTCTGCTTTGTCCTTACAGTTTAAAATGAGAGCTCTCGGTTTCCTGTTCTTGTCATACCTCCCCACTGCTATCATGGACTCTTATTGCTCTGGAACCAGAAGCCAAAATAAACTCTTTCTTCCTTAAGTTGCAGTGGTCACAGTGTTTCTACCACGGTAATGGAAAAGAAACCAATCCACGCCTCTTGGTGGGCTTCTTCATCAGCTGGCTCTTTTACATTGCATTGTAAATTGGTCAAGATAGTTTTCCAGAACAATGACAAAGGCACAGTCACCACTTGGGGGAGGGGTGTTACAGGAATTCTTGTCCTGGGGAGAGCAAACTACTGTCTACCCTGTCCTTATAGAATACAGATGACAAGCTGAAGTATGGTTCCACCAGAGTCCAGCTTACTTACAGAGCATGGGTGAGGGGTTACAGGGTGTGGGTGACCCCGGATCAGTCACATACACACTGACTGATATACATACTCCCCCTGGTACAGATGACGATGTCCTCTTAGCTGCATAAATGGGATCCTCACTTCGGTTAATCTTTCACAGTCTGTATGTTCCAGTACCTTCAGAGACCACAAATCCAAGAACAGAGCTATGCAGAGCTGGCTGGGAGGTGCAGGAGAGTTCCTGGGATTAGGTAAGGGTCCAGGGACTCTCCCCACAAGCCCTCCTCTTTTGGGAGTATCAATACAATGCTGACAAAAATGTTCTTTCAACTGTTCTAGCCAGCCATGGAAGGACAGGCTACAGGGAAAGTTTTGCCTCTAGGAGTTGGTCCCTAGAGGACAGGCTCATTCTGCCTTTAAATTAAGAAACAAGAGACACCGAGATGGAAAACTACAGCAGTGCCTCTTAAAAAGGTTCAGCGCCCATTTGGGCTGCTGTCTGGGGCCAAGCACAGGGAATGTTGTTCTCTCTCTCTCTCTCTCTCTCTCTCTCTCTCTCTCTCTCTCTCTCTTTCTCTCTTTCTCTCTCTCTGAAACAGGGCCTTACTCTATAACCCAAGCATCCCTCAAACTCATGGCAATCCTCCTGCCTCAGCCTGAGTTTTAGGATTATAGGTATAGAACCCACCATGGTCATCAATCTTGAATTTTGACCCTTCCTTTTTTGTTGTTATGATTTTGCTTCTGTTTTTGAAATCTGATCTTGCTATATAATCTTGCCAGACCTTGTGCTCACACTATGTAGCCAAGGCTAGACTTGACCTTACAGCAACCCCTCTGCATGAAACCCCTGAGTTCCGGGACTACAAGTATGTACTAGTAAACCCAGTAGTGTGGGCTTCTCGTAAGCATAGGCTTGTCTTGCCGATGGAAGCTTCTGGTGTGTGAAGGGTCAGATCTTCAAGGTGTAGGGAGAAGCAAGTAGGGGAGCCACTCTTCTCCTTCTTGGCTTCTATATCTTTTCCTGTGCTCTAATAGTAAGGTGCCCCCAGGAGCTTTACTTCAAGCAAAGTGAGGTCTCTTTCTTTCAAGGACGAAGCTAGGTATTTTTCCTGGGTCCCAAGATCCCTTCTTCCCATGCTGCTCCCTCCCCATCCAGAAAAGGAGAGAAGCCAAGAATTTCTGCTTAGGGCTACACCCTTCTGTCCCTTCTTCTTAGGATTTAGTCACAGGGCCTGAACTGACACTGTGTGTATTCTAGACTAGAGGTACTTTATAGCTAAGAAGAACGGGGAAAGCAAAGCCCCAACAACTTTCTGAGGTTTCCTTGGCAGGCCTTTCTAAAGCACTGGGCCTGTATGGGAGGGAACTTGTGCTGGTCATTGTGGAATCAGAAAGCTTGAGATGGATGTGGGATGTGGCTATAGGCTTTGTGAAGCTTAATACTGGCCATCATCTTGACAGTCTGAAATCATCTAGGAGATTCTACAGGGACATTTCACATTCAAATCATAGCACTTCCCCTTTGCCCTTGATGGGGTTTTCTGGATGTATTCTAATATTAGAAGTGTGATGGCAACCGGTGACCTTGCAATTCAAATAATATGGAAATGACAGGGTAACCAAATAATTGACCGTACCTGGTCATCTCATGAGTGATGCTAATCCTCCCCAGTTTCAAGTGGCCCAGCTGTAACAGAGTTTTACAGATACATCAGCTTCCAGCCACCATTTTCCCTCTGCCTGGCTAGCTTGCTTTGTTTTGCACCGATGTTTGCCTGTGACCTGAGGTGCCTGTCCTTTTCTAATGACCTTTAAACTGTCTTGTTCCTTTATTTTTCTGCTTGTAAGTCCTCTCCACCACCTGAAAATCTCTTGCTCATTCAGCAAGGCCCAGCCTTGGGGGCTGGCAGGACAGCTCAGGAGATAAAAGCTGCTGCTTGCTGCTAAGACTCAGGACTTGAGTTCCATCTCTGAGACCCACAGGATGGAAAGAACTTATTCCTACAAGTTGTCTTCCGAACTCCACATTCATACCCTGGCATACATGCATATACATCCACACACTGAACACATAAAAATAACAAATAAAAAAGATAAAACCAGACCTGGTTTAAGACTGTCTCCACAGTCCTGGGCAGCTTTAGTGATTGGCTGGGACCCAGGCTCATGCCTTAGGTCTTTGCACCAGTACTGATGCTAGTCGTCTTGGAGTCTGACAGGAATATCCCCACTCACAGACTCACATGTACAGGGCTGAGTGGCTGATGAGCATATAGCTAACATCCACGGAGAAGCTCTAGTAAACTCAGTCTTCCCCACTCCTCACAAGAGCCTCACGCTCCGCATAGCACAGTGTCCCTTCTAGGGCACTGGGGCAATGCGTGGAGATGCAGTTTCCTATGTTAATTTGTAGAACATCTCAGCCATGGGGAAAACCACACATTTTCCTCACAACGCTCTAGGTGTGGTGGCTAATACATGCAATTCCAAGCACTCGGAAACTGAGGCAAGGAGATTGCTGTGAGCACAGCGTGGGCTAGAGTGTGAAACTCTGTCTCAAACAAAATAAAACAAGAAAAATAAAAACGACCAAAAAGGCAACAAAAAACAAAGCCTCCTGACCCCATATGTATGTATGTCTGTATGTGTTTATTCGTAAGTGTGGGTATGGTCACATGCATGCCATAACGTGTGTAGAGAGAGCTCAGCAGACAACCTCAGATCTCTGTCACTGCTTTCCTCCTTGTTTGAGACATTCTCTCTCTCTCTCTCTCTCTCTCTCTCTCTCTCTCTCTCTCTCTCTCTATGTTTCTGCTACACACTCCAGGCTAGCTCCCTGAGCTTCTGGGACCTCCCGCTTCTGCCTCCAGTCTCACATTAGAGTGTGTTTCTGTGCCCAGTTTTGCATAGGTTTTAGGAATCTGAACTCAGGTCCTCACGCTTGTGTGCACGTGCCTTATGCGCAGAGCCACCTCCGCAGCCTTTTCAGACTAAGCCTCGCTCACCGGCCTGGAACTTGCCAATTAGACTAGACTGGTCAGCTAACAAGCTTTGGGATTCTCCTGTCTCCGCCTCCCCAGATCCGGGATAACAAGTTTACACCATCATGTTTAGTTTTTTATTGTTTTTAATGTGTATGAGTATTTACCTGGGTGATGCATGAGAATACAGTACCCATGGAAGTCCGAAGAAGGTGTCGGGTCCCTTGGAACTGGCATTACAGACAGTTATGTGCTGCCGTGTGGATGCTGGGAGCTGAAAACAGGTCATCTGGAAGAATGCTCTTAACTACTGAGCCACCTCTGCAGTTCCAATACTCAGCTTTTTACGTGGAAGCTGGGGACTCAACTCAAAACTTCATGTTTACCTGGGAAACATCGTATACTGAACCAAGCAAGTTAAACAGCACAGATAAAGGAGTCAAAACTCAGCTTACTTCCATGTAGAGTGACCAGGCACACACACCATGAGAATTAGAACATTTCGTCCTGGAAAGAGGGGGGAGGGTCCTAAGACCCAGGAAGTTCAGGAAGCTGACCGAAGGTATAAAACGCGGAGAGCTCCCCAACTTCTGGGCTCACATCTCTATCCAAGATTCTATAGGACCCCAGTAACCATGGAGAAGAGATGCCTCAGTAGCGCTGCCTGCAGCTTCTGCTCTAGGAAGCAAGCTTTAGACTAAGTCCGTGGCTCGCCAAGCTAGACTTGGGTGGAAATGATTTCTTCGATCTGTCCTTGGTGCCTTATCTATGGTGAACAAATGCTTTGTTCCCACCTCCCAACAACAGGAGGGAGGAAGGAGGACAGCCCCACAGAACTGGATGTATCCGGCTGTGACTCACGTGACTCAAGGGACTTCAGAATCCCTGGGAAAGATTACTGATAACGTCAGCTGACTGTGGAGGGACGGTGTCCACAATCAACTGTGTCTTCTGATCCTAGCTCCTTGGGAGGAGACGTTAGGGACAGGTTGGGAAGTGGGGATTCCAGTCCTGGAGCTTCTCCAGTCACCTCCTAGAACAACCTGCCTCAGAGAATACTTGTTTCTGCAGGATCCCAACAGTGTTGAGCCTGCCTGTTTCAAGGCTCCCTCCTCCCACCCCGTATCCTTCATTGTCCCCTAGCCTTCTCGGGACAAAGTTCCTAAATAAGAGGGAGGTGGGGCCCCAAAATAGAAACCATGGTCCTGCAGGCAGAAACCAAGCCAGGGGTGGGGAGTGGGAGGTGGGATGGGGGAGCCGGGAAGGGTGTCTCTAGCGCCACCTGCCGGTCTAGGTGTGAAAGTCCTCTTCTCTCACCCCCGAAGCTTGCAAAGAAGGGAGATGGAGCAAGCTTGGGCAGCCAGGATGGGGGTGGATATTTTCCAGCTCTTGAGGCTCCCAACCACCTAGATTATTCTTTCTCTGTCTCCCTGTCTCTGTGTCCGTCTTCGTCACTAGTTCTCTCAGTTCACCTCCTGCCTCCTTTTAAAAATGCCTTCTATCGATCTTCTGTCCTTCTTTCCCCTACCTGGCCTCACTCCCACAGCAAGGAGAGGCCCAGTTCCTGGTCTCCACTGGCACCTTGGCTTTCCTCATTTACTCCCGAGGCTTCGTTTTTAGGATCTAGAGGTTGTCCATGAAGCTGGAGTATTCCTCTGGCTTAGAGTCCCCCAGTGACTGCTGGCTGTGTGACCCACTGGGCAGCATCAGGCTGCAATGGACACAGCCTTCAGGATGGGGGCTGTTTGTAGCTACTCAAGCACTAACAGGAATTGTCCTTTTTCTGAGTCTCTGGTCATTAGCGGACAGAGACATAGCAGTCCCTGAGAGGACAAAGATGACCACCTGGGCTCTGTAACCTGCTTCCATTGGCACCAGTCTCACACACCACAACTCTCTATCCCTAGGGCACTGTCAGGTGTTGCCCAGGACCTGACATCTCAGGACATGGAGGACAAAGCCAGAGCAGACAGAAGAGACATGATAGGCCATGTGGGAGTGAGCAATAGAGCACACACATAAGTGCCTGAGGTACATGAGGTGTTCCCTACATGCTTGTGTGTAGCTGTGGTACAAGATTAGTCCTCATGTATCTGTGTAGGGATTCTACAAGGGGGCAATATGTGCATTCGTGTGTGCATTTCAAGCACATGCATGAGTATGTAGATAGGCACAAGAGGATGTGCTGTAGATATAGACAAGCATGGTGGAATGTGTTTTGTGTGCACATACATGCACGTGTAGTATGCACTGAGCATATGTGGGCATACAGTTATGCAGTTATCAAAGTGTAGTTGTGTGTATGGACATGTGTGCATTGTGTATGTAGGTATAAGTGCATACCTGTATGTGGAGGCTTTCTGATTCAGAGTATGGGACTCTTCTTGTTTCTGAGGGGACCTTGGCCAATGACAGCCACCTATCAAGAGACAGGGGCTAAGAGGATTCAAAATCAGTACTACACCAACTGTGTGTGTGTGTGTGTGTGTGTGTGTGTGTGTGTGTGTGTGTGTGTGTTGGCACCACACCATGACTGTCTCAAACGCTGTGTGAGTGATTGTCGCTCAGGGGAATGGTGGAGCACAATGGGTGGACCACAAGGGATCACTTCTGACGTTGGTAGAAATACCTTTTGGGTGTATAAGATGTGAAGGGTGGGTACCAGAAAATGGATATCAGACATAAAACTTGCAACCCTGGAAAGTGGAACAAAGAAAGTTCAGTTGATACGGTGAGAGCTAATGTCTTAGCTATTTAGCAGCTGTTGTGATAAAACACCATGACCAAGGCAACTTATAAAAGAAAGCCTTTAATTTGGTTTACTGTTTCAGAGGGTTCAAGTCCGTGATGGTGGAGTGAAGAAGCAGCTGAGAGTTCATGTCTTGATCCACAACCATGAGGCAGAGAGAGAGAGGACTGAGTCTTTCTGAAAACTCAAAGCCTACCCTGAGTGGCATATCTCCTCCAATATAGCTACACTTTCTAATTCTTCCCAAACTATTCCACCAACTGGGGATCAAGTATCTAAAAATATGAATCTATGGGGACCATTCTAATTAAACAACCAAAGTTGGAGAAAGAAAAAGACCAGCTCAGGGGACAGGAAGTAGATGGTAGTGGCAGATGCTAAGGCACTGGGAATCACAGAACAGGGTCCAGGCCTCGGTTTTTACTGAAACTTTTCCAGACTTGAGAGTGTGGGGAAAGGGGACCAGAGCCAATATGCCGTTTACAATAGACACAGTAGAAAACAAACAAGACAGGAAAGAGAAAACAGAGATTAGGCAACCAGGCATGAAGCCAAACAGAAAACAACCATGGTTATAAATACGTATAAGAGATGTTCATTTAAACAGTTGGATGTGGGACTAGAGAGATGGCTCAGTGGTTAAGAGCACTGGTTGCTCTTCTACATGGCCTGGGTTCAACTTCCAGCACCCACACCATCTGTAGCTCAAGTTCCAGGGGATCTGAGGCCCCCTGTATCCTATGTGGGCAACAGACATATTTACATACATTCAGACAAAAATTCAAACACATTCAATTATATATGTGTGTATGTATAAATGTATGTATATTAAATGTCAGCTATGGATTGATTCACAGTCACAGATAGCTTATCAGGTAAAGGATCTTGATGTCAAGCCTGATAACCTGAGTTTGATCCCTGGAACCCCACATGGTAGAATGAGAAATTTGCCTCTTGCAAATTGTCCTTTGACCTTGACAGGGGAGCTATGACATGAACAT
>NC_022015.1:34637675-34655923 GCF_000317375.1 Microtus ochrogaster
TATATTCTAAACTTTTAAGTCAGATGTGATAGTGCATATCAGTAATCCTGGCTGAAGGAGCAGAATTTAAGGCCAGCCTGACTATACCGTGAGCTCTATCTCAACAAAACTAAACAAACAGGGACTCACACCCACCACAGACAAAAACCACGAACAAACCAAATAGTAAAAACTCAACAAGAGTAGAGAAAAGCGAGGAAAGGATGGACATTACACACATATTTACTGCTTATGCCTATAAATCTGCAGCTATTGAAATGGATAATTTGTAAGGCCATTTGTGGGTCACATCAGGCTCACTTGATAAATTGACCGTCCGAGGAGCCAGACTGACTAGATAGAGCTGGGACAGATAGTAGATAAACTTGGACCCCTGCCCCTGAGGTTCCAACTTTCCAACAGGACCCAGAGAGGTAGAAAGCCAGGATGAAGGCAACCAGGAGAGTAGAGAGTAGTAACTTTGCCTGACACTGACACTGACACCATGGGGACCCGACAACAGGCTCGGTGAGTATCTAAGTAGTATATTCTGTCTAAATATGAACACAGTGTCCCTAAAACTGTGGACACCTCCCTCGGTCCTGGATCTCACATAGCCACAAACGAGACAGAGAAGCACACATAGACATAGAAATGGACATGCACAAAGACAGTTCACATGTCACACACCCATGTATAAACACAGACATACACACGTACACATAGATAGACACGTAGATACACAGACAGTCCACATGTCACAAACACAGATATACACATAGATACACAGACAGTCCACATGACACACAGAGATATATACATAGAAGCACAGTCCCCATGCCACACATCTATCTATAAACACAGACATACACATAGATAAAGACAGTCCACATGTCACACACCCATACACACATACAAACATACACATAAGGCATGCACACAGTCCACATGTCACACACCCACAGATACACACATAGATACATAGACAGCCCACATATCACACACACACAGATATTCACATAGATACACAGACAGTCCACATGACATACACACAGATATACACATAGATACACAGTCTACATGTCACAAACACAGATATACACATAGACACAGACAGTACACATGTCACACACACACAGGTATACACATAGATACACAGTCTACATATCACAAACACAGATATACACATAGATACACAGACAGTCCACATGACACACACACAGATATACACATAGATACACAGATAGTCCACATGTCACACATACAGATATTCACATAGATAGACAGTCCACATGACACACACATACACATACAGATATAGACAGACAGTCCACATGTCACACACACACATACACTCAAACAGATATACACATAGACACATAGACAGTCCACATGTCACACACACAGATAGACCTAGACAACATTCACAGTCTCACACATAGACTCAGAGAAACAAACACAGAGACACATATACATAGACATGCATAAGACAGTCCATATGTCACGTATTTCTACACACACACGAAGAAAGAAATATACCACAGAAAAATACCTCAGAGGAGGTGGACACAAACACTCCAAGGAGGTCCACTCTGCAGTTTATGTTAATCCATGTGCCATATACGCAGGATGTGTCCCCTCACCCCAAGGCTGCCTCCTATGACCTGTCCCCACCCCTCCCAAGATAAATGGTTTTCTGGGCTTGGAACTGTGGGTTCTCTACACTTGTGGAAATGCACAGAGCTGCCTTTGTGCTTCCTAAATAAGACACTAGGAACGGGACCCAGCGGAGGATGAAAATAGCAGCTAGTCATGGTGGGAAGCAGGTTATCTCAGCGCGAGGGCGGCAACTTTAGGAAGTCTATTATTGCACCAGCTCCACACACAGAGCTGAGAAGTTCATCAGGAATAGAAATCTCTGCCTTAGCGGCCCAGCATGTGGCTCAGAGACGCCCCCCCCCCCAGCAATGGCCTCTGACTTCTTTTGCGTCAGATGGGCAGGGCCATTCCTTATGTCTGAAATAAAGCACAAAGGGGAATTTAGGGAGATTCAACATGTTCAGCTCCAAGTTTTGGACCCCTAGCTGCAGTGTCTTTCTCTGTTTTTAGTTATGAATTAAATCCTCCCAGACTGTCACGATTTCTGTGACAGTCTCCCGCATCTCTTGCTGGATTCATCTATAGGTGTTTGATATTTGGGGATATCAGGAACATTGTCTCCACCTGCCAGGGGTTCGATGCCAACATGCAAACAGCGGGTTTTGTTCTGTTCTAGCTTAGTTTGAGTTTAGTTTTGCCTGTTGTGGTGGTGGCAATGGTTTGTTTGCTTTAGACACAGTCTAATGTAGCTGGGGATGACCTTGCACTCCTGGTCTTCCTGCCTGCACCGCTCAAGTGTTGAGAGTACGTGAGAGCATCACCCCCACCCTGGCTCACAACTGTTTTTTCCTTTTTCTTTAGTAGTTTCATGTATATATGTGTAAGGTGTATGTATATATCTGAACGTGCACTGGTACTTGTCAGGGGGGTCATGTGTCCATGTGTATATGAGTGCATGTGAAGGCCCAAAGCTGGTGTCAGGACTCCTCCTTAAGCGTTCTTGTGCGTTTTCTTTGTGCTCTTGGATTTGTCTTGCCTCCTCACTACCAGCCTGTCTCTGCCTTCCAAGGCTGTAATTATAGGTGGGCCACTGCAACCATTGGCACTTCTGATGTAGGTAGGTCTTCTATCTATCTGCTGTTTCATTGGTTAATTAATAAAGAAAACTGCTTGGCCTGATAGGTTAGAACATAGGTAGGCAGGAAAGACAGAACAGAATGCTGGGAGGAAGAAGGGAAGTGAGGCAGACGCTATAGCTCTCCTCTCCAAGATGGACGCAGGTTAAGATCCTTCCCAGTAAGCTACCACCTTGTGGTGCTACACGGATTATTAGAAATGGGTTAATCAAGATGTGAGAATTAGCCAGTAGGAGGCTAGAGCTAATGGGCCAAGCAGTATTTAAAAGAATACAGTTTCCGTGTAATTATTTCGGGACATAAGCTAGCCAGGCAGCCGGGAGCCCGGTGGCAAGAACACAGCCTGCTGCTCCTTCTACACACTTCTGTGGGTTCTGTGGACCCAAACTCCAGTCCTCTCAATTGAATGGGAAACACTTTACCTGCCAAACCCTCTTATCAACCTTACGTTGATTTTTTTTTTAGTGGTGCAAAATATACATGATATAAAATCTAGTCATTGTAAGTGCACAGCCCAGAAGCAACAGGCACCTTTACGTTGCTGCGTGGCCATCCATCTCCAGGTTTTCTACTCCCTGAGCTAAAGCTGATCCCTCTATGTTGATTTCGCAGTTTGCTTCAGCCAAGTGTCCCAAAGAGCCATCCATAGTCTTAGAGGCTTGAACAGAACTTTATTTTCTCATAGTCTTAGAGATTGGAAGTCAGAGATGAGGGTATCACAGGGATGACTCCCACAAGGCCTCTCTCTTTGGCTTGAGATGGCATCTTCTGTATTCATATAGTCATCCTCCTGCTGTCTGCGCCCTGAAATGCTCTTCTGTTGGTGTGTGTGTGTGTGTGTGTGTGTACACACAGGCATGTGTGTGGGTGCAGTCCTGTATGTGGAGGTCAGAAGACAACCTGAGTCTCAGTCCTTGCCTTCTACCTTGTCTCTGTTTCTTGGTACAGATGGTAGGCCGGCCTGCAGTCTTCCGTGGTATTCTGTGTCTCTGCCTCCATCCAGCCACAGGGTACTGAGATAACAGTTGCGTGCTCCCACCCCCAGCTTTATGTGGGTTCTGGGGACTCGAACTCAGGTCCTCATGCTTGTGCGGCAAGTGCTTTACCCATGGAACCATCTTCCCAGCCTTTTTTTTAAAAAAAAAAAAACATGTTTTATTAGCATATAGCAATTTTTTATAAAAATTGCTTTCATTATGACATTTCATACAGGTATATAATTTAGATTGATCATATCCATCTCCTCATTATTGTCTTTTGTCCCCTCCTACTCCCACTGACTTCCTTTCTTCTCACAACTAATACCTCTTCCACTTTCATGTCTTTAATTTTTCCCTGGGGACCCAGTGAGTTTCGTTATGGTGACTTATAAGAACAGGAGTGCCCTGAAATCCTTTTCTTCCAAGGGCTCCAGTTTTATGGGTCAGGACCCACCCCAGCAACCTCTCTATAACGTCATGGCGTCTGACCTGGCCCCATCATAGGGTCACAGTGTGCAGAACTGGGGTTAGAGGCTGGATTTTCCATGTGTCCAACTGTGTCACATGTGAGAGCAACACTGCTTTTTCCCTGTGTTCTCCTGAGCCCAGGACTAAAGGCAGGTTCGTCACAAGCCTCGGCTCCATTCATCACGTCAGGGGTGGCTATGTGACTCAGCAGGATGCTTGAAGAAGTTTCCTCTAGTCCTAGTTTTGTTTTGTTTTACTTATGAATGAATGTTAGGCTTTATTGAGAGCGATACCAGCATCTATTGAGAAGAGCCAACAATTCCTCCCTTCCCTCAGTTTACACACGAGCTTTGCCAATGAAACCTCCAGGGGTCTTTTGTCCCGGCATCCTGTGTACTGTAAATTCCAGGCACATATCCTTTTATTCTCTGGAGTTCCTCTGCCCTATCACAACCAGATCTTCATTTCTGCTGCAGTGATGGGCATCGGGGTTGCCTTTAGGACACAGGCAAGGTTGGGGTCTCTCTGGCAGGTACAGGGATGTGTAGAGGAGGCGCGGGGTTAGGGATGGGTCTCCGGGGAGTTCTTAAGTGCCAGGATTAGAAAAACAACATGGGGTTCCTGACACTTAAAACCTCCCTGGGAAGACAGTGGCAGCTGCCTTGAGCTATGCTGCTACTCGAAGAGCTGTAGGAGGGGCTGCTTTAGATGCCTGACAGATAAACAAATCACCTGAGTGAATGAAGAAGTAGCTCCTTCTTGTGTACTGAAGAACCAAGTCCCATGTTAATGTCAGCTCTTCCCATGTTAATTTGGAAATTCTGTGCAATTCTGGTGAAGATTCAGGACCCACGTAGTGGAATCAGACAAGTTGACCCTAAGGTTCTGGCAAAGAATTTAAAACCCCTGTATCTGAACAGCCAGGGTGGAAAACTTGGGAGGGAGGCCAGACAAAAGGGTTTTGCCTAGCCTGACGACCTACGTTCAACTCCCAGGGCCCCTGTGGTGGAAGGGAAGAACAGATTTCCATAGGTTGTCCTTTGACCTCCACTTGCATGCATACATGCACACACAAATAAAGTAAAATGAAAAAATTAAAGAAGAGAACGGAAACTTATAAGGGAACCAGATGGCACAGACTTGGAAACTCTCTGCACACCTCTGGGAAAGATGCAGACCAGATGTTTGTGATAACTGGATGCTACAAGTCATGAACAGAGATATGTTGAAATAACCCACAGCCTTTGCGAGAGAGTGTAGACCTTATCCAAGGTGTGCTGGGCTGTGTGCGGCAGGCAGAGCCCTCAGGAGCAGATGCTCCACACACCGTGATGTCGAGAGGTGCTGGGAAGAGAAGGACACCTTGAATCTGGGCCAGACTCCCCCATGAGCAGGACAAGGCAGGGAAGCACTGTTTTTAAGTGGATTCTTGAGCAGGTCAGACGCCTGCTCTGGTTCTACCACCTCTCTCATGTTGCCCTGTTGAACCAAACTTTTACAAATATCTGTATTTGTTTGTTTGTTTGTTTGTATATTCCTATTATGTATCTATAAGAGTTTATGTGGACCATTTGCCTCAGAGAGTGTCAGAGACCCTGGAACTAGAATTGCATAAGGTCATAAGCCGCCCTGTGGGTGCTGGGAACTGAATTCAGATCCTCTGCAAGACCAGTAAATGTTCTTAACTGCTGAGCCATCTCTCTAACCTCCAAGTAAATCTTTTCTATTGAAAAAAAAAATGAGTTTCTAGAGTAAACTGTGCCCAAGGTCAGTGAAGCTGACAACTCTACTCTGTAGATAAGATAGCCTAATCCTTTACAGAGCCTATGCAGCTCTCTTGTGTTTCTGAGCTCTGCTCTCTAGACACTTAAAACCGAAAACCCACATAAATTGCTGTGGGCTGTTTTTATTAATAGTGGTTCTCTCTGAATTCTGAATGCATGATGTGGCTACAGAGGTGGACCACTGTCAAGGGTGTCTTCTGGACTCTGGAGACCTAGATGCTTCCATTTACTTTTCTTCAAAATGTCAGGTATAGTTCTTAGATCATGGAATTATGCTCCAGACTAATTAAGAATACTCCTGACTGGGCCAGCAAGGTGAGTCAAGGTCCTTGTCACCGAGCCTGAGGGTCTGAGTGAGACCTCCAGAACTCACATGGCGGTGAAAAGAGAGAACCAGCTCCTAAAAATTGTCCTCTGACTTCCACGTGTGTGCCACAGCATGTGTACACACACACACACACACACACACACACACACACACACACCCAAGCATGCACACTATAGATAAATAAATGTAATTTTCAAATTTTAAGAAGATTTTTTTAAATTCACTCAAGGTATGGTGAGACACACCTTTAATTACAGTGCTTGACAGAGAGGTAGGTGGAGCTCTATGAGTTGGAGGCCAGCCTGATTTACACCGCGAGTTCCAGGGTCACAGTAAAGAGACCCTATCTCAAACAAATACACCTCTGCCAGGGTCAGGACAGACATGTAAATGTCCTGGAAACGTTGCCAGTTTTATAAAAGTTACCAAAAAGTGCCAGTGACCCCCCCGCCACTCTCTGGCTGATTTCTGTCCTGGCTCAGCACACACTCTCCAGAGCTTGCAGTGAACCCTTCCTCTCCTTGTTCTTTAAGCAGAAAGACAGCTGGGAACCTTAGTCAGTGGATCTGACCTCACCAGAACAGCTTTGCTGGGAGGCCAGCACGGGACTTGACCCAGATTCTGCCTTTTTGCCTGGTCATGAATTAATGCTCCTTTGGAATAAGATTGCAGATCTTTCCATGTCTTTGGGAATCTCTCCTGCAAACCCCATCCCCTTCACATCCCTCTTCACAGCATCTTAAACTCATCCTGCTTCTCCTACTGCAGGGGTTCAAAACCTAGGCCCAGATCCTTCTTGTCTATGCACATAGGTGCAGATGTGTGGCCCTGTTGGGATCCCAGTGAGTGTCAGACCGTAAGCGCCCCCACCAACACACACACAGTCAGTGCACAGGCAGGGCCCTGTGTGGGACATTGCACTCGTCTGGGAAGGGGCTTCTGTTATTCCTTATTATACACAAGGCCAGCTGATAGCAGGGAAAATTTGTATCAGATACAGTAGGACCCCAGGAGAACTCAGTCCTCGCCAAGCAGGGCTGGGCAGTGTCCAGGAAGGCCTCTCTGAAATCAGGCAGAGGCAGTTTGCAGTTCCTTCCGTGGCAGGTGGTACAATCTGAGTAGATCTCCAGGAAAGCCATGAGTACTCATGCTTCTGTTCTCTGGGAAGCAGCCTCTCACTGCCTAGCCCTGCAGGGCCCTGGGACCCTGGCTGGTGGATCAGCTGCTCCACGTAGTTCCCACCCCTTTCTCATTAGAATGCAGATGAGGGACCTTCAGGTTGATGATGGATGACGTACATCAGGCCCCAGGCTGACAGCACAAAGCCCCAGTCCTGGTGGTGGCCCGCACCTGCTCCGTCTGGTCTGACACTGGGAGATTGGGCTGCCTGCTGTGGGGGTAGGTTCAGCGGCCAGCTGCTGGCCAGCCTTCTCTTTGTCTCTCACTCACCAGACTGTGGGATTCCACTTCTCAATGGAGGGACCTGGCCGGGATGATAGGGTCTGATCAAAAGCTGGATAGCGAGCCTTTTCCAGGAGAGTCACATGCCTCTAGCCCTGTCCTGCAGGGGCCTCTATCATCTATGCCATCTTTTACCCTGTACTTTGTCTTCCTGTTGGTCTGGGAGCTCCCAGGACACTCGGAGACACTGGTAGGCCAGTCTGTCACTCACGCCCAGGGCAAAACAGACCATCTGCTTGCCTATTGCACTGGCCCACAGCCTCTGGAGGGTGAGGTGCTGTACCAAGAGGCCAATAACTTCCAGGCAGTTCCAGGATGATCTTGCTAGGATTGCTGCACTAACTCGATCCAGGATCCAGGAAGGTGGAGGAGCCGGTCCTTCCTAACCCCTGGGCCTGTAGGAGCAGATATCACCCTTAGGCCTCAGCCTGCAGCCCTAAAGGGCTTCAGAGCCATCTCTGCCCTGGCTGCTCTGAGTCTTCTTCCTTGGCAGAGGGTGAGTGTGGTATCGCTCAGGGCTTTGCAAGGGTCCAACCCAAGCCCTCACCTGGGGGTAACAGATCTAGTAGGAGCACCTGCTGCTTAGAGTAGCTCTTTCATAACCGGTGACACCCAGGTTGATACTGGGATCACATCCTGATGGTTCTGGAAAGGTCCATGGCCTAGTGTTCCTGAGCATGGGCTTCCAAGACCATATTTTTTCAGTCTACAAATGATATACTGGACCCAGTCCCATCCTCCACTCCTTGGGGAAGGGCCACTGCCCCACGGGTATAACTTGCTTGGGCCCCCACCCAGGGGTCTGGGTCCCTGATCAACACTGTAGGGTTGTACAGAGTTGTAGTGGGCTATGAGGAGGTCCTAAAGACCCACCTGTGTCCAATCTCAGCTTCTGTAAGGGCATCTGTGTGACAAAAGGACTTTTACAGACGTAATCAAGTGGAGGAGCTCAGGGTGAGACTGTCCTGAGTTCGGGCGGCCCCTGGACAACATGCTAATAAAAGAGATCAAGGAAGAGTGGACAGAAAGGAATGAGCTGTGAGAATGCAAAAGGGGAGGCTGGGATGATGTGGTTACAATCAAGGAACACAAAGAGGAGGCCAGAAAGACATTGCCCAGGCTTGGCCACACCTTTCATGGCTCTGGTCCTAGGCCTGGGAGCAGTTGAGCAGTTGGAGCAATTTCTCAAATTCTCTCTCTCCCACTCTTTGTGTCTGTTTGTCTGTGCTAGTATGTATGTTCTCTGTGTGTGTGTGTGAGCGCACAAATACACACATCCATGTTTATTTGTAAGTGAGCGTGTGTGTGCATTTATACTCCAAGGCCAGACGTTAACTTTGAATGGTTTTCCTCAGGCACTGTGAGCCTTATTTTGTGAGACACAGATTCATGCTTGGCCCAAAACTCACCAATTAGGCTAGGTGGACTGACCAGGGAGCGTGGGGATCTTCCTGTCTCTACTCTATAACCCCAGTGCAAACGCTTTGACCACGCACATATTTTGGGTTTTTTTTTTTTTGAGACAGTGCCCTGGTCCTCATGCTTGTGTGGCAAGCGTTTTACTGACTGAGCCATTCCCCAGCTGTATTAGTTAATTTTCTGTCACCGTGATAAAGCACCATGGCCAAAAGCAACTTAGAGAAGAGTTTATTTTGGGTTTCCAGTCTAGAGGGAAAGCACATAATGGCAGAGGAGGCTTGGCAGCAGGAAGCTGAGAGATCCATCTTCAACCACATGCAAAAAGCCGAGAAAGTGAGCTGGAAGCGGGAGTGAGACTATAAAGTCTCAAAGCCCACCTCCAGGGACGTGCTTCTGGCAGGAGTCCACCTCCCAAAGGTTCCATTACCTCCCCAAGCAGCATTCCTAACTGGGAACCAATTTTTCAAACATTGAACCTATGGGTGACGTTTCTCACTTTAACCCAACGGGTTTGGGTTGCTCCTGTCACATTTTGAGCCCCTATCCCATGAATATAATGCAATGAAAGTCAGGAAGCATGACAGAAAGCCTGGGCCACTTGCACCCTCACACAAGGCTCTTCTCCAGCAATGACACTGGTGGGACAGAAAGTAGGATGGGGCTGATAGAGGCCAGGGAGGGGCAGGGATGAAATGTTTCATGGGAACAGAATTTCACTTGGAAGAATGGAAAGTTCTGGAGGTGGATGGACAGGGAGCTTCATGCTGCTGAGCTGTGCACTTGAAAGTGGCTAAGATGAGAACATTTATACATATATTTTTATACATATTTTTAATTTGAAATTTTATTCATTTTTATTGTATTTGTGTGTATAACATGAGTGCCTGGTGCCTGTGGAGGCCAGAAGAGAGCATAACGTCAGATCCTGAGCTGTTACGTGGGTTCTGGAAACTGAAGCAAAGTCCTTTGCCCAAAACAGGAAGTTCTCTTACCTGCTGAATTCCAGCCTCTGTTTTTTAATTTCTTTATTCTGCTTGTTTATTTGATGTCTGTTGTGTGTCTGTGTGAGGTGAAAGCCACAGAGCCCATGTGGAGGTCAGAAGACAACTCACGGGAGTTGGCTCTCTTCCACAACCTGGGTCCCAGGGATTGAACACAGGCTGTCAAGCTTGATGGCAGTACCTTTGTCCCCTGAATCATCTTACAGCCCCTAAGGGGACTTTTGGTAAGACATCCAGGGTATTCCTCAGCTCCTCTGGGGTGAGACATTGGGCATGACATTGCTTTCACCGGAAGCACTGGGTGTGAAAGTTTCTTCTCATTTTAAGAAAAGCCAGTGATCTAGGTATGCTGTCACATGCCTATAATTCCAGCACTTGGGAAGCAGAGACAGGAAATTATGAGTTAAATGACACCCTCTGTTTTTTAGTGAATTGGCCACAAACCAGGGCTGTATGTATGAAGCTTTGTCTCCTCTGAAAGAAAGGAAGGAGGGAGGGAGGGAGAGAGAACAGGAGAAGGAAGAGCAGGAGAAAAAAGGAAAACCAGTACACCAGATGGAAAAGCCAGGGAATCCCCGATTGTTACTGGGGCCCTCTTCCTTCAGTAACAATGATGCGTGGGGCAGCAAGCATCGCTGCCAAGTACTGGGGTCACTGAAGGTTAAAGTGCAGAGTAATAGAGCTGTGTATAGAGAACTGAAGTCTCTGGTTTCTAAAGCTTGGAACACTACACCCTCAGCTCTCGGGACTTGAGTTTTTGTAAGCTTGGAACAGCCCACCCTAGGTCTTGGGCACTCAGGAGCCAGAGACCACCTGCACTAGAAGAGTTTTTCCTTCCCTGCCCACAGATTTTTAGCCATAAGGACCCTAGTCAAATGTTCGGGGTTTTTTTTGTTTGTTTGTTTGTTTTTTTGTTTTTTTGTTTTAAATGCAGCATGAGAACACACTTTCCTATGACTGGAAGATGCCAGACCCAGCCTTTTGTCTCCCAGCTTGGGCCTGCTGGGCTGGATTTTCATACCCTTGAGTGTCATAAACAGTTGTTTTGTGCCATTGTTTGGGAGATCTGTGTCACAGCAAGAGGCTGCCCTCTTCTCACCCAAGTTACACACTTCAGGGATACACACTGGTTGACCCGAAGGAAGAAGGAACCAAATGGGACTTACCTAGAACTTCTGTTGAGCCTCCCAGGACCTCCTCTGCCTGACCTCTACCTTAGTCATGATGACAATGATTATTTGGCCTACAAGGTGTTGAGGACACCCACTTGCAAACCATTGGCTGCTTCCTGCCTGGGACAGTCTAGCCAGTTAGCACTGAGGTCCTGAATTGTGCTTCATTCTGATCATGGGGCCTGTCTTGCTGTACAGGACAGCAAACTCTGATTTTAAGAAAGATTGTTTTTTAAGCTCAGGAATGGGGCAGGAGAGCCTTATTTTGTGGTTGTTGTTGGTTCTTCTCGAACGAGAACAGCCAACTAGCTCTCACTCCCCATTTCTGCCTTGGCCCTATCCACACCCCAGCCTTGAGGAACCTTATGAAGAATTAGCCTGTTTTATGGAAACTGAGATACCAATAGGCATGTGTGTGGGGGTGGAACGACACAAGCCTCATAGCCAAAGGAGGACAAGAGTGAAGCGGCTGCTGAACCCCAGGCCCAGCCTCCCCAGCAGGCTTTTGACAGAATCTGCACGGTGAGGAGGTAAGATGGCAGTAACATCTGTTTCCTGGGGTTCTGCCATGAGCTCAGGAATCCTGTGGCTCTAGAAACCCATGGACTATAGCCACCTGACGGGCATCTCGGTCTTTGTTGTAGTCCTGGACCCCTTCTGACTAGTCCCTGGCAGGCACTATATGCAGCAGTGTCTGCAGCTCTCAACTATTGGGTGGATAGCAAGGTGTGTAAAAGTCTACAATCAAGAAGAGTTATAGCTTCAGCCACAGGTGGAGGGGATGAACCCCCCAAACCCTAGGCCATGCTAGCTTCGCAGGAAAATGGAGCAGCTTCCAAAAGTGTCAGCTCAACCAACAGTGGGTTGGGTCCTGCCTGCCTCCACACACAGCTGACGTCAGCAGAGATGCCCTGGCTTCAAGCCCAGCGCTGTGATTAGGAAAACACAATTCTTAGTATCCGATATGTTTTAATGAAAATAAAATGCTCTCAATTTTCCTTCTGGTCTGCTGTTTGTCTTTGTCATGGGGAGGTCAGACGCTTTCTGCTGCTTCTAGACATTGGGGCTGAAAGACCTACCAGGAGGGGAAATGGGCTGTGGGAAATAGAAATGGACAGAGTTGCCAAGGGGCTCTGGTGCTTGTCTGGACTGTGGCCCAGGGTCACCAGGCTGGGGTAGGAGGGGTGGCAGGAACCCTAGTCTGTCACCAGAGACATAGTATGACACAGCCATCAACAACCCCAGGCGTGTCCGTGTGCAGTGGAAGCATGTGTGCAGTGGAAGCATGTGTGCAGGACAGCTGGCCTGTGGCTCAGTGCTGTGACTCCAGGGTGTCGTTTAGAGTCCCTCTGTGCCTGTGTCACACCTGGAGAAGCCACCAGAGATCTGTCCCCCTTATAGCCGTGAGGGAAACACAGCAGTTTGTCAGGTGCAAGTCTGTGGTCACTCCCTGTACGCTGCACTAGCCAGGCAGGTCTGTTGGTCACATCCAGCACCGGTGCCTACCCAGAGGACGAGGTGCTGGTTCTGTGACGGAGCCTTAGGGAAAGCCAGGGAACAACACTCCTCTCCCAGCCCTGGGTCTGTCTGAGCCCTGGCTTTGTAAGGACCTAGACACAACTGTTCAGGAGGTGCGCAGGGTGTGTTTGGCATTCAGCTTAACACTGGTACATGTTAGGAAAAGGCTCACAGAGTAGGAGGCTTGGAGTGAGATGGGAAGAGATCAAATGGTGATTAGGGGATATACAGGGGACTCTGACTACCAGGAGGCACTGTGCAGATTTCAAGCTTCCCAGAGGGTCAGGGCTAAGACGGACAAGGAGGGATGGTGGCCTTGACAATGAACAAGTCTCAAGGTGAGGATGGTGGAGCTGGACCTCAAAGGATGTGGGAGACCTTCATCTGCCTTGCTGTTGTGTTGAATGATACCATGGAGGAAGTGAGGGACAATGACTACTGAGCAGAGGGTAGTCAGGGGTGGAGAGGAAAGTTGAAGCCCTCGAGAACTGCAGGACCATCAATGCCCTCCCCCTGAGTATCAGGGTGCCCTCTAAGACAAGCATCCTATAACCGCCTGGACTACAGTCTCTCTGCAGAGGTCCTTACCTGAGAGGGAGGACTGTGGGTTTCTATGAGACCCCACAACTATACCCAGCCATAAAAGGCTTGATGTCTGAAGTACACCGAGCCTCAGGGCTGCTGTGGGGCTCCAGCTCACAGCCCAGGTTTGTTCCCACCCTGGACTTTAAGGAAGGGGGTAAGGACAGGGCTCTGTGACTTCTTCACAGAAGGAGTTGGAGGTTCAAGGATCACACTGCTCGGGTGAAACGGGATTCATATTTCTTCATGTATGATCAAACATGGGACAGTTCAATGCACACTCAGTAGCCATGACAACCATAGGCAGCTCCTTACCCTCACTTGGAAAATGGTCATCACTTGGAAAATGGTCAGGTCAGGACCAAGAGAGGACCATGGTATCGGAGGTTTCTGAGAAAGGCAGAAAAAAAAAAACCTTTATTAAATGTAAATTTCATGAGAGATGTTCACTTTGCAAAAGAGGAAGCCTGCCAGCTATTGGGTATGGAGAACTGACACACAGGGTTACCTGGTGTTGAAAAAAAGACTTTCGAGAAATTGACTCAATGTGCTGAGATGTTGACTTTAATTATCAGTGTTCACCATGACTGAGACGCTCTTCCCTGGCAGCTGAGGAATGCTTTGGAGGTGTCTGAGGCGGGAGATGCCTTGATGTACATCTCTAAACTCTGAAAAGCAAACAGCAATAATAATAAAAACTAAATTGAAACCATAAATAGTCTCATTACAAGCAAGAGCAGGCAGGATGAGAATGCTAGGCAGGGCACCTTTCCTCAAAGTAGGTCTGTGGCTGGGGCCTCACCTTTGCCTCGGAAGCCATCTCATTAAATGAGTCAATACAAGGAGTGTGGGACTGAAAATCCGCTGTGGAGGAAGGGACAGCTTACCATTCTGTCTTGATTCAGCTGTAACCAGTGGTCTGGGAAGACTCCATGCAGACAGTGTTTGCTCAATTGCCTTGGACACAGTTTCTCTCTTCATCAATTCTTTATGGCTTGCTCCAGAAGGACTGGAGGAAAGAGAAAATAATGCATGCTCCTGGCAACTGCAGCACTTGCATTTACTGCACTTGTTTAATACCGCCACTGCAAACTTCCTTCCTTCTCTTCCTTCCAGGGAGGGTGTGGGTGCATATTCCCAGCCTGCCTCCACTCTGGTTGCCTTACTGTATGTACAAGACAGTAAGGAGCCAGGATGAGGGCCCCCTGGTGCTGTCTCCTAGGGAATGCATTCCGGGGCCTGGGCTGTTTCTCAGGAAATGGATTAATGCTTTAAACTGATCTAGGAGGCTTTGGAAACAATGTCTCCTTTCCTTGCTCCCCATAATCCTGCATCTGGCTCTGGTTTCCCCTGCCTTAGCAGTGGGGGCCCCAGATGCCATAAAACAATATCCCGTGTGCCAGAAAGTAAAGGAGGAAAGGAACAAAAGCACCAACTTTAAAATGAGACTCTCTAGCCGGCTCTCACAACCGCACACAGCACCTTGTGGTCCTCTTCAGATGTATCCACACGCCAGTCTCTTATCCGCATTTGGAGAGCTGTACAACCCTTCCCAAGGCCAGCGCTGTGTTCTCTTAGCCTCGTTTTCTTCTTGGACAAATGTGAATGGAATAATAGGCCGGATGGAGGAACAAGTGAGGATAAGTGGAGGTACACCTTCCCAACCGCACTCCACATGGGCCTACAGCTTGGCCACCTGCCATCCCTAAGCCCCTCCCAAGCCCAGATCCCACAGCTGAATCACTGTAAAAGCAGTTCCGAAGTAGTGGCCTCTGCCCTGGGACTTATGTTCGTTAGTCTTGGGGTTATCTAGTCCTTTCTCTTTCTGTAGGTTAGCCAGGCTAATGAGAAGCAAGCCCAGTCTGCAAGAATTCTGAGCCTCTCCTGGCTTCTTTGTCTCCCTGTCCCCCCAAATGCTCTGTAGCCTCTCTCCCTGGGCAGGCAGAAGCAGGCATGGCAGTACATGCCTGTAATCTCAAGACTTGGAAGGGGAATCATGGCAAACTTGAGGTCAGCCTGGAGTACATGGAGAGAGCCTGTCTCAAAACAAAACCAAAAAGAAGCAGGTGAAAAAGACAGAGGACTTTCCTAGGACCCGCACGCTACTGGTGCTGGGATCTCCCTGACACTAGATAAGGCAATGGGAAACATTTTTTTTTTAATGACTGTGTATTATAGGGTTTTTTTCCCTGGCATAATGGCCTAACCTACTAAAATTAGTTTGAAGCATTAACTGGGCATTCCTAGACAAAAGTAAGTCCTATAGGTTCACAAGTATTCTTTTCATGTATCGCTGGAATCAATTTGCTGATCCTCTGTTAAGGATTTTTGTTTCTAGGTCCTTGGAAGTAGTGGGCTCCACTTACCTTTTTTTTTTTAACCTGCCTTTATCTGGTATTGGTCCTGGGTTATGTTAAATAATTCTAGATGTACTGGTGTAGTGGGAGGTTAATCTGCCAGAGAGGCCCCCTGGTTTGGACAGGTGTCTCCCTTTCTAATTCTGGAGCAGGTCAACTTGCTCAATAGCACTGGATCCCTCACAACTTCTACCCCACAACACACAAGATCAAGTGGGCCCCACTAGCCATGGCACCCACAGTCACAAGTGCCTCTTAGCTGACCATTACTTGGAATGCCCCTCAGTCTCATATCCACTAACCCTGGGTGACGGCAGACTGGTCAAAGAGTTTGTGTTCGTGATTTCACAAAGATGGGGTAGGGGGTGTGACATATGTTCTAAAGACGTAGAATCTGAGGATTTATGGAGCAAGTTTGGTTGGAACCTAGGCTCCGGGTAGTCCTGGCAGTAGAGAGTCACTGGGCTTCCAAGGTGCAGCAGGGGCACAGCTGCTCCTGGAGAGCACATCCAAGGGAAGAGGCTCTACACCTGACCCCGGAGACCTGCTGATTGGTGCTGGCTGGATGCACACACAAAAATGGAGAACAAGAGAGAGGGGAAGAGATCGAGACACAGAGGTTAGACTGCAGGTAGGGAGAGAGCAGTCTTGAAGATAAAAGTTTTGGGAACCAAATGAAGAAAGCCACAGACCAAAGGCTGCTGAGGCCACCGGAAAGGTAGGAATGTAGACAGGGAGGCCCAGCTGACCAGGAGGGCCTGAGTGAATAGGGACCGGGCACAGTCTTTCCTTTCTTCTGAGGATCATTGGTCCTCTGACTCACCTGCCCATGTTCTACTTCCACTGATCGACCCTGTCCAAATCCTGTTGAATTCTCTACTGCAAGGTCCCAAATACTCTTACGCATTGCTGAAAGATCTCCCTGTGGTGCCAGCATCAGCCTGAGGCTAACCTCGGAGATTGCCTGTGTGTTCCCATTAGCAGGCCAGTGCTGCTCATTCCGGGACAACACTTAGTACCCAGTGACCCTAAATCTACTGCTTTTGAAGATCAGGCCAGCTCTTTGAAGGGGAAGTGGTTCTGAGAGTTTGTTCTTACACTGGACATATGAACAGACCACAGTGTTCTCACTCCACGTTGGTCTTCCCTGGTCATGCTGGAAAGCATGAGGCCCTTCTTCAGCTGACACTATGACACCTAGGGTGGGCAGGGGCAAGCAGGTGGCTGAAGGTGAAGGTGACATTTCACAACTAGGGTCTTGTTAACCTGGCATGTGGACTAATGCAGCTTCCACTGAGGTGCACAAGAAGTATAACCCACATCTGGAAAGTTCTGGGCATGGGCCTCATTTCACCTCTTCCATCACCTTCCACCCACAGCACATCTTAAGGAAATACAAGGGTTTCATGCAAGAAAAGGAGGGTCCCTTTAGGTCTGACCGCTTCCACTGCCATACAATTTTCAGAGGCTTTTTGGGATCCTAGGTACCATGAAGCCCCTTGGCTCACAGCTTATCTTAAATATAGAAATGTCTGCAGCTAAGGTCTTGGAGGCACCAGGGGGCCCTGCCGCAGAGTGCCTCTGCTAGAGTTCATTGATCCTACTGTACTGGTGTCTACTGGCACACAGAGAAAATGTTGGCCCCTTTCTCACGGGAACAGAAACAGCCGGTAGAGAGAGAATGGCATCCAGGGCACTCTAGGTACTGCAGTGTACAGCTCTCTCGATCCGTATGAAGCGTTCCACCTCATATGCAGAACACTACCTGTGTTCAGAGCTCTAGCCTGCTCATAGCACCCACGCTGTATGCAGAACCTCAACGTAAAAGCAGCATCTCCACCCCGTCTGCAAAACCCGGCCCGCAAGCAGTATCCTCGCCAACGCTGAACATCCCCACCCTGCAGGGAGCACCTGTGCCTGGTGACCAGCACTCCAAACCTGCCTGCGGTACCCTACCACGGTTCAACGGCTGAGTTTTATATACAAAACTCTCGCGAGGGGCGGAAAACTCCTCCCAAAATCCAGGGGTGCAGGGAGAACCCCCAGACCAAGGCGGCCACATGGACTTCTCCTTGAGGCCTGCTGCCTGCACCGCCCTAGCATTCCATTCAATGACAAGAACTCCGGCAGCGAGAGCACAGACGAGAGACTCCTGGCCCTATCGTGGCCTCCACTTCGCCCCCGCCCCATCAACACCCCAATCTCGCCTTTCCCGGCCCAGCGGCCCAGCGCGCTCTTGGAGACTGGCGGGGCGGTCCAGGCGGACGGCGCTGATTGGACTATGGCTGTGATTGACAGCTGCAAGCACCACTTGTCACGGTAGCTGCGGCCGGTGGCGCCCGCTCGGGCTCGGCTCGGGCTCGGCGGCACTCGAAGCTGCTCGGCTGCTCGTCTGGGCTCGGCTGAGCGGCTCGGTTCGGTTGCTCGGCGGGGCTCGGCTGCACGGCCACGGACGGGCGTGCGC
>NC_022015.1:34656393-34660697 GCF_000317375.1 Microtus ochrogaster
CGCGGCCGCGGGGCCGGTGAGACCGTGCTGACCGGCCGGGAGGGGCTGAGGGAGGCCTCAGAGCAGGGATGCTGCAGGCCCGGCCCGGCGGCCGCGAACAATGGGCGGCGGTGCGCCGACGTCCGCCGCACTCCTGGGTCCCGTGGTGGAGCCCCGCAGCCCACCGGTTGCGGGCGGTCGGGTGCAGCCCAAGGGCACGCGGTGCGGCCTGGAGCGCACGGCGATTGGGTCAGCAGGAGCCGGGCCTGGCGGCTCCTGGCAGTCCCGCTGCAGGTGCGCGGCCCGGGGCCGCATTGTGCGCCCGAGCTAGCGCCGGGCCCATTGTGCCGCGGGAGGAGGGGGACGAGCGGGCGCCCATCTGCCGTCTGCCGCGCTAATAGGCATGCTGCCTGAGCAGCTGCGTCCCGGCTGCATGACCCCCACCTCCAGGCAACGGCCACCGCCCGGCAGGACCTGGCCTGGCTTTCCTAGCCCTGACCTCTGGCTCGGGTTGGGGGTGACAGCTCAGGAACCTTAGGAAAGCTGGACAGCGCCTTCTTCTGCACCCAGCCTCAAGCCTGAGCGTCTGCGACACTGGGCTTCCCTGGGGAGGTAGAGGGTGACAGTTCCTGGGCTTGAGCCATACATCCCCGTCTGACGGTTGGAACAGACCTGGGCCTACAGCGGAGACGAACCTCCCCAAGAGTCCTCACTGTCTTTCGCTGGGCAGGTTCCATCTCTGCACAGCTTTCCCGTAGACTAGCAGAGAACCCGACTACCTTGAATTTGGCCAGCTTTCTGGAACGGGCTGGGTTTAGTCAGCCCCCTCATCTGGTCAGCTAGGCGCATTCACACAGTCGTCTTTGTGGGAGGCTGGGACTCAGCCATTTTCTTTCTTCTCCCAGTACTGGCCTGTCTTCCGGCTGCCCAAAGGTCCAACTGGCACTGCCCACATCTCCTTTCCATTTGGAAAAGTTCCCCAGAGCCAGTGCAGGCTTGGGAGTGGAGGACAGCGGAAGGGTGCGGTGTGGTTCGGGTGGGAGCTTAGGGGCCCTCTAGAAGCACCCCAGGGCTTCAGGGAGGCAGTGGTAAAGGCGATGTTTGGGAAGGAGATTGGCCAGGCTGAGTTCCCTTGGAGGCCTGCAACTGTGATGTCACGGAGGCATACATACATACATACATACATACATACATATGTATGTATTTGGACCCCAGAAGCTACATCTTCCCACCCTGGAGTCCACCCCTAAGCTCAGCAGTCAACACCAAGTCACTGAGCAAGGGACTCGGAGCTGAGGGTAAGGCATAGGCAGGTGGTGTTCCATTGAGTTCCGGATATGCATGTTTCCCGGGATGAGCAACTGTAGTGTGTGAGAGAAGGGCCTGGAGCAGCAGAATGCAGGAGGCATTAAAATAATCTAATTATCCTACCAATAAAACCTTGTTATAAGAAGCCCTGGGTGTGTAAGTGATGATAGCAGTGAATGATGCATGGTGCCTTGTGGACCCTGTGGGTAGGGGCTGGCTTCCCTGTTTTCTCTGTGGCGTTACATGGTCGTGTAGTTAATGGCACCATGATGGCCAGTGATCTAGAAGGACCCTGAGCAGCCTTGCTCCTGGGCCGTCTGGACACACCCTCTCTCCCGACTTCTGACCACCAGAGTGCAAATATGCAGCCGAGGAGACTATTCATCATGTTTCATCATGTGTGTCTTCCCGCTCTGCTATTGAAAGGTCATACTGGTGGATGTAGGTAGGTCCTGACTGTATTTGCTGGGCCTGGCCACTTAACACCAGATGCCAGCCGAATTGCTGTGTCTCAGCCTTCTGTGCTACCCCTGGATCAGGCAGAGTCCAACTTCTTGCCAGGAAAGCTTGATGGGGCGTGTAGGCTTGACTCTGTCCACTTCTGCCCTGCTTACATGTTGATCTGAGGGTTTCTCCTGGCATGACCACATGTCATGGGAACACACACACAGATGGCTCGCAGTTCCTACCCACCTGCTCATTTCAACACTAACCCTTGCTTCTTTCTGCTTGTGTCTGCCTATCCACACATAAGCTGCTTCTTGGGGCTGTGGGATAGTCTGGTGGCAGTGAGCCTTGTGGAGTAGTGTAAGCACATTACCCAGAGGAAGACGGACCGCAAGATGTTGCCTCCATGGAGTTAGATGGGGTAGGGGGTATGTGACTCCTCTATGCTTTCTGGAACACCCAATCTGCCCCTTCTTTTGGACTACCCATGGGGCGGTGGCTTGGGCCCAGGGAGTTTCTCTTATCACTTTTGCTGGTGTTTGGCCTTGCACCTGGCTGCTGTGGCTGTGGTCATGCAGTCATCTCTCTTCCTGTTAAACTACCCTTGGAGGCCTTGAGTATATCCTCTGATGACTTTCCCCCTGGGTCCAGGTGCTGAGTGACATTGGAATGCTTGGAACGCTGACCAACAGAAGCTCTTCAGGAGTTGGGGGGTTCCTGGGCTGGGCTGGGAATTCCAGGACTCTGCAGGACTTTCCCCTGATCTAAGATGCGTTTTTTTCCCCCTAGTTCTTTCCAAACTTGGCCCCTACAGAGATGGGAGACAATCCCTCCCTTTGAAGGCACCCCTAGAGACTGAATTGGAATGGGAGATGCTTCAAGTCTAGGTAGCACCAGGACCAGAAGGAGGGTTACATAGGCTCTGTAGCCTCACTACTCTTTTGCCCATGCTGGAGCTCTGCCTTCGTGGGCCCACAGCCCAGGAGGGCCTGTAGGATCCTGTCTTTGTCAGGATTTCTATAGCTGTGCTACACACCATAACCAAAAGCAACCTGGGGAGTACAGGGTTTATTTCAACTTACACATCACAGTCCATCAGGGAAGGGAGTCATGGCAAGAACTTAAGGCAAGGCAGGAATCTGGAAGCAGGAACTGAAGCAGAGGCTACGGAGAAATGTTGCTTACTGTTTTGCTCCTCATGACTTGTTCAGCCTGCTTTCTTATACCACCCCAGGACTGCCTACCCAAGAGTGGCATCACTCAGAATGGAATGGGCAATTATCATATTAATCATTAACCAAGAAAATGGTTGTCTACAAGCCAATCTGGTGGGGGCATCTTTTTTTCTCAATTGATCTTCTTCTCTCTCCCCAAATCTAGTCTGTGTCAAGTTGATGTAAAAACTACCCAGCACAGACCTACTATAAGAGGTGATGACAGGGCCTCCTACTCTGCAAGAAGTGGTCAGTCAGGCCAAGAGAAGGGGATGAGTGGGAGATTGCCTTCAAGCTTACCTGAATGGTCTCACAGGTCAGTGGAGGTCTGCCAGATTGAGAAACCTGAAATACCCATTTCATACTTACGAATGGCCTTTAAGAGGTTGGATGGGAGCTCTGATGACTGGCAGGCTACAGGGGAATCTTGAGGTAGAAGAAGCTGTGAGGGTGGGATAGGTGGGCAAGGGGGGAGACAGGTGAGAAGGGAGATGGATGTAGAGAAACAGGTGAGGATGTAGCAGACCCATAGGTGTCATAGGACCAGGAATGTTGATATTCATGGGTAGAGGGCAACACAGTGAACAGAAGCAGGATTGAAGGTGGCTGCTGGGACCAGGTCAGTTTTTGAAAGTCACGCAGTGAGTGAGTGGCTGCTGTGCCGGGCCCTGTAGATGAGCCATGCTGGTGAGGAGCTGAGGGGAAGCTGTGTGGGGCCAAGCCCCAGGGCCCCTCAAGCTGGGTGGAAAGGGCCTGGTGGCTTCTGCAGCGGTGAAAGTGGGTAGCATGTCGTGCCTGGTGATTGCCACTCACCAGGTTCGTCTGGCTCCTGCTGTGAGTTCCTCATGGAATTATACAGCCTTCTTGCACATCTGGCTCTGGCCATCTGACCTAGTTGTACAGATGAGGGTACTGTGGCTTCAGAACTAGCACTCTGTTACAGTTCTACTTATTGGGAACAGGGGATGATTTATCTCCTGCCCAGGGCTTTGTTCAGAGCTCAGATCAGGTGGTATGCAGGTCTGGGAGCTGCATGGGTCATGCAGCTCTCCTGCCTGTCTTCTACCCTGCTCAGCTCCTCTCTGGCTAAACCTGGGCACTGCCAGCCCTCCTTCCACAGTTCATACTTGCTCAGGAGCTCCTATTCTCTCTGGGAGCTTTTCACAGGTAGCAGGACACAGAGGCCAGGGAAGCGGAGGTGTGGTTGAAGGATAAGTGCTCTTGGTAGAGGTTGGAGAACCACAGGGGAACCATCCTGTCCTGGCTCACTGAGGTGGCTCACAGTGCATCTGTGTCCCCATGCACATGGGTCTCTGCCTACTCTGATGAAAACTAGCATGAACCTTTCATGGACCC
>NC_022015.1:34660797-34678332 GCF_000317375.1 Microtus ochrogaster
ACTTCCTGCCATGGGATGGGGTATGTTTGTACTGGAAAGGCACACCTATGGGTGCTCACTCAGGATGTGCCATGTGCCTGCACAGATCCTTCCTTGGTGGCTCATGGGCCTCTCTTGTGTGGGCTTTGCCCAGGGCCTGGCTACACACCAGAGCCCTCGTGTAATAGGCCTATGAAGGGCTGACTTCTAGAGTGGGCCATGCCTAGGTCTCTGCCCTGCTGCTGCCCAGGGGAGAACTGTGTCTAGAAGCAGAGGCACAAACTGTCCTGTGCAGCCGTGCTGAAGTAGGTGCGGGCCTAGCCTTCGCCGAGACTCGAAGCAGAATCGGCTCTCTCCACTGCTCTCCAGGCTTTGTTTCTGACAGATCATCAGCAGGTCTCAGAGGTAAATGCCATTGTGGCCAGCCATAGCCACCACAGCAGTAGGCGGTGGGTGGGCTGAGGCTCTGGGGCTCTAGGTCCCACCATATCCCTGGCTGTCTTAACTCTGATGGTAGCCAGATGTCATCTGTGTCATTGGTGTGTAGATGCCCCTTAACTTGCCATGCACTGCCCTTCTCTGAGGCTAGTCAAGTCACCTGAACAGTAGTGTGAGGTTGGCAAGGCCTGTACCCCACCTGTTAGCAACACCAGCCAGGCCCACTCCTGGACACAGCCTGTCAAGTGTGTTCTGGTGCCCTGACCATTCTATCTGCCCTAGGTTCTTCCCTGGTATTTGTGGAGTGGGCCAGGGAGAGCATATCACTTTAACCCCTTCTTACCTTGGTACCCTGCTTCTATACCACACAGTGGGCAGCTGGCCCTCCCCAGGATAGCCAACAGCTATTATTAAGGACTCATGTCACTAAAAAGTCCCATTGTCTGGACTCTGGCAGAGTAGTGAGGATACCTTCACAGTGACCTAGTGGGGGTATTTCTTTCAGAGAGTCTCAGGTAGTCCTTGGTGGATCAGGTCTGGAGGTCCCGTAGTCACCTGGAATTTAGTGGAGGCAATTCTATGCCACTGATTCTGAAGGCTGTATGCTGGCTGCTAACTATAGCAGAAGGGCTGTAGGCCTTTGACCTCATTTACAAATGGGTTTGGGAATGAGGTTTCCTTGGGACTTTTATGAGGCTCCAAAGCTGAATACAGTGTCTGGTAAGAGCAAGTAAGGGTGCCTGTCATGGCCCTTCTTGGGGATACTATGGTAGATGAGGGTCTCTTGGTGCTCCTCTGTTTGAAGGGGTCCCTTATTTTGTCCTGTACTCTCTAGGAAGTTCATGGGCCCATAAGTGGGCTTCCTTGTTAGAAGTAAGACCTGAGCTCACCAGCTTAGTAGCTAATATGCCTGGTGACTCAGGTCCAAGCCTAACATGACCACAGCTGCCCACGGGCCTCCACAAGACCTTGCCCAGAGATGCTAGCTGAACCAGGCTGCCCAGGGTTCTGAACAGGATGGAGGCTGGGCTTTGACTTAGGCTTCAGGAACAAAGCACGGATTGTGCCAGAGGGGCCACCACTCAGGGCCCAGCCCGCTTGGTTCAGGCCTTGTTCTGTTGTTTCTGAAGGGTCAGTGTTCTGGATCCTAGCAGCTGGGAGCCAGCCCCGCCTGCTGGACAGTATCCTGAAAGTCCATCTGTTTGATAAGAAACCTCCCATTTTTTGAGGGTGGATTCTGGCATGCTGGTCACAGACTGGGTCTAGGGTCTTGTTCCAGGACTGGAGGTTGACAGCATCTTCTTGGGTGAGTGATCAATCCATGTAGAGTCTTCACTTCTTAATTGTGTGGGAGGATGTACGCACCTTCTCTGGGTAGCCACAGCATCCTTGTGAACCCGACCAGGGTCGAATGGATAGTTTGGGGACCTTGTGGTTCTGGGATGGCTAGAGAAGGCACAGAGCTGGTCCTGGAGCCGTTGGGAATTCTAGGTTCATTTATTTGGAGGCTCTCTGGCACAGAAAGTCTTTGGCTTTCTTGGGGATAGAAGTGCCTTGGGCGCATTCACCCTGCAGTTGCCCACTCTGGGTCCTGGCCCTAGGGGCAGAGGCTTGAGGGCAGCTTGGACAGCTGCCTAAGGGCCAGTGACGCAAGTAGAGGCTGCTACACGTCAGCTGAGGCTCAGAGCCGTGGGCGGTGTGCGCAAGGAGGCTATGAATGTGGCTGTTGAGGGACAACTGTGCTTGGGAGCCCCAGTTACTCCAGCTGCCTACAACCCTTGTGAAGGTGAAAGTATCAGGATAGGAGTTGGGTGGTCGTGCCTGGGGGGCCCTCAGTGCTCAGGGAGTAGGTTACTGGGTTTAGTCACGTGGCTGTGGGTCCTTGAGAACCTGTTCCAAGAGCCCATGGCCAGGGTGAAGCCAACTTGGTAGGATTACTGCCACATGAGTTGGCTTGCTACAAGCTCTCCTGGGTTCCTGGGCCCCTGGATACTGATTTACTCAGCATGTGGCTTCTCTCCTCAACTGAGAGTTCTCTTGTCCTGACCACAAGTCCTCACCCAAGGAAAGATACTGGCCAGAGTGGGCCACTTTGAGGGATTATTGGTGCTGGGGTTGGGGAGGTTGTCCCTGAGGTGGAGGTCTTCATGCTCTGGGACTGGAGTCCATTGGACAGGTAAGGATTTGTTCAGCTTCCTCATGTGTGGTCAGGTGAAGCCCCTCCCTCAAATAAAAGAGCTGTAAACGCCACCCTCAACCTCACTCTCAGACACAGCCTCAGGCTTGTCTTGGTGTGACTAGTAGGCCCTTCAGAAGTGACCCGAATACCCAGAATGCCAACCCTTCTCATTTTAGACCGTATTGAGGGGCACAGAATTTCGCTGGCTTTCGGAAGCGGCAGTGTCCCTCTATTCTGGCTGTTTCTGGATCTCATACACACAACATCAAGTAGGTTCCTGGTCTTTAGAGTCACATTGTGCCACCTTCCTTCTGGGCTGATGGGGCTGCAGACATGATCCCTCTGACCTGACACTCCCCAAAGGCAAGTCCATCTGAGGAGCTGGGCAAGCCCCATCCTGTACTGCAGCAAGTAGTGTTTGTACCTGTCTGGAAGCCCTGGCGTCACAACTGTCCTATGGCAGAGTTTGTGTACCGTGTCTCTGGGCAGGTCTATCCCTAGGACTTAGTTGAGAGACCAGACTACAATAGGGAATTCTTTGTTCTTCATGCCTCTGTCTATGTAGCAGTGGGGGTGAGACAATGAGAAGATGCCAGGAAGACCTTCTTAAATGGGACTGAGCAGTTCTGTGCCTCTTGATGTGTCAGTGACAACTTCAGGGTCAGTGATGTGCAGGCTAAAGGACCTGAGAAAGAAGGGGAAAGAAGATAAGTGGTTCTTTTTGCTTGTTTACCCCTTCCACCAAGGAGATTTTCCTGGAACCCTTGTTGGTGGAGCAGCAGGCAGAGAGAGGTGATGGGATTACGGTCATCTCTGCCTAACCAAGGGGATTCTGGGCAGGCCCAGTCTTTTGAGACTCAGAATGGCACCTTTGCCACCTTCACAGGCTCTGGACTAGTGAGCAGGCAGGCTGATTCTGTCTCTTCTCATGTGCCTGTGAAGTCTCAAGCAAATCCCTAGATTCCTACTGGTTTGAGCTCATCTCACTCTGACCCTGTCTCCAACATACTGGGCATTGGTGAAAGGGACTTGGGCAGCAAGCCGACAGAGGGTCTTCAGCTTAAAGGATGTCCTGTGGGATTTCTATTGTTTGGGGCTGTTATGGAAACTGTCCTGTGTTGGGTCAGTCCTGGGTTATGGCATTGCCATGTAGGATGTAGAGGGGTCTCTAAAACACAGTATGCCCCCTCTTGACATTCCCAGCTGCAACCCCCAGCAATGTGTACCCAGTTTTGATTCAACCCTATATATTTGGAAAGAAATCATACCTGGTAATGTTCCAGTATATATATCAAAAAGACAGAGACTCGGAGGATCACAGAGCTGTTACCATCCCAGAAGTAACTCTCCTTCTAAAGCAGCATAAGCTGGTCCAGCACTTGAGTGAGAGTAAAAAGCTTTCCAGGGTCTGAACCTCTTCCACTGACTGCTTGCATTTGCTGATCTGTTCCTCCGGAAACCTAGGTGGGTGGATCTCTCAAGGGTGAGAGTGGCCTCTTTCTGGGCATTGGGATTGCCGTAGATCCAATCATCTGTTCTGAGCCTTTCAGCAGGTGTAGACAGAGGTATGGGTAGAAGGATGGCATCCCAGGTCTCTCAAACTCCTGTATAATTGATGTCAGAGTTGTTGCTCAGAGCCAGCCTTCATATATGCCAGGCAGGGCAGCAGTGTCCCTCAGTGCCCACTGGCTCATGATACAGCTTCCATCTCCAGAGAGGAGGACTTCCATGCAGTCAGAATGTGGTTTTGTGAGCACCACTAGGGACACTACATTTCCAGCAGATGAACAGTGGGTACAGTAGGCATGGAGCTGGGTTAAGCAAGCCAGCCTACCCAGGCCCCTTGCTCCAAGGCCCTACATCCTAGCACCTTTCTTCATGGAGCTCTTGTGATAACACACTGACTTATGGCTTCTGTGTGGCTCAGGAGGCTGTGCCAGGAGTTGGGAGGTAGTGGGCAGTGGCAATCATGGTCATATTGCCTGTCATCTAGCAGATGCAGGGAAACTGGCATGGGCATCCCTGGAGAATGAGTATTTTCATTGGCATTGGAGCTGCTGTTGTAGCAGGCTAAGCTTAGTGCCTGTGATACATGTCTAGATCACAGGTCTCTTGGGTATGCATGCAACTGTGGCAGTTTAGAAGAGTACACCTTTCCTCAGCCTGTTGTTAGTCCATGTATGGGAGGTGTCAGGGCTCAGGAGTCCCTGGGACTATTACCCTTTACCTGAGCAGCCCCAGACCCCTGCCCACCCTGTACTGAGAGCCCTTGGCTGCTGGGTGCTAGCATCTAGTGACCCTTGCCCACCCTATTTTTTAGAGAAAGCCTTTGGCAAAGCCAAGTGGTGCAAGGGCCTCAAATTCCTGGATCCTTCTTGGGGGATAGCCTCGGGCCTTCTGCTCTACTGTGGAGAATCTGCTCTAAGCTCTGCCTTTGCTTGTCACTAATTGGGAGCTGTCCAGCATAACTGTGCTGAAGTCTACAACTTCTGCCTGGTGGGGTTGGGGGGAGTGTGCTTCTGATAGCCTCTGGTCTTCAGTCCCAAGCTTTAGCTGTGCTGAGCTGTGTGAGGGACTCAGAGGTCTTTGGTGAGTTTCAAGATTTGTCTCCCAGATATGGCTTTGGGGTTTGTGATGGCCTTGAGTTGCTGTTGGGACATGGACCTGGCTATGGGCCAGTGGAAACTTACACATACTGGGCTTCCTGCTGCCAGTCCTGGCCTGGCCTGTGTGCTCAAGGGTGCTTGGTGCAGGCCTCCGACTGCCTCTGGAGGAGGACACTTCTCATTGGTACAGACTCTGACATTGGCTTCCTCACCAGGTGGTAGATCCTCCTGTGAGTGGCTCTGACTGCAGGAGGATGTGGACATAGCCTTTCATGTGTGTATCTCGGGGCTGGGGTAGGTCTGCCATTGATGAGTGTGACTTGTTTCAGAGTTCTGAGGGTGGAAGGCATGCTAGGATGTGATGATGGTCTTGGGTAGCTGTTGGGACGTGAAGTGAGGAGAGACTGACTGTAGGCCAGGCTGATTTCCTGCACCCTACCCATGGAGGTGAGAGGTTACTAGTGCTCACTTCTGGCTGCTCCAGCCCAAGTCCTTCATTTCTTCAGGGCTTGATCCTAGGCCAGCTCTACTGGCTCCTTACACACAGTGTCCATCTTTCCTGTCACCTCCCTAAGGCTAACTGGGAGATGTGAATTCTTGGAAACAGGTAACATTTGCAATAAGGAGAGGCCTTGGGGGTCTCAGGAGGGACTGCTGAACCAGAGGATTCATGAAGAACCAGCTGCAGGGGTATCTTTATAGATAAAGAAGCGGGCTCATTTATGGGTGCCAAACCCCAAATCTCAGAGGACTTACAAGCAGTCTGACAGCACACAGTAACTGCCACAGCTATGTTCCCTGAAAGAGCTCACAAGCCCACTGTCCTGTCCTATTCTTGGAAGGATATATTGAGGGCTATCCCAGGCTGCAAATTGGAAATCCAGTGAAATCAGGACCCAGTGTCTGTGGGGAAGGGGTCATGCTATAGGCTTGGCATAGGCACTTGGTAGTCCCATTGTCCCCCAGAGCTTGGCTTACTGTCCTAGACACACTGACAAATGCAGACAGGAGTGGGTTTGCAGAAGTACCCTTGCCCCAACCCCTCTCCTGTGTCATGCTGCTTTCCCTGATACACATACCTCTGGGGCCTATGTACTTCCTGCATGTACCCTAGCATCATCTGGAGAAGAGGAACACAGAGCCTGGTTAGGTCACTTTGGGGTCAGTGGCAGTTGTTCTCAGGCCCGAGAAGGGAGGATGATGGCTCTCACCCCTGGCTACATTGTCTTTGGTTCACAGACCACTGTTGGGGATCTCTGCCTTGGATCTTTTGTTGCGGTGCTGGGATGACAGTTCCACCAGGGAGAACTCTTGTGGGTCCTGAGCTGATAGGGTACCACTTTCCCTAGTACAGCACTGCTGGTTGGGCATGTGCTAGTCGGATGCTCTTGAAGCTGCTCTCTTGCTGGTAGATGCATGGCTGGGGTGGGAGGAGGGGGATCTCCACAAGTAATTACCAGCCTGCAGGCTCATTCATGCTGCCAAGGCTGGGTCTGACTGCCCAATGTGCTTTTGACCCTCTCTCTAGATGGAAGCTTCCAGAGCTAGTGCTCTTCTCCAGCCCTTCAGAAGCACCTGCATTTCCTACAGCGTTTCCCTCCAGGCTTCAGCTACTCTGGGAGGCTTGCCAGGGTCAGATGGTTTGCCTGCTGACCTCCAGCACCCCAAGGCCTTTAGGGCTATGGGACCTGAGGTGTGGTGATCAGCTCCTTCTAGCAGGCCTCTCTTCTCTATGCCCGTGCCTCTCACTGTCTGCCTTCCCAGCTCTGCTCGCATTTGCAACACCATGCTCTTCCTGGTCCTTCCTCCTCTGTCCCAGCCTCTCCAGGGGCTCCCTCCCAGAACTGTGGACTTTAGAGTGGGTGTATGAGGACAGAGCCAGCCAGATGGTCCTGCCTAGTGCCCGGGAGGCAGACACGGGAATAGAGACCCCTCTGTACAGAATCAGGCCTTCTGATATCAAGTTCTAGCATCGATTGGGAACTGGGATGAGGACAAGGGAGAGCTCTTGGGACAAGGCAGCCCCCAACCTGAGTGGCAGCCTGGAGAGGAAGAGGTGGCTGAGGCAGACATAATGCTGGGCTTCTCAGTTGGACACTAGCTCGGTGATACTTGGGGACAGATGCTGCTGTTTGGAAGTACTGAGTGTGGGCCGGCAAACTCTGCCTCTCCTCTCCCTGTCCTTCCTGCCCGCTGCCCACTAAGCAGATTCTATTATTACCTTACTGCAGATTACTGGCCTCCTGCTTGAGGATGGACGGGCAGGCACTGCTGCGGGGGTGGGGCCAGTGTTTCTGTCCCTGACAGCAGGTGACTGCAGGACTCAGCGTGACTCCCTTCCCTGACAGTGGCCTCCCATCAGCATTGTAGGCCAGGCATGGGTCCATCTGTCCCTGTCTCTGATTATCTGGGCAGCGTGTCCCCCTGGTGGGGGGAGGGGTCCCTGAACTGTGTATGTTTTCTCAAGGGAGGTTACTTCCCTGGACATGACAGTAGTACTGGCCAGGCTGTCTCCCTTTCCTTGGCTATAAGGACACCTAGGCAACAGCTGGACTCCTCAGCTTCCTCTTAGTTCATAGGTTCTGTCTTAGTTTACTGCTTTGTGGATTCTTGCCACAGGGATGGTACAGGGTAGACATGGGGTGAACACTGGCTAAGTGACATGGAGGAAGGCGGAGGCAGGTGAGTCCCATCTAAATGGAGTAGATTTGCCTATTCTGGCCCATTGGTGCTCATAGCTGCCAGTAGTAATGGGCAGAAGTATCCCTGGAAAGATTAAGGATCGAGGCCTTTTCTGCCCTTGAATTTCTCAAGGAGTTACTAGGGTTCTGCTGGTGAGAAAGCCCAGAGTGCCCTGCCAGGACCTCACATGCTTGTGGAGGATGCTGCTAAGGGACACTCATGGCTGATTGAGAAGGAGCTCGTGGAATTGGGACATCTGTAGGTTTTGCAAGTTGTCTTTAGTAATGTCTGGGTTTCTGGGAGAACATTTGGGTGGCCCATCGCTGGCTGTCAGAGGACCTGAGTGAAAAGCCTGCAAGATGTTCAGATGGGGAGACCTGGAGCCTTCTGCTTTAGAATGTGGCTTGAGGGTGTATGCAGATCTGCAGGCCTGTGTATCTGTGTGTGCACGTGTGTGTCTGTGTCCTATGTTTTGTAGGCTTGTGTACCTATGTACATGTAGGCATGTGTGAAAGTGTGTACAAGGTGTGTGTGTGTGTGTGTGTGTGTGTGTGTGTGTAGAGCTGAACTCTCATGTCTCCCTGTGTGTGGGATGACAGTCAGAGACTCCCTGGGGCTTCCCAAGGAAGGCATCCCCAACCTCATCACCATGGCAACCCCATTGCCCATCCCTTGGGCACTGAAGGGGTGGGGCCTGGCAGGTGCAAAGCAGGAGATAGCAGCTACAGAACTCAGCTCTGCCAACACAGGGGAGCAAGGGAGTGGATATCTGTCTGGACTCCCACAGTCAGGCCTGCAGGCTGTAATTGCTCCTTCCAGGCCCCCGCCTTCCCAGAGCATTACAGACTGTCCATCTCTGTAATCCTGCATCTCTGCCCTGCCTGTCCTGTCCCTCAGAAGCTAGGCAGCTGCTGGTCAGAGTACTACGACTAGCTGTGTCTCCTTTACTGTACCACGGTCTGCATGCAGGAGGTGGGAATCTGCCCTCACTTTCATGGAGGCCAATGGGTGTTCTCAGTGTTGGATCCCTAGGTGTGGGCATCAACCCCCTTCACTCTATCAGGCTCCACCTGGTCCCTGCTCATTGTTCCACCTTTACCCTAAACATACCTTCCAGGAAAATGCTGCTCCGTCAGAACCTTCTCCTTCTGGAGTCTCTAGGCCTGCCACTCTGAAAGCAGCTCAGCCAGTGGCCTAATCGCCTGCTTCCATTCCCTAGGTCCTACACCTAGGGAGGGAAGAAGAGCAAGGTTTCCTTAACTAGGACACCAGCTTAGATGAACGGTTCACTCAATTGAATTACTGAATAGATAAGGGATTTATCAAAAATACCTCATCGGGATAATTTTGCAGTATTGAATTGCAGAGCCCAGTTAATAGAAGTGTAATGTGATCACCTGGCACTGTGGAGACTGGAGTGGGAGGTCCTCTCCAACCTCTAGGGACGTACCTCAGCAGGAAGGGAGTTCCCAGACCTGGCTGAGTCTCCAGCATGGATAATAGAAGTGGTGTACGGGGGATGTCCTGCTAGATTCCTTGTGTGCCCTGAAATTCCCAGTTTCATAGCACTTGTGACCCCAGATAAGGGTGCTAGGGGAAGGTTGCCCAACATGAGGGGACTGCAGAGGATGCCCGTGGTGCACACTAGTGGGGGATTAAGGCCTCCACATGGGTTCTTGTACAATCCTTCCTGCTGCTGGGCTTCTGTGGGGGTGTACATGGGGTTAACACTCTGCTACAAGTTCTTGGCCCCTCTTCCTCTATGAATGGAAGACATGGAACTGTCTTCCACATACTCACATAGGGTATTGATGGTAGATCTTGGAATGTGCCAGGAACCTAGACCTAGGTTAAAGACCATGAAGTCCAGCTCTCAGGACACCCCTCCCCCAACATCCCCATAGCCTCTCAAACCCTCTCCTCCAGGACACACAACCTGTAGTCTGCTTTTTCTTCTTGCCAACGTGGAGTATTTGTGATACCCAGTTCATGGCCTGGCCTAGCTTTCCTCGAGCCTCCTCCACTGTGGGGCTTACAGTTTGCTATGGGGTACTTCTTCAGTCTAGTCCTTGCTCCTCATTCTTACACATGTTTATGGTCCTACTCTTAGTAGGACCCTTAGGGAGGCTCACCTACCCATCCTGAATGCTGGAGTTAGGGGGTTGGTGTTCAGTACCTGGACCACATGTCAATGCACATAAAGGGCCTGGAGCAGAGCCCAGGGCAGAACTATTGAAACAACTGTAGAGAATCCATGTCCTTATTGTCCCTTAGCTTGAGTACATGCTTATTGCCAGACCTGAGTGCTGTAGCCAGTTGTCAGTCTTGGGTGTTGGGTCTCACCCACTGGAGACACCCACACTATCAGTCCAGTATTGACTATGAATCTACCTGCAGACCTTAGCCTGGCCACAGAGTTAGATCCAAGTCAAATCTTTTCTCCTGCTTCTCATGCTGACTCCATCTCCATCTTGGGAACAAGAGAGCCTTTGGAAGAGCTGGACTGGTGGCTGGGCCCCTGGAGAGGTGGCCTTGCCTAGGCTACAGATGTGATGCTTGTTTTTTTTTCTTATTCCTCTGTCACTTTATGTCTTCCTTTACACAAAAATTTTCCCCCTTTCCTGAAAGTCTGTTCTAATACCTGAAGGGATGACCTGGTCTTGGAGCATTCTGAATTCTGGTCAGAGTTCAGAGCCTGTCCTAGATGTATTGGCAGGTGAGGATAGTTTCTCCATGATACTTCCCGGGCAGGGCATGTGGAGCCACTTAGCTCAGGTGTTAGGCCATCTACATCTCATTGGAGAATTACCTGTCATAGCCTTACGGGTGCTGGTGATGTCTCGACTCACACCAGCCTGTCACTCTGTGTGTTTAGATTGTAGAAGTCATACTAACGTCCATGTGTTGTTCCAAAGGCTGGGATAATGTGCCATGCTAACCAGTTTGTGAAGTGGCAGAAGGCAGACCTTGACAGTGATGGAACTTAGCTATGGTTGCAAAGAATGCAAGGATACTTTGGGGGGCGGGGGCGTGAAGGCTGTGTAGGCTTTCCTGATTGGCTGATGACTTAGTACATGAGTGATGAATACAAGATCAAATGAGTTTGAATTTCTTGTAGCTGTTGTAAGTCAAGTCTGTTGAGAGTGCTGTGGGATGTAGGTGAGGTGGGAATGCTGGACAGCAAGTCTCAGTGTGTGGAGGCACACACCAACAGTTCGAGACAGAAGACAGGGACTGTGACGACCCTAGGGATAGATCCATATCCTCTTCCCTCTTACCACTTGTCATGCAGCCTTTGTAGTTTCTGAGATTCGGGTGTCTTATAGTGGGGATGCCCTTGCTTTCTTTGCCGTAGAGTGGCGTGAACTTCAGAGTGATGCTTGGAAGACCTGAACAGCATACTGGTGGATTGTTGGCTGCTGTGGGTCCTGGACAGTAATGAGTCCTCATTGTTAAGCACAGATGGTGTCTCCTCTATTCTTTGGGCCATTGGAAGTTTTATGGGTAGCAGACATAAAAGGAGACATATTCTCTGACTTTGGGGGCTGGCATTATCCACAAACCTCAGCCAGGATGTCCTTGGGCACCCCTTCTTTTGGGTGTTGGCAGATGAGGGCACAGCAAGGGACCTGGGTCAGTGGACAGTTGAAACTCAGTGCTCACGGGACTCAGTGGCCAGGAAAGTGTCTGGGGCACAGTGGGGACCAGAACCTAACCCCAATGAAAGGAGGCAGGAATAAAAGGGGAGCCTTGGATGCTCCTGCCTTATCACTCCTGTCACCATGGCAACAGATGGAGCTTTGGAAGAAGAGAAGGAGGACTCTATATGAGGTGCCTGAGATTTGGAGACAGGGATGCTCCAAGGATCATTCAAGAGGGAGGGATATGACCTCAGGACCCCCAAGACTTGTGAGTGGGCTTTACTCATGAGCCTCTTTTTTTAAAAGCACTTTTCAGCCCCATTCTGATTTCAGAATGGCAGATTGGGAAGGGTTTCATGCTTCCACCTGGAGAGCTTCTGTTGAAGTGAACATCAGGGCAGAGAGATTGACCGTGGACATGACTCCCTCACACACCCTGAAGCCAGGAAAATGCCTCCCTGGGACACCAACCTCACCCATAGATAGTCATGTCCCAGGTGTCTCTGAGCCCTTCCTCCCCTCCTCCCCAGAGAGTTTCCTGGCCTGACCTGGCAGGTAGAGCTGGGCTGTGGAGTACCACCTGGCTATTCTCCCAGGCTCAGCCCTCAGTACTCTGATCTCTTCAAGGCTGGGCTAAGGATAGACAGGCAAGGTTTGGACCAACCCTCCATGGGACATTTACAGCCCGTGAAAGTTCATATTGGTGCATGAGGGGGTGAGAGAGGGAGTTGAGCTTCTGGGAAGGCATAGACAAATTCCTGAGCAAACAGTGGGAACTTTTACCATGGAGAGGGAGACCAGCCCTTGTCAGCTGTTGCATTCCCAAGTACTGTGGGAGCTTGGCACTTGAGCTGAGGCCTTGGGCCTCTGGGGAGGAGGGCATCACTGGCTATAAGCCTGACCTTGGTACCCAGAAACAACTTGCCAACCTGGTTTGGCTTTAGAAACCCCTACCTGCCTTTCCCTCTGGAGCACAGCCTCTAGCCCCAGTGTGTTTTCTCTGCTGCATCTTCCCCAACAGTCAATGAACTGGGGTATGGCTTCCTTAGGTGAGGTGCAGTGGCAAGGGAGTAGGCACCTCAGAGGGGATCAGAAAGGAAGGGGGGTGGTGTCAGTGCTCAATTGGAGACAGTGGTAAGAATCCCATGGTAGTTTCTACCTTGGATCCAACACTGCCCACCTGCATAGTGTAGGCAGGGGGGCCCAGACTACACAGTGACACAGTATTCTACCATGACTGTGGCTCCCAGGCCACCACCATGTGGTCCCTCATTCTCCAGAGTTGGATATAGGTCATGATCTCCTTGGACTCCAAACAGCAAAAGATAGTATATAAGCTTACCTACCAGCCAATACATGATCCTCCGCTACATGCCCCTTCCTCCCTGCCACAAGCCTGGTTGGTGTTCTAGCCGGGTCTCCCAGGGAGTATGGTAGAGTGGGTATTTGTCTCATAGCTACCCCAACTCACACTAAGGCTGGAACCAGTTGGCTATATTGGCTATAAGCACCTCTGGTGGTCCTATACTCCACTGTAGACAGGACTCTCTCCAATTTCCAGTCTACTGCGTTAGATGACTTCACTAGGACATGGTAGAGATGAGCACATGCCAAGCCCACCATCCTCCCTATTAATCCAGAGAATTTTGCCCTTCCCAGTTCCTGGGTTCTGGTCTTACCTCCAAGACCCACACAGTAATGGTCCCTGTGGGCCTTTAGAGGGTGCTGAGGGGAGATGGACCACCTCAAGAGGCTGTGAGTTCCTACAGGACCATTACAGGGTCTTGAGTCCAAGTGGGTCCCTTTAGCTTGTGAAGGCCTCTGGCATTGGTGTTGGCAGAGAAGAGTGACCCTGTCCTCAGGTATGTTGGAAAATTAAGGATATCACTTCCTTCGATGAAAAGGTGCCAGGCCTTTCCTCTCTGCCTAGTATACAGAGACTGGGCCAGACAAAGAGGAGGGAGAGGCAGCTGTGATAGGACCTGAGCTTTGCCCCTCTGACTGTTCTAAGATAGAGACCCTGCTAGTCCCAAGTCTGTGTCTCTTGGTTCCCAGGAAGTTGCTGCGGAGTACATACAAGCATGGCCTTCCTCTCCTGGGCTGACAGTGGGAAGTGGCACTGATGAGTCACAAAAGGACATGTTGGGGCTGGCAGGCTGGGTGGATCGGTACTTAGTGCCTCGTTGCTTGGTGGGTGTCCACTTGCAGGGGATCATGTTGGCTTTGCCTGCTATCAGGGTAGCGATCACAGGAGTGACATAGGCTGGCCTCAGAGCTCCCTGAAGCCCCTGGCCTGATGTGGAGGAAGGCTGGGCTCCCTCTGCTGCCCATTCCTGCCATTCTCTGATTGGAAAGGGATGCATTCAGGGGACCTGGGTCCTCTGGGACCTGGTGTGAGAGGAGCTCTCTGTTGGAAACATCCAACATTAGGGCCCATGTGGAGAAGTGGGGTAGAGGCACAGGGTTAATCTTTCCCCCAGTAGGGGATCAAAAGGGGTTTCTTTGCCACTTGGTAGAATGTTCCCATTATATGGGTCAATTTAATTTCACTGTTTTCTTATTGCTAGATGGCAAGAGAATGGGACAGGGAGGAGGGACAGGGTTGACTCCAGGGTGGAATCAGTGACCACTGGAAGGACACTACCTGTGTGCCTAGTGGTTCTGTATTGAGACCTGATTTTCATAGAGTTGGGAGGTCAGGGGGCTGGAAACCTGTTGAGTAGTTTTGTTTCGTTTTGTAATTCATGATGTGGTCCACTTATATTTTGCCATGTCTCTGAGGCCTTCGAGTTTCCTGGAGTTCTAAGTTGCCTTTATTTTTTTCTATTTTGTGGCATTGTCTACGTATTATAAGCTTGATTTTATAAACTCCAGGTCCATTTTTGTGCATTCACCCCCTGCCCCGTTGCCTGGGTTGGAACGTTCTCTTGGGAGCAGTATCCTTCCTGTAGCTTCTCTTGTGACCTCTGTATCCTCACCTGACTGTGGCCTGATATGTAAAATGCCTCTGTGTCCACTCCTGGCCCAAACTGCTGTTCTTTCCCGTCTGTTCAAAGCCTTTGCCAGCCTGTCCCTGGAGGCCTGGGTCCCCAGTATTGTAACCCTCCAGGATGCCTTCGGGCAGTGGGGATGGCTCCTGGCTTCACCCCTGCCTGTGCCTCTTCCTTGGTGAGCTCCTAGCCACCTTTCAATGGGAGATGAGATGAACAAGTGCAGATTTGTTGGTCCTTCAAATGTGGGGTCTTCACATTTGATGCCTACTACCAGAAAAGGATACCGGGAGACCCTGTGTCAAGGCTGGAAGGACTCAGCTCCTGCCAGACCAAGTTACAGTGAAGCCAGGTTCCCAGCCCTCCTTGCCCATCCATGGGCTATAGAGATGACTCTGTCTGGGAAGGGATTTGGGATACAGGACAGCAAGTTCACGTGAGGCTCATGCTCCTCTCCCCTTTCACATCCCTTCCCTTCCTGGGTCAGAGCCTCCTTTAGTGGGCACTGACCTGGGGGCACATTTTGCCTAAGAATTGGAGACCCCCTGCCCCCTATTTGGGTTATAGGCAGGGGGAGAAGGAGTGCACAGAGGCAGCTAAAGGGCCTCTGGCATGTGAAATATTCCAGGGCTTAATTAATTTAATTTGAGAGATTCCTTTTCGGAGTGTTAACAGTTGTCTCCCCAGAGATGTGTTCCTTCCCTGGCGCACTGGTGGGCGTCCTCAGGATCTGTGTGGAGGAGCTTTGCCTGTACCCTGTCGTCAGCCTCCCTAGCATTGGGGAATCCTGATTACAGTCATGGCTTGGAGATGTGGATGCCCAAGCTGTGGGGTAGAGGCTGAGAGGTGAGGAGTGGCTGGGGAGGCTGATTCGGCACCCACAACTGTGTGGCTGTTGAGAACAAGAATACTTTGATGTCTACAACTTCAAAGTCTCCACAGCCCAGCTGTGGGAGAGGCATGTTCCAAGCCAGTCTGCCTTTGAAGCTTCCCCCTGGGTCTGAGCATCCCAAACCCAGGAGCCAAATCCCCTCCCCTCTGTGTGCCCCAGGCATCCTAATCCCTTTGCCCACCAGCCTTGATTTCCAGCCTGACATGATCTGTCATCAGGATCAGAAGAGGGGCCAGTCGGGGCTTAGGGGTGAGGAAATCTAGGTGCCTTCCTGGGTCAGGAGCCAGGCTCCAGGACTGTAGTTAAAGTGCCAGACTCTCTAGAGCATTGTCATTCTCAGCAGGCAGAGGAAGGGTCAGCTTCTAGAGATCTGGAGTCCTGAAGTCCCACTGAACATGGGGTCTGGAGAGCTAGGAGCTTCTGGTGACTTGGAACACTGGCAACCAACTTCCGAGGATACTCCAAGCTCAGCCCTGGGAAAGTCTGCTCCCCCAGTCTGCTCAGCCTTGTGTGGTAGGAAGCCCCTCTGGCTGGCAGCTGCACTGCACTGTCTGTGTTGACAGCTGGTGGCTGTCAAAGATCTTCTCATGACCCCAGACTTCTTGGGACCCTTATGTCCCCCACCTGTGCTATCCCTGGGCTATCTCATCTCCTCAGTGTGGTTGACTACGGATAAACATGGTCCCTCTGTCTTCTCTCATTTTTGTCTGCCCCTTTGTCCATTCATGGTAGCCATCCTGAGCCTGGACTGAGGGGTAATGCTTGGGACACCACCTAGCTGGAAGCCTTGACTGCTGGTGCCGTAGCAGGGGAATGAGGCCTGAAGTCTGGTGAACCTAGTTTCTGGGCGTGTGACCCTGGGCCCTGAGCCCACTTCCCTTCTGAGGAAAAGAGCAGAGCTTCATGATTAAAGAGGAAAGTGCCTGTGAGCCTAGTTCTGGTCACACGGTAGCATTGCTGGGACACCTGCTCAGACTACCATTCTGTCCTCTATGTCCAAGCCTGGCAGTAGGTCTTAGTGCCTCTGGCCAGTGCAGGTGTATTTGCTGACGTCAGTCGTTGCAATAAACAAAGATGTCTTGTGAGCGAGCCTTTGTGGAGACATGACCAGGTCTGTGATGAAGAATGTACAAGTGCATGTGAGCCGAGGTGTCATGTGTTAGCTTCTTGGGCCTACAGACAGAAGTCACTGTAAAAAGGATGTGATCTCTCACACTGTGGGGTAGGCAGGGCTGAGTTTTGAGATTATAGGGAATTCCTTCTAGCTTCGTTCCAGTGTTGGGGGAGTCACTGGTAGTCTTTGGTACCCCCAAATACAGATACCTCACATTGGGATATTGAACTAATGTGCGAAGGCCTTTCCCAAGGCCATCACCTCTCCCCGTGTGCCCCCTTTGAGGGTTGGCACTCAGGATGGGTACAGGTGTCAGCAATGAGTACATGACAGCCCCATCTCCACCAAGTCTATCACCTCCATACCCTCAAGGCTGCCTCCCATTCTGGGTTCCCTAGCATCAGATGAGTCTCGGTGCTGGGCAAGAGTAGGGAGGGCCAAGCAGGGAGGAGGTGCTCCTGAGGGAGCTCCAGTTCACTCTCAACCCTGCTTTCCAAGCAGCCAGCGGAGGAGTTGTGGAATCTTCATGAGAGATGCGGCAGGATGAGGAGCCCGTTTACTAGAGTGGGAACCCAGCAGTGGGAACTTTGCCAGCATATAAAAGGGAAGAGGGATACAGAACTCCCCTGCTCCAAAAAACCTTGGTATCCAGCAAGGGCAAGAAATGGTCAAGACCCTTGCCCTCCTCCATTGTCCATGCTGCCTTCCAGGGTCCCTATCCTTTCCCCTGACCCTCTGTCCTCTATCCTGGCCTGAGAAGCCCAGGCATTGGATGGGGTGGGGTTAGTGAGCACTGTGGTCCCTTGTTACCCAGGGGTGGTTTAGCTATGGAACTCCCATCAGGAAGGATTCTGGGGCTGTGGTCATGGCTGGGGTTGTGAAGGGGAGGTAAGCAAGCTGTTGCCATTGAACCTTGCCTCCTTTTGCTAAAGAAGAGCTCAGCCTTGTTCTCCTGGGCTTGGGAACGGGAGGAGGTGAAAGCAAGTTTGATCTGGCCAGAGCTCTGCTGCAGTG
>NC_022015.1:34678432-34684771 GCF_000317375.1 Microtus ochrogaster
CCCCATGCCTGTCGATCTGGCCAGAGCTCTGCTGCAGTGGATGGCTGTCCCCATGCCTGTCGATCTGGCCAGAGCTCTGCTGCAGTGGATGGCTGCTGACTGTCGATCTGGCCATGGCACTGCTGCAGTGAATGGCTGCCCCTATGCATGTCTACCTGTCATCTGGAGCCCTTTAGGGATTGAACATTCCTTGTTGTTATATGACTGGTCACCCTGACATTGAATGACCTAGGGTGGCAAACACCATCATCTCCTGGTCCCTGGTGTCAGGACTTGGGGAAGCTTCGCAGTGGCCTTGGCCTAACTGCAGTCCCAGCTTAACTGTGACCCTGACTTAGCTGTGACCCTGCCTTAATTGTGCCTTAGCTGTGGTCCTGGCTCACAGTCTGATGAGGTTCAGCTGGGATGTTGTTGGGAGGTGAAGGCCACTCCCTCCATTGCTCAGGGCCAGAGAGCTACTGTACAAACCCTTATTCCTCTGCAGGAGGCTCTCAGCAGAGCAACTCCCCAATGGTGGCCATGTTTCAGGGACCCATGGCACAGAGAGGGGCCTGTGTAGGGTGTGGCTCCAGCAGTCTGGCTCATTGTGGGCTTTAGGGAGGCCTGCTGGAACAGTGACTGAGTGGATGGGAGAGCTGAGACCAGGAAGGTTGACCATAGGGCAGCTGTGGCTATCTATGCCCAAAGGACCTGCCTCCTTAACCTCTCTCATCAGCATGGTGGCTGGGGACCTGGGTGGATGCTTCCTCCTGGCCGTCCTCCTCAACTTTAGGGTCAGCCTTTTCAGGAACCCATGGGAATCCAGCCAGCACGCACGTGTGTGTGTGTGTGTGTGTGTGTGTGTGTGTGTGTGTGTGTGTGTGTGTGTTGGGGATGTGACCTGCAGTAATAGCTATGAGACTACTAGTGGTGGCTGCTCTCTGAGCAGAGCCTGCAGAGTTCTCTCAGGACATTCAAGGACAGCTGTGGGCTGGCAGGGATGGCTTCACCTGCTCTCTGCTGTCAGTGAGACTCTGTGCACGATGTAGAACATCTGCCCCCTTCTGGCAAGGGTTGGGACTCCATTTCTCAGGTGGGTGTCTGTCCTGCATCTTAGCAGACACTTCCTCAAGGACTAGGCAGCCTGGCCAGGGCAAGATGGACTCTGCATTGTGATCTATTTTCCCAGGATGGCATCGCCCCCTGCCAAGCCCACACAGGCTGGCTGGCTGTGAGTCCCATCTGTCACCTCAGGAAAATGGGAGCCACTGCCCCTTCACACGCCCACAGTGCTGCCTACAGAGAAGTAAAGGAAAAATGGGTCATCGTGTGCTATAGTGGTTGCCCTGGGAGCTGAGCCTCCCAGGATAGAGCCAGGGGTCTTAGGATAAGGTGCACTTGGTCCCAGAGACAAGTTGGTCACTTATGGGGGGAGGTCAGGTGATACTTGAAGCATTCTTCTCATGAGCACTAGTCTCAAACCTAAGATTGGGACAGGTGCTGGGCTCTACTGGAACTAGAGGTTGTATGCTCATCAGCTGACTGGGGCCAGCATTCAGGTGCATCCTGCCTGGTGATAAACCTCACTCCTGAAAACCTGCAGAGGAGACTGCTGCCAGCCACTCACACACTGCACCCAAGCACGAGCTAACTGTGCAAGACCCTGCCCCCAAGGCTGCCACAGGCTAAGCACCATTGCCCCCAGCCTACTGCATTCAGCACCAAGGACAGCAGTGCAGCTCCATCCTCCCAGCACAGCCAGGAGGCAGCTCAGCCACAGCCTGCCCCCTCCATCCTCTCTGCCCTAGTGTTGCATCTGACTACTGGCACTTTGCCCTGGGCAGAACTGACTCCTTTCCACCCTCAGAACCAACTCTGGCTAGGAAAGGAGTTGGCAGAAGCCAGGTGGGTCCCCAGGGTGACCTCTAGGCTGATGAACAACCTCATGGGTAGTAGTGGCAGGGCAGATGCACCCAAGTGTGTGCAGACAGGTGCCTAGAAGAGAGGTGCCCCCCACACCTGGCTGTTCCTGTGTTCCTGAGATATGACAAGGCTCCAGAGAGGCCAGGGAGGACACTAGGCCGAGTATCCTCTTTGATGGCCCTCTGGGAGTACTAGGAAGGGATGAGCCTTAAGAATGACTGGTAAGAGACGGCCTAGGGGATAGGAGAGGAGGGAAGAGCACTTGGCCCGGGTCTCACTGGACCTGGCTCCTGGAAGCCCTGACTAAGGTGCTGTCTTTCCTTTACACTGGTCCCATAGTGCTCATGGGGATAGCCTGATCTGGACAGCACTGCGACACTGGTGGCTTCTAGACAGCCATGCTCTGTACCTGAGCTCCACTGGACAAAACTCTAGGAAGTCAGCATTGTGGGAAGTGACCTGGGAGTCTGTGGCAGTCATGCCTCCCTATCCAGTCTATTTCCTTGAGCCATATACTCCCAACAGCAGGTGGCCCACATGCATGTGCCACACCCAGGGCCTTGTGACCTCTGGATTCCCATCTGCATAGGGTAGGCAGTATGCTGTAACCTAGTCAGCCCTGCACTGAGGCCCCCATGAGGTGAACAGATGGGGGCTGTGTGCCTGTCACATCATTGGCAAGAGGGGAGGTAGAGCAGTGTGGGTGGGACGGCCTGAGAGGACCCTGTGGGAAGGGCTGATGGTCATTGTTCCTCTCGGGTGATGGTAGACAGGTCATACCTGAGGGGAGCTGGGGCTGGGGAGTTTGACCCTAAGCCAAGGTCTGTTGAGTCTGTGTACACCAGGAGACCCTGGGGGCACTGGGAGTTTGAGGGCCTGAGAAATGTAAGTGCAAGTGGATGCAGCTCATGTTAGCCCCAGGCAGACTCTTCACACATGGGCAAAAGGCAGCCACGTTTTTCACCAAAGTATCGAAGACTGGTTTCTAGGCCATATACTAACATTCTTCTTTGAAACCTCTTGATCCAGGCACCCACAGTTCAAATCACACTCAACACCACAGTCTTCCTTGTATGGCCCATTAAGCAACACCTAAAGCTTTCATCTGCATTTCTAATCCACGGTGCCAAGGTCCATATTCCTTCAAACAAAAGTATGGTCAGGCCGATCACAGCAACACCCCAGTCCTGGGTACCAATTTCTGTCTTAGTTAGGGTTTCTATTGCTGTGCAAAGACACCACGACCATGGCAACTCTTATAAAGGAAAACATTTAATTAGGAGCTCACTTAGAGTTCAGAGGTTCAGTCCATTATCATCATGGTAGCACATGGTGACAAGCGGGCGTTCATAGTGCCGGGGAGGTAACTGAGTTCTGCATCTTGCATAGGCAACAGGAAATGGTTTGTTTCACTGCGTGTAGCTTGAGCAAATGAGACCTCAAAGCCTAACCCCATAGTGACACACTTCCTCCAACAAGGCCACATCTACTCCAACAGGGTCATACCTCCTTTGGGGGTTATTTTCCTCAAATCCCCACGGGGTGGGGGTGGGGGTACAGTCTTGAAGGTAGCACTGGAACCTGGGGAACAAGCAGAAAGTTGCAGCCATGTGCATTTTCTAGGTGCCCTGGCCCAGTGTGGAAAGACTGAGGGAAGAAACTGGCAGTAGGTTATAAATGGACCGTGCTTTCCCAGTTGACTTGATACCTCTGCAGACATATTGGGCTCCTCACTTTGAGGAGGACATCAGTTATGAGACATGCAGGCACATGCTGCACCCATGACTGGTGCTGCCACCCAAATGGACGTTCTGTCTATCTCAAGACAGAACATCTGTAGACTGCCACCTCTACCTCTCCAACCCCATTGCTATGGCCTGAGGTGCTGAGAGTTACAGAAGGTCTCTCCCCAGTGCTGGCATTGTCACCTACCTAGTGTACACTATCCAAATCACCAAGCAGCAGACTATTCTGGCAGCTGTTACTGGACAGTGAGACGTGTTCTCTGGCCTTTGCACTCATGGTCCCCAGGGCTCAGCCCAGTTGGGGTCTTCAAAGGATCATGTTGTATAAGAGGCCAGCAATGGCAGGGCAGGAGGGAAGAGGCATTGGATCTTAATCTGTGTCCAGTGCCCTTAGGCACTTAGCCATCAGCCAAGGACTCCTGCAAGTTTGTAAGGAGCCAGATCTGCCTCCCAAATGGTGACCCCATCCTCTTCCATCTCCACTACCCAAAGTTATCCCCGGGGTATCCTTGAAGATCACCTGGCTTGATCCACAATTAGGCTTGTTCCTTCCTCTTCCCAACTGAGCAGTTCTTTGGGGTCATTGGAGTCCAAAGAGCAAAGCAGAGTGCCAAGCTGCTACTCCACACCCCCTAGAAAATGCCCGACCCACATGGTAGTGTCTTGCCCCTGTTTTGTGTAGCTGGGTAGAGGACAGGTATATTTGGAAGGCCATCCTGTTGCCCTCACTCTGCCACAGTCCTTAGACTCCGCCTCTACTGAGGGTCACTGCTCAGAACCCAGTCACCATGTGCTACCTGGGCAACTGGGGGCCCAGTCAGGGCCTGCCTAACGCCTGAGTTGACCGACTATAGTTGTATATCTGCCTATTTCCCCCATTCCCTAGTCAAGCTCAGAGGTCCCAGGTGCCTGTGGGGGGGAGTAGCTCTAGAGGGGCCTGGACCCTTCACACTCATGTCAGAGTCACCACTGGAAGAAGCCTGGGGACCCTCCTTAGAGGCTTGAAAGCCCCAGTCCCTTTGAACCTGCTGCTGCCCTTGCAGAAGCAGGGCACGGTTGGAGCTGGTGGCTCCTCTTGCTTCCAGCTCAGCCCCACCCTGGCAAGGGCCCCGTGTAATTATGTGTGACATGGTATACTTTCCTTTTCTATGTGAGGCTGCATCTGTGTGAAGACAATAATTAGAGATAAAATCACAATTGGAAAATAAGCCCCAGCAACTTAGAGGGCTGGGTAATGAGGGGTGATCATGGGCTTCCCGCCAGAAAGCCGCCTCTCCTTGAGGCTGCAGGCCAGACAGCAAGGCTCCTGGAGGCATACTCCCTACTCACTGCAACAGGAAGGAGCAGAGCTGCTCATAACCCAGACATCTAACCCCAGAAGATCCCCATCTGCCCCTATTCCTGAGGTAGGACCCCATTTTCCCTCATGAGACAGGGAAGGAGTGGCCTAAAGTATCAGGAGACCCTTACCAAGGAGAAGCATTGCTATGCTAGGCTATGTAGGAATATTCCATATACAGTGATGAGGAATGGGCTTTCTGTGCATATTGGAAGCAAGTGGAAGAAAGAAGGGAGGGGTCCAGGACAGCTTGCCCACTCCTTAGCCTACTGCATCTAGAGCTACTCGTTTGTCACTCATTCCCTGAGCAGGGGTCATAATCTCATATTCCCAGGAAGCCCCTAAAGAAAACTTGGGGCTCAGGGACACCGTGTTCTAGTCCTATTGGCTTTTAAAAAGCCAGCTAGGTAGATGCCACAACCTCAGTTTCCCCACCTCTAAGTGTGAGACAGTGTCTGATACACAGCTGTGTTTGGCAGACGTTGGAAATCACACTGGATGGAGATGACAGCATTGTCTTCTTACTATTTGATGCTCACTCCATATTAGTACCATGTCCTCCCAGTTCCTGAGGCAGGACGACATTTTTCTACATGTCTCTCATGGTGCCTGTTGTCTGGCTGGAGGGCTGCATGAGTATGAGCACACACATGTGTTAAGTGTGGGTATGTGTGCCCATCCATGTGAGGGTTCTGCTGTATGTGCACATACATGGGAGGCTGAATGTGTATGTCACCTATTTGTGACAGTGAGGACAAGGGCATGTACGTAGTATGTGACTGGATATGCATAAGTGCATTATGGGGGAGGTATGGGTGTGCACATAGCCTGTGGTGTGGACTAAGAGAGGAGGCGAGTGCCATATCTGCCAGGGCCCGGCATGTCCCATGAGGCCAGTTGGTGGACATCTCATGGTTTAGCTGCACTAGTGGTTAAATGGCTACCAGGTATGTTTGCCAGCTGGATTGTGATGAGATATGGAACTCTTCCTGTTGAGACTCCATTGTTCCCTCTTCCTCGCATGCTGATACATACAGTCAGCCGAAAGACAGCCTACCTGCCTGGAACACATTTGAGGAGCCTGCCATGCTCTGTCCTCCCCGCCAGTCTTCTCTTATCCCATCTGTGGGCAGAACAGCCATGTTTTGTCCTCTGAGCTCTCCTGAGGGGACACATTGTTTCTGGGTCACGCTCATCTCCTGCTTTGCCTTTGTGGCCTTGTCCTTCCGCAAGTGGGCCTTCTAGGTTTGCAAGAGTACAGGCGATGAAAGGAGACAGAGACAGAGACCCACATTGGAGCACCGGACAGAAATCTCAAGGTCCAAATCAGGAGCAGAAGGAGAGGGAGCACAA
>NC_022015.1:34685169-34724180 GCF_000317375.1 Microtus ochrogaster
AAAAAATAAAAAAAAGAGTACTTCATCCTGGGGCAGGAGGCTTTATCACTTGTCATACTGTCCTTCCTCATTTCTCTTGCACCTGCAGTCTTCTTGGGGGACTGGATAGTTTTTACCAAGTCTTGAGTACCTTCTGGCCAAGAGCAGGTGACCTCACGCCTTAGTGCCTTGGCCAGTGCCACAGCCCAATTCATGACTAAATTATAATATCAGATGATCAGTACCTTTGACCTCCTGGCTAGTTCTCTTTCTCCCCATCAGAGTGTGAATCACAGGCATTCGTGCTGGATCAAAGACAGCCAGCAGGAGGCACCAGAGCCTGTGCCAGCCCTCAGAGATGACTTCCCTGGCTACGGTGTCCCACTGTGGCCACCTCTTAGCCTGGGATCTCACATGGCAGCCTGGGCTTTCCCCATCATGAAAACTCAGCTCTGCATTTAGATACCCAGGACCCCAGCTCCAGCTGCATTCTGAAACCACATCTCTGTTGTGACCTTACTCAAAACATGAACTGTCTTTCTACACATATATCTGCTTTGTGTTCATTTTTTGCCCATTTGTATATTACTGCCATGTGCATGAGATATGCACATGCATATACATACACATGTCTATGAGCATGGCATATGTGCTTTCTTATCAATTTACAAGAGCCCTTTGATTTGGTTTGGTTGGAAAATTAATCTTTTGCGGAGAAGGGAGACAGCTGTCCACATCAGAAATGCTTCCTCTAGCCCTACACTACTTTCCCCCTGGTTTTGCCCTGTACTATTTCCGTGTGTCCTGCTGTGGCTCATTCTGTTGGGACAGTATCTGGACACAGCCTGAGTTGAAAAGAGCAGTCTCTGCCTCATGGCTGCAGATCTTGGTCCAGCTTTGCTTCCTACTAACCATCATGGGTCCCAGAGAGGACCTCTGCTACCTCTTCCAGCCTGCCTAACATCTATGTGCCTCATGAGACTCCAGTTCTGGGCACCAGCCTCAAGATAGGTAGACCCCTCCGTGGGGAGCAAGTCGAAGGACTGGGCCTGACAGGACTCTGGGGCACAGTCTGCAGGTGAAGCATCTTGAGTAAGATTGTGTTAGAGGTCAGAGTGTCTCTGGACTCAGAGCATGTTGTCTCTTCAGCTGGAAATATGCTTGGCCCAGGGGAAGGGCTCTGGTGACCTGGGACAGGGGCAGTGACAGTGGCACATGAAGACCTCAGGTTTCAGGAGGAATCTGGTTTTCGTGCAGTAAGCCACTTTCCCATGGATCCATTCTGATGAGTGAGCAAGGTAAGGTGATTAATGGCCAGGATCTGACAGACTTGGAAACGGCATGTCAGGAGTTGGGATGTGGTCCCTGCTATCTAAGGTCGGGATGAAGTGGTGCTGGGATTAGAGTATGGCCTCTCTCCTACAGGCCTGGTGAAGCTGGGAATCCACTGTGTCACCTGCCAGAAGGTCGCCATCAAAATTGTCAACCGTGAGAAGCTCAGTGAGTCGGTGCTGATGAAGGTGAGGCAGTGGGCTGGGGTAGAAGGGTTACCACCTGGAGGGATGGGCCTAGGTATCTGGGACTGACATGGGTGGCCTCTGTCCTACCTTTCACCCTTGCTAATCCATGGGATCCTACCCATTGCTGCTGGTGCAATAGCAGATTAGCTCCTGGGCTATTCCATCCTCAGGAAGGATTCCACTTGGGAGAGCAGTCCTACAGTGGACAATGGTGATGCTGGAGCAGCAGACTGGACATCAGTCCTCTAATTAGAATGAGGAAGTGCTCCTTGCCTCTGAGACCCCTCCTGCCAGGACCAGGCTATCTTGAAGAGGGATGGATAAGCTCTAGCTCCCGATGTGGAGAAGCTTAGAGACCTGAATGGGTGGCGGTTGTAAGAGAAGACAACAGCTTAGGTGGAGTGGAGGGTTTGGGGCATTGGTGGGCTGATCAGTTTTGAACTGGAGACACACTGGATGTATATACCCAATGCACAGGGGTCCTGAGGTAAAGGGCAGGGTTTTGGTACTGTGGACAATATACCCATTGGATCATATGGGGGTTAAAGACTCTGAGGATAGAGAGGCCTATGAGAGGCTAGTGCCTATTAATAGCTTCTCATTGCTGTTACCTATATGGGGCCAAGATGACTGAGCAAAGCTATGCTCATCAGAGTTCTAGGCTTAAGCTCAGAAACAGACTCTACCTTCACTTTTAAGAACAGTGACATCGTGGAGCCTATAGACGAGGGACTTGTGTTCTTACACAGGGCCTGCCACACAGTTCCATACCCTGCATGTGCAGGTGCATACATCCCCTGTACACACAAGCAGCCCCCTACACATATACACAGCACACTCACCTGCAGCTCTGTCCTGGTCCCCACTGCCAGCTTATGCAGAACCCCTGCCCAAGGCGTTTATCCTGGCACCTGGGATAGCAAGATCCAAACTGCAGATATTGCTTCTCTCCAGAACTCAGCCCCAAATGCAATGCTATAACCCTGGGAAACAATGCATGTAGGCCACTGCAGGTCCTGTTGAGTGGGCCGTGGTCGGCTGCAGGGCAGTGACATGGTTTCTCTGCAGGTGGAGCGAGAGATTGCCATCCTGAAGCTCATCGAGCATCCCCATGTCCTGAAGCTGCATGACGTCTATGAAAACAAAAAATATTTGTAGGTATTGCTGGGCCTGGAGAGCTGGGGAGGCCAGGGTGGGTGGCTGCAGAGGCCCAGGCTGCTCTTGTGCTTGGAGAGCTGGCTGTGTCAGTGTTGCCATCCGGCGGAGGAGGGGCTCTCAGCCCTAGCCACAGTGGCGACCGTTTCATTACCAGGCTGTGGCTGGTGCTCCTGGGGATCCCCACACTGTTAACTTGAGGGCAACAATGGGAAGGGCTTCCCTGGAGGAGAATCCAGGGTCTAGGGCCAGTAGAGCTTGTTCCCTCCTAATACTACCCCCTTCTGAATAGGGTGGAGATACATTAGTCTCCACCTCCCACTGCCCTGCAAGGCCCAGACCCTGTAAAACAGCCTGGGGAGAGGGTGGAGCTGTAGCTTGCCAGGGTCATTAGGAGGCCAGCAAGCAGGGCCATGAGTGATGCAGATTGGGCATTGCATGAAGGGTGAGTTTGACCAAATACCTGACAGGAAGCACCTTGAGGGAAGAAAAGCTTATTTTGGCCCTTTTGAGGCTGTGTGGTGGGAGTGAGCAGTGTGTCAGCCTCCACAAGTCTGGGGGTTGGGCAGTTGATAATCCCGGACCTCCATGACAGGCAGGAGGGACCTGGGGAGGGGCTCTGCTGAGGCAGTGCTGAGCCTCTGCCACTGTATCCCCCAATGCTGGTCCCAGTGTGGCTCCGCTGTACGATCTGCTTTGCCTCCCCAACTCCTACTAGATCCCACAAGACTCGCTTACAGGGCTTGGGACCCCAGGTCAGCTGACGTCTCGGAAGGTCCCCATCCCAGCCTGGGTTTCTGTCTAGTACCACTGATGCCTGTCACCACATGAGATAGCTCCCGTCTACGTTACTGGCTGCTCTTTGTTCCCTCCCTCGGAGGTCTTGCCTCCCCCATCAGACCAAATCCCCTGCAGCCCCTGCATCTTCTTGGTCACTTCTTGAGTCCTATTATATAGCTAAGATGCTAGGGGACTGGGATGTCATTCTCCAGTTATCCTCACTTTCCCCACAGAAACCACTCTAAGGGACTGATGCAAACTGGGCAGGGAGGAGATGGCAGGCCCTGCTGGGTCAGCCTCACTCTGTTCTGCCGTTTCCACACCTAACCCTCTGCCCAGCTCCAGGGGGTCCATATGGTCTTCACTGGGACCCAGCTGCCTGGTGTGAGAGCCACCAGGAGCCACAGCAGGTATCCTGCATGGGCCCTCCTAAGGCCTTGCTCTGAGCCCTGCACCAGGCTTCTTTGACTAGATAGCAGGAGGGCAGGCAGGGGCTATGTATCAGGCCATGATGCTGGCACTGATGTTCCCCTGCCCCATTCCGCAGATACCTGGTGCTAGAACATGTGTCTGGGGGGGAGCTGTTTGACTACCTGGTGAAGAAGGGACGGCTGACCCCCAAGGAAGCCCGCAAGTTCTTCCGGCAGATCATCTCTGCACTGGACTTCTGCCACAGTCACTCCATATGGTGCGAGCCAGGCCAGGCTGGGTCAGGCCTGCATCTCAAGAGGGCAGTGGGGTTCCTATGGGCATTGAAAGGCTGCCAGGAGCCCACTCAGGCTTCATCCCTTTGGAGGACAGGGGAACATCTCAGGAGTTTGGAAAGGGGAGCGGTCCCTATCAGGGAGTTGCAGTGGGGAAGGGGGCCGCATGGAGGACCGCATGTAGGCTCACCTGGGTCTTACTCCCCAGCCATAGAGACTTGAAGCCAGAGAACCTGCTGCTGGATGAGAGAAACAACATTCGTATCGCAGACTTTGGCATGGCATCCCTGCAGGTGGGAGACAGCCTGCTGGAGACCAGCTGTGGGTGAGTGACAGGTGCCCCACAGGCCCAAGGCATAGCCCTGGGGGCAGACACCACAGCCATTGCTGCCCAGTCTGGACACATTCTGAGACCGGCCTGTGACTGCAGAGCCACAGGACATTTTAGTGGGAAGCCCAAGGACTTTCTCCCAGCACTAGAGCTGGACTGGGGGCAGAAGACAGGACCCCTGTCCTTATAGTAGGCATGTGGGGATTCTGTCTGGCACCAGCATCTTCTTTCAGTGGTAGGATCTGGGGAAACATTTTACTGGGCCTTCTCTCCTGGGTCTGGATAGATGGGCAGGCAGGTCTGAGTCCCCAGGCTCCAGACCTCCATCTTCTACCAGAGCATACAGGGTATTTAGATTGGGGGACTTGGTCTCAAAGTCATTCATCCTTCTGGGGCCAGCCCAGCCATGGCCTGTGGACCTGCAGGCTTCCTAGGTCAGGACTCATGTGGAAAAAGCCTCAGGGAGGGTGTAAAGATATGGGCTGTACACCCTGGCCTCCTGCCCCCTGACCTGCTGTTTTGCCCTTAGATCCCCACACTATGCCTGTCCGGAAGTGATTCGGGTAAGCAGCCACTGGGGTCCCTGTGGTGGAAGGGCCCCTTATCCTGCTACTGCTGAGCAAGTCACAGCTCAGCTGCCTTTCTCAGACCCACCCCCCACTAGATAGCCCCACTCTGCATATTGCCAACACCTGGCATTGCCCTCCTCCCACAGGGCGAGAAGTATGATGGCCGCAAGGCAGATGTGTGGAGCTGTGGTGTGATCCTGTTCGCCTTGCTGGTGGTGAGCCCCACTCACCTCACCTTGTTCCACTCCCCCTGCTCCCCACATCCTCTCTTCCTTCCCTCCTCTTATGCTACCTCCCCATGATGAGTGCCGTCCTGCTGTCCTGCTTACCCACAGGGGGCTCTGCCTTTCGATGATGACAACCTGCGGCAGTTGCTGGAGAAGGTCAAGCGTGGCGTGTTCCACATGCCACACTTTATCCCACCAGACTGCCAGAGTCTCCTGCGTGGCATGATTGAGGTGGATGCAGCTCGGCGCCTCACGGTGCGTCCTGCTTAATTCCTCTGCCCTAGCCGGAACTTGGGTACCCACGGGGAGCCAGGCCCTGCTGCATTCCTGTTGCCCCTTCTTCACACCATCTCTGGACCTGTCCTTTCCTCAGACAGCTCTGTCCTGGTGGGGCCAAGCTTCCATCTCTAGCACTTGCTCCTGGGCACTTTAGGGAGAAAAATGTCTCTGAGGGTGGGGCTTCCCACCTGTGCCTGTGTGTGTACTGCAGGCATGCCACATGCACAGTGATGAGTCTCTGTGTCATGCCAGGTGGATATGAGCCAGCGTGGATCCATGTTTGCTAGCATGTGTGCCTAGGTGTATATGGGGGAGCTGTGTGTGAGACTGCACAGCTACATGTAGGGTGAGTGAACCCATGTGTGTGTTATTTACACATATAGTTGTATATATCTTGGTGTGTGTTGAGGGGCTGTTACCAGCTGTTGGGAGGGAGAGTATATGCCCAGCTTGGGAAGCATGTGCCCAGCTGTGTGCAGGGTGAGTCCTCAGATGTATGTCATCTATACACACCAGTATGTGGGTGCAAATGTGCATAGGTGTGTAAGGTGCCTGTGTGTGTTATCTGTACACAGCTGTGTGTGCGCCCAAGTGTGTGTGTGGGGGGGGTGGACTCTGACAAATCTTTGGGAGCCTATGAGTGGTTGAGAGTTTGTTCCCCTTTACTGCCATCCTGCCCTCTGACATCCTTGTAGAATGCCTTCTGGCAGTGTAAGCCTCACAGCTCCATCAGCTATGAAGTGGGAAAAGGTGTGAGGGAAGCCCCAGCAGTTGGTTTTGAACCACACAGCATCTGCCCATGTAAAGGAAGCAAGGTGCCCTGTGGGCTGGCCTTTCTAGAATAGATATCATCTGCCCCCTCCCACAAATCTAGTTATCCCTGTCTCTGAGTCAGGATGGAGAGAAAGGTGTAGTGGGCTACCTCAGCCTCCTGCCCGCACCTGCACCCAGCCCCTCCCAGCCGCCTGGCTTTGCCTCCTGGACTGGTTCCTCACTCATGCCCTCTGATCTGGGAGGGCCCAACCAGGCAGGACAGGTGTCCCAGGGCGCTGCTTGCTTCCTTGCATCTCTTCTCCATGAACCCCTGACCCCCAGCCTCTTTTTCCCTGGCTTTATTTCCTCTGCATCTGGGGTGGGGCAGGGGTAGGGATGCTGGCCTGGGCCTCTGGGAATGCAGCCCCTGCCCTGCCTTCTCCTGTTCTCCCGCTCTGGCCCCCTACCTCCTAACGTGGGCTCCCCCTGGTACTAACCCCCTGTTTCTCTTTCCTTGTAGCTAGAGCACATTCAGAAACACATATGGTATATGTAAGTAGCTTCTCTGCCCACTAACGCCTGCTTTGCCTGTTGCTGTGGCCTGCAGGGCCTGCTAGGAAGGGGGGAGGGTGCCAGCCAGCTCGGGGGGCTTCCCTAGCCTCACTCTCCACCTCCCTGAGCAGCTGTAGCAGGATACAGGAGGTCTGCAGGGCTGGGTGCAGGGACAGCAGCAGGACTTGGGCTCGCGTGAGGGTGATCTCTCACCCTCCTGGCCACTTCAGGGTGGGTGGAATGGTTTCAGAATAGGCCAGAAATGAGTGACTGCTGCTGGGTGCTCTATCGTCCACAGAGGTGGCAAGAATGAGCCAGAGCCTGAACAGCCTATACCACGCAAGGTTCAGATCCGCTCACTGCCCAGCCTGGAAGACATTGACCCCGATGTGTTGGATAGCATGCATTCTCTGGGCTGCTTCCGAGACCGCAACAAGCTGCTGCAGGACCTGCTATCTGAGGAGTATGTTGGAGTGGGGGTAGGGCTGGTTTAGTCACTGGACTTCATGCCTCAAGTTCTAGCTTCTCTAGGGAGCATCCCTGTGGACTGTCCCAGGCAGGTGACCACAGCCAGAGTTCCTACAGGGCCATTGTCAGGTATTCCATGTCACCATATGCCCACCTTCTTGGCACCTCTCACCTGCTGCAGGGAGAATCAGGAAAAGATGATCTATTTCCTCCTCCTGGACCGGAAAGAACGGTATCCCAGCCATGAGGATGAGGACCTGCCTCCCAGGAATGAGATAGGTACAAAGCTTCCAGCCCACCCTGTGCCCCTATTCCTGGCTTTTGGCACAGCCTGACCTCAGTCTGCACACAGACCCTCCCCGGAAGCGTGTGGACTCCCCGATGCTGAACCGGCATGGCAAGCGACGACCTGAGCGCAAGTCCATGGAAGTGCTCAGTGTAACAGATGGTGGCTCCCCGGTGCCTGCACGGAGAGCCATTGAAATGGCCCAGCACGGCCAGAGGTATGTGCCTGCCTGGGGCCCAAGCCTCCTTCCTATCGCCCTGGCCAGGGTAGCATCAGGTTCTTAGCCTCCTACCCTTAGTCTGGCCTTGCTTGTCTCTGTCCACTGTCCCTGGGATCTGGACTGAGGCCACTAGACTGGGCTGGAGTTCACTGTGCTAAGCATGCTGGCTGGCTGCATGGGCTGAACTGGGCTGCACTGGACTGATCTGACTAAGCTGGACTGGACTGGACTGAACTGGACTGAACTGGGTTAGGCTGAGCTGAACTGTTCTCAACTGAGCTGGGTTGGGCTATACTGAACTCAGTTGAACTGGACTGAGTTGGGCTGGACTATTGTGAAATGGACTGGGGTGAGCTGGGGTGGACTTGACTGAGCTGTGCTGGCCTGGACTAAGCTAAGCTGGGATAGATTGAACTGGTCTGGTCTGGTTTGAGCTGGGCTGCCCTAGACTAAACTGGACTAGCTGATCTGATCTGGGCTGAGCTGGGCTAGACTGGAATGAACTGATCTGTACTGAGCTGGTCTTGCCTGTACTAAGCTGGGGAGTCTTCTGAGTTGAGTTGGGCATTACTGAACTGGATTGGAATAAATTGAAGTGGGCTGAACTGAGCTGGGGTGGACTGGACTAGGCTAAACTGGGCTGTACCTGGCTGAGCTATTCTTGTTTGAGCTGGGCTGTGATATGGTACAGCTATGTTCAGAGCCCCTTGATCTGCAGGCTTGTCCCTTCCTGATGCTTGGCTGCCTCTGATCTGTATTGAGCTGGGCTGTGGTGTGTTACAGCTTTGTTCAGAGCCCCCTGCCTATCAGAGCTTCCCTGGTAGCCAGTAGCAGTGTGTATAACTCAGGAGAGAGATGAGTAGAAGGGCATTTAGAGCCTGCAAAGTCTGCCCTGGCTGAGTGGGGTTTTGGTCATCTGTGAACAGACCCGGAGCTGGGAGATCCCACAGGCCTTGCCAGCAGAGGTCAGCCTTGGACTCTGCACACAGCACCCACTGCTCATTCTTCCTGCTGGGAGCTTGCGTGCTGAATGAAGCAGGCCAGGTCTGCCCCTGAATTTGTCAGGAACTGGGAGCCATGAGGCGGCTAGGTAGTCATCAAGATAGAGCGTCCTCTGCCTTGACTTTCGTGTGCAGGTATTTCTGCCCTGCCAGGTCCTCCCCATGGATCTGGGCGGACTCAAAGTTTCACTCCTTGAGAAACTTCTTCCAACTTTCCAGCCAGCCAGGCCACACAGTCACTCGGCTTCTGGCAACAAGGCGGGACGACTAGGGTCCCTCTTTGCCATGCTCTTACCTAGCCCTTCTCTGGGATTCTGCCTCTTGTGGATATGCTTCACCTCATCAGGACTCTCCCAATAGCTCTAGCGCACACCATCTACTCAAGAGATGGTTGCCTCTCCCTGGTCTCCCTTGAACCCCAAAGGGTAGCTGAGGGCCAGTAGCATCTAAAGCCTGAGTGAGCTTCCCTGGCTTCTAATATACCTTCTAGGCCTAATAGCACCCTGGGTGCTACAGGGTGGGCCCATCAGTGGGGTGGTGTCTGTCTCCAAGGGAATCTGGAAGGCCCTTTGTCCTGGCACATTTGGCCTGCTTCTGCTCTGGTTTTGCCATTTGACACTGGGCTCTGATGGGACCACTGGTTGGGACAAGGGATCCTGTGGCTGGTGGTGAGTGTAGATATCTCTAAGCTTGGCTGCCTCCTTATCCAAAAGGTCACCAGGGCAGGCTGTGCTGTGGCTCCTGTCCCCTTCCTCTCTCTTCATCTCCTTAAAGTGGCCTGGGGTTGGCGGGCCATGCTTGGAGGGCTTGCTCGGTGTGGCCAGGCAGCACATGGCCCAGCAGCTGACCTGCGTGCGTGTGGCCAGGGCAGTAACTTCTGTTTTCTCGCTTTGTTCCTGCTATAGTAAAGCAGTGTTCAGTAAAAGCCTGGATATCGCTGAAGCCCATCCCCAATTCAGCAAAGAAGACAGGTATACACCCTGCCCATCCATCCCGTCCTCCCAGCCCCAGATGCAGGACTCCTGCCTGAGCCAGGCAGACAGAGGCGGGCCTGGAGGCAGGGCTTACTGACAGACATTTCCACCTCTCCTTTCTGGGAATGGAACCATCCAGCAGGTCAGGGGAAAAGCCTGGCCAGCTATGAGAAGTCAAGGAAGGGTGGGGTTACTGGGGCAAGGCCCATGGCCAGCCCAAGGCAGAGGGCCACATACTCCAGGTTTGCATAGGGCCAGCACAGGGGCACAACCCTGCACCCTGAACAGAACTATCTGCCTTTTGGGCATAGGCCTGCCACCTCTGTCACTCTTTTGTCCAAGTGGCCTTGGATGTTTTTGCTCCAAGGACTGGCCAGTTAGATTAAGTGGCTAAGTGTCCCATGCCCCTGACAGGTGACCGCAGGCCAGTAACATCTACTGCCCACTCATGCTGCTGATTGGCTGGGCCACATCCTGTTTAGTAGCACACTACCCCTGTACCTGCCTGTGCCCCTTCCTGCTTGCCTCTTGCCCACTTGGCTGTCCTCAGGGCTGGAGTCATCTTTCCTACTTCGGACAAACTGCAGCTCAACTCCAGCATTGCTGAACCGAGGAGAGGTTGATACGGCTCCCATGCTTATGCCTCAGCTTCCCTCTTCCCTTGTGCCCAGCAATGTGCTCCTATCTGCCATGGTGGGATCAAAGCCTAGGCCTCACTGCTCGTGCCTGTATCCCCTCTCCCATCTCCTGGTATGGCCATCTCCATCTTCTCAGAGCCTGGCTCCTAGCTGTACACCTGGACCTTTGTCCCAGTGGGGAGCCTGGTACCACTTTGACCCAGGCATGCTGCCCTGACCATAGGTCTCCATTGTTTCTTGGGCTCCTTTAGCAGTGGGGGGAGAGACTTGGAGATCATGGACACTTGGCTCTGGTCACAAGTGCTCTAGGAGCTGGCAAGAAACCAATAGAGATTAGAGTTGCCCAGGTGGGGACCAGAGACCCACTGTGTATGGTTTGGCTCGTGGTGGGCAGGCCAGAGCAGTGCAGGCTGGTCTAGGGCTCTTCTGTCCTCTTTTCGCCTGTGGCTGCATCCCATCCTCACTTTTCCCTCCAAAGATGGCAGGTCCCACTGCCAAGGGTTAATCAGTGCTTTTGTGTCCTTTCATAGTGAGCTGGAAGGAAGTCCTGGTCTCTGACCTGAAGGGCAGCAATTCACCCGTGTAGAAATGAACACGCTGGGCTAGCACCTGCCCCTAGCTATTTGCAGGCCAGGTCTTCAGCCCAGTGGGGTAATAGTGGGTTGAGATGAAGGCTGTGGGATGGCCCTGGGCTTCTCTTGTGGGTAGCTGTGGATGTAAAAGGACCGAGCAAGTGCCCAGGTAGCAAGCCACATACTGGACGGTGTACAGTACAGCCTTGGAGAGGCTGGTCTTGGGTGCCAGGATCACAGAATGCATGAAGTTGTATCTAGTTCGTGGGAATCCTCCATTGCGTGTCCTTGCACCTCTGTCCACACAGTGTCTGTGGACTTTCATTGAGAGCCCCTTAGTACCTTTTCCTGTGCCTGGGCTGGGGTCGCTGGTGGGTGGCTTGTCTGAGTGGGAAGGAACCCCAGGAACCTTGGCTGCATACTGGTGGTGACTACCAAGGTCAGCAGAATGATCCCCGACACAGCTGTGCCTCCAGAAACCCTCCTGGGCATGGTAGGAGCCTTGGAGCTCTGGGCCAGGACCACAAGCCTCCTGAAAAGGCCACCTAGGGGACAGGAACGCGGAAGCCTTCTGCTGAATCAGCACTCTGCTTTGCACCCCCAGGTCTCGCTCCATCAGCGGCGCCTCCTCAGGCCTTTCTACCAGTCCTCTCAGCAGTCCTCGGGTGAGTGACTAACCCACCTAAGTCTCAGGTTACAGGGCTAGCCTCAGGAAATAAAAGGAACCCCAGCCCAAGTACCCGGGGTGGGGAACAGGGCCTCCACAGCCTGGGAAGAGGCCCCCGTCCCTGCCTTGCACACAGGCATCCTTTGCGGGCACCCTCCTGGCTGCTGTTCTGGTGCTGGGCTCTGGCTAACTGCATGTTCTTTTGTTCTGTGTTGTCCGTTTTCCTGTGTGTCACTTGTTTTCTTTTGTGGAAAACCCTCCCCTTGCCTGCCCCCTCCCTCTGGTCCTGCTTGGGGTCCTGCTTGAATGATTTTGCTGGTCCTGGCTGCTGTGTGTGCATGTGGATGGGGGGGTGTGCATGGGCTCCACTTTGCGGCACCCCTTTTGCCCCTACTCTGCGCCACTGTAGCCTGTTAGGAAATTTGTCCTGCCCCCTCTGCCCCCTGAGCTTCCCTATGTGGCCTGTCCCCCGGCCACCTCCTCGGAGCCCGAAGCTTGTCGGAGCACCTCTCGGCCTGGACACATCCTCTCTCCACAGGCCGCCCTGCGGCCCAACCCCAAGACTCAGACCTTGCCGTGCAAGGCCAAGCTGATTGACAAGCCACTGCAGGGCACCAAGTCCAATCCGCTCCCGGCCTGCACCCAGACCCGGCCTCCTGGAGCCAGCCTTGGCTCTCCACTGGCCCTGTCCCCTGGGCCCCCCACCCTGCCGGCCCCTGCTCGGCTCCTGCCAACTGGGACTGAATCAAACACCAAATCTGTCCCCACCATACAGGTGACCCCTCACCCCTCACCAAGGGGTAGTCCCCTTCCTACCCCCAAAGGGACGCCTGTCCACACGCCAAAGGAGAGCCCAGCTGGCACACCAAACCCCACACCACCATCCAGTCCTAGTGTTGGAGGGGTGCCCTGGCGGACACGGCTCAACTCCATCAAGAATAGCTTCCTGGGCTCACCTCGCTTCCACCGCCGGAAATTGCAAGGTTAGCACAGATATGGGGCCGGTTAGGTGGTAGGATCTGCATAGGAGGTCGTGCACAGCTGAGATGGAGTGTGCCTGCAGCTGGCAGCTCTATGGGCCTTTCCACAAGTCTCCACGTCTGCCCTGTGCCCTCACTTGTCATCTGAGCAGCAGCTATGTTCAGCGAGGCCTGTTGGGTAGTCAGGAAGTCTACAGGCCTGGCCTGGCCAGTTCTCTGCTCAGCTGGGGCCTGGAGAGGCACAGTGGGGGTTCAGCACCAGAGCATGGACAGCGCACTGGGCCAGGGGCAAAATGGGTACAATTTGCAGCTCTCACCAACCTTGCCCTTGTCCTTTCCTGTACACAGTTCCCACGCCAGAGGAGATGTCCAACCTGACCCCAGAGTCCTCTCCAGAGTAAGTGGCTTTGCCTGAGGCTGGTGAGAGAGGGACCTAGAATCTTTCCACTGGGCAGTGGTCTCTGGCCTGAACCCCTTGGGCTTGCTTTAGCCCGTGAATTTTTATGAACTTTAGGTCCTATCCACATGAGGAATGTCAGTGGCAGGACATGTCCTAACTCTGATCAGAGGCATCTGAAGTTGGCTAGGGGGTAGTGACTGTGCCCTGGACTTCCTAGGACTCTAAGGGGTCATAGGGATGGTTTGGACACAAGGAGAAACGGCGTCGACCTGTGATGCTTGTGGGAATGGGGAGTTGGCGGAGGCCTGGGACAGGCAGAGTACCCCTGGCCTTCAGCTGGAGGAAAGGGAATATAATAGGTGGGCCCAGTGTTGCCACCCTGCAAACACAAAATGCCTGTACGGTGTGGCTTCTTTGTTTCTTTAACAGTGGCCTCCCAGTGCTCACTTCCTTGGTGGCTACTGGTGTGAAAGTGTGAAAATGCCATATGACTGAGATGGGGGGAGCATGGGATAGATCGTTGTAGCTATACAACCTCACAGAGTGGCCAGAGAAGAGTTGTGTTGCCAGCACTCAGTAAGGACCCGAGGGAGGTTGCTTGCTGTGTGCTAACCCACTGGGAGCAGCGTCTGCAGAGGTAATCGCTGCGCAGGCTTTTTGGCCAGGTGGAGGTCAGAGGCTCCATAACCACAACTGCCCTGAGGCTCTGGAGCACAGGACCGTTTTGTCTAGGTTAGGCCTTTTAGTTGCTCTGATCAAAGGTCTTAGAGATCTGCTTAGAAATGCCTTTTTTTTTTTTTTTTAAGAAAAGTAGAAAATCTGTGACAGTAGCTTAAAGGCCAAGGAGAAAGCCTTGGTCTTCCACCACCTCCTTGATCAAGACCCTTTGGAAGCTTCCCCACACCCCCCATCCCCAAGCCCTGCACAGTGGTTCAGAAGGGCTTAGCACCCTCATTTTTTTCCACTGGCCAGCCCCTCACTGGTCATGAGCCTCCACAGAACTATAACTGGGAGAGGAGAGGAAAGGTATCTCAGGAACTGACTCCCTTGGTTGTCCATGTCAGGCCGGCTGGCTGGAAGCCATGGGAGCTACAGCAATCTATAGAATTCTCTCCTCCAAAGCCTTTCTCTTTCCCTTTAGCTGGCAAGCTGGGGCCCACCCAGCTGAATGGTTTTTGCCTACTGATGTAGGCACCTTTATGGCCCACACCCAGAACTCTATGTGCCCAGGTTAGCATCTGGGCCCAGCAATATGGGCACCAGAGCACTATTGTGGGCAGTGTCACCCTAGACCACGCAATCCCCTCTGATCCTCTGGCTTTTTTTTTTTTTTTTAAGTCATGGCCATGCCTCTAGTGCCACATCAGCCAAGTATTACTGCTTGCATCTGTGATTTTCATGAGAAACTCCACCTGTGTTTTCTAGAACCGTTTGGCTGCTCTGAAATATCCCAAGCATTGCTGGTCTCTAGGCCCAGGTGTGGGCCTTGGGTATAGGGAGGGACAAGGGTCTACATGAGGGACACATACACCCAGAACTGACAGCAGAAGCATGGAGGGGCTGGGGGTCTGTTTCTGCCACAGAGGCAAAAGAAGGGGGGAGTCACAGCCAGGAAAACCTATACCCAGCCCAAGTTAACAGAGGCTCCATGCTGCCCAGCATAGATATTCCTGTTCATGCTGGCCACATGCTAACACTGTCCTTGAACACCAGTGCTTCTCTGGCCATTCCCTATTTCTAGACTCTCTGAGTCACTTATACAGGGGTACATCTGACTGGGGGTGCTGACTGTGCCCCCACTGCAGCCGTACCAGGCAGCTGGAAGTCTCCCTGACTATGTTGACTGGGAATTGCCATGAGATAGCCTACAGCTCAGCCTCCCCTAGGATCTCTTGAACAGGCATCTAACAATGACTTGACCGGGCATTCTGCTTTCTGGTCTCAAGGCTGCAAGCCAAGTGTCAGTAGGCTGTGGTGGTCTCTAGGGCTAGGAAAGAATCTTCTAGTTGCCCATGGTGGTGGGGTGGGCTGCCGTCTCTGCAGCTGTTGGTGGCAAGAGCTTCAATGCACATTTAGTTGGTGGGACCGTGCAGATGAGACTGGGAAGCTTGATATCTGCCTTCTGTCCCCTTGGACTGATATTCCCAGCCCCAGGAGCTGAAGGATTCTATTTCAGACTAAAGTATTCACAACTTAGGAGACGGTGTATGCAGTGAGGAGTGTCGCAGTGGGGCTGGGGTGGTACTGCTGTATCCTGCCAGACAGCCGAGGCCAGCTGGGCAGCAGTGGAGTGGTAGCCTACCATTAGGCCAAGCTACCATGGGAGGAAAACAAGTCCTGTATTCAGGTGGGCGATGGGTGCCAGACCTAGATGAGGCTGTGGCAGTGGGAGCTATGGGCAGGCCCTTCCCAAACTGACCCTAACTAAGGTCTGCCATGGATCTTATTCTACATGTTGCGCTGTGGAACCACATCATCTTTACCTCACCCCAGAGAACCCTACCAGACTCTGTACCATGCCCCAGCTTGCAACAAACTGGGAACATTTCTGCCAGGAAGTTGGAAAGCAGGCTTCTCCAAAATTTAGGGACCCAAAAGAGGGTGAGACCTAGACATTCCCCTGTCCTCTGCTCTACCCAGTGGAATGTCTTCAGACATCTCTGTAGGAATCAAGGATGTGTGATTTGGTGTCGGGGTGGATTTATGGTGAAGGACATAGGATTGGGGTTAGAGTTATAGGGTAAAGGTTGGGACAAGGTGTCCATGTTAAAAAACATGGGGTCTGGGTTAGTGACATGGGGTTCAGGCTGGGATATAGGTCTAGGTTATAGATGCTGGGAAAAAGTTGGGGTTATAGTTAGGAGAGTTTGGTTATGGTTAAGGATTTTGGTTTATTGTTACAGTGAAAGATATTTGGTTAGGTTTTGTTTGTGGGTTAAGTTTTAGAGTTGGGGGATGCCCTTGGTGTTGGACTGTGGAGTTAGGAGTGGTGTGGTTATTAGCATTGGGGCTACAGAGCTGGTCTGGGCTGCTGGGAGCTTCAGCACTGCTCTGCAGGGAGGCTCTACTGCCCTAGCCCCTATGGGGGTTACAGGAGCAGACCAGGCATCACACTCTCATCACTAGAGCCTCTGCTCTGCCTAGGCTGGCCAAGAAATCGTGGTTCGGGAACTTCATTAACCTGGAGAAGGAGGAACAGATCTTTGTGGTGATCAAGGACAAGCCCTTGAGCTCCATCAAGGCTGACATCGTCCATGCCTTCCTGTCGGTAAGTTTACAGCAGAGCCAGCCACCCTCACCCATGGGCCCAGCTTCCAGGCAGAACACAGGACCTCTCGTTCACACTAACTCTGGGCACCCACCTGTCCTTATGTGCGTCTGCCAGGACCACCACTGTCTGCCTAGGCTTTCAGCCTGCTGGGAACTGCACAGCACCTCTGGGAGTGGGGAGCTGCCTATGGCTAGGGTGTGCTGGTCTTCAGGTGAAGCCTCCCTGAGACTGAGGGTGAAACACAGGTGGCCATGTGAATGTGAAAGACGCTGTGACCCCTGAGGGATCTGTGTGGACTCTGATAACACTCAGTTAACATCTTGAAGCCCATAGTCTGTTTCTCGTACTACTTCTTTATTTGAAGTCTGTGACCTCCAGTGGCCCCCAAACTTCCTGAAGAGGCTGAGGTTCTCAGAGAACATGAGCATCTCTAGGTTCTGAGAAGCAGAAAGGGACCCAAAGACCGGAGATGAGACTTCCCAGCCAGGATATGGACTCCCAGAGTAACCTCAGAATTGGGGCTGCCTTATGCTGGGCTAGGCCTCTCTGGGGCTTTCCTTCGCTTGGACCTCCCACTCAGGACTCAGTGCACTGACTTTTGCTCAGGGAAGTCATCTTTTCTATGGTCATCCATCAGAAAGTGCCTGCCTTGTTCCAAGATAGGTCCTGCTCCAAGGTGCCCTTGCCTCATTAGACATTCTGCCCTGGAGTCCTTTAGACTACCACCATATCTGTGGTCACAGCTGAAAGATTTCCTTAGTACCCTGAGGACAGCTGAGAATGTCTGCCAGAAGCCTCAAGCCAGGGGAGTACTTACACTTGAGGTTGGCCAGACTCTTGGCCTGCTGTGTCTCTTTAGCACGCCTCACCTCCATCTATTACATCCCTTCACAAGGCCCCTGGGTCACCAGGCCAATCTGGGCCCCCATGTACTTCCCCATGGAGGTTAGTCCTGTATACTGTGGTGACCCTGACTGCTTTCTAGTTTTGCTCTTACTTCTGTCCAGTCCATGTGATCAGCCCTCAGTGCTGTGAACTCACACACAGCCTCCCACGTCCGCAGAAGGCTCCTAGCTTTCCTGCTCACTACTGTGATGCTCCTGACTCAGGGTTGTAAGGCCATCTAGCCCCTTCCAGTGTAAGCTTCTCTGTGGGAAACCCAGGGTAGTGGCTAGTATGCACCCTGGCTGACTGAGCAAGGGGGCTCTGAAGTAAGTTTCTCTCTGTTAGTCTTCTGTGTTATACTTGGTTCTCAAAACTGGAGATGGCTTGGAAGGCTGGGTTTGTGTCTGGTGCCCACATAGTGCTGGCTCTTCCGAGGTCTCCTTCCCATAGGTCCAGGAGTGGGCTAGTGGGGCCTGCTGGTAAGCTGCGCTCATGTCCAGCTTGTGCACACCACAGATACCCAGCCTCAGCCACAGCGTCATCTCCCAGACAAGCTTCCGGGCTGAATACAAAGCAACAGGGGGCCCAGCAGTATTCCAGAAGCCAGTCAAGTTCCAGGTGGACATCACTTACACTGAGGGTGGAGAGGCCCAGAAGGAGAATGGCATCTACTCAGTCACATTCACTTTGCTCTCAGGTAAGCCAGCCGACTTGGTAGTTGTGTTTCACCCCTACTGGTCCTTCCAGTGCCTTGACTGCCACTCTTCCCCCAGGCCCCAGTCGCCGATTCAAGAGGGTGGTGGAGACCATACAGGCCCAGCTGCTGAGCACCCATGACCAGCCATCAGCCCAGCACCTGTCAGGTGAGGTGGGGGCTTGGCATAGCATCTGTGGCTAGTGCTGCTTGGATGGGAGGTATGAGGACTGACATGGCCTCCTACTCTGACGGATGCCCACCTCCCTGCCCTGAGCAGTGCTGCACCCCTCAGGGAGCAGGGCCCCTCCCCGGGCATGGTGGGCTGCATCACACTGAAAGGCGCCTCTTGTCCACCGTAGAACCACCCCCGCCAGCGCCAGGACTAAGCTGGGGTGCTGGGCTTAAGGGCCAGAAGGTGGCCACCAGCTACGAGAGTAGCCTCTGACGCTGGCAGGTAAGGTGTCCGGCCTGCTGCCGGGGAGGGGAGGGGCTGCGGGCAGGGCCTTCTGCAGGAGCCAGGCTTGCCCTAAGAGGGGCTCCCCGTGGCCACTCATCTGGCCAGGCTCCAGACAGGCCTGCAGGCTCAGCACCCAGGCAGCTGGACATGAGGGCAGCCTGAGCAGGCTCTGGGACTGAGGCCCAAGGCCTTGATCCTTGGGGCTCCCCCTGTAGCACTCTACAGTGGCTGGGACTTGCCACCCCCATGCCACTGACCACCAGAGCTCTGCCTTAAGCACGATGGGGGTCTGATCCCAGCAGGGTGCTAGGAAAGGTATCTGCGTTGCTGGTGTCTATGGGAGGAGGTAGTACCGGTGTGTCTGGCCCTATGCACAGGCATACACATGGGACCTGTGTGTCAGAATAATAGCTAGGATATAGTCTGGGCTATCTTTTAGCAAAGGGGCAAGCTGATGGTGAATGGCATGGGGATACTTAGACACTCTTGAGAAGTCTAGAAGAGATGGGATGTGGCTCAGGGCCAGCTTCTCCGAGCCCTATTCCCAGCTTACTATTTCCACAGCTGGGGCCTTTTAGAGTCACCTCGTGTGTGTGTGTGTGCGTGTGTGTGTGTGTGTGTGTGTGTGTGCGCGCGCGTGCGCACACCTACCTATTAGGCACTTCTTGTGTGTGTGTGTGGGCACGCGTGTGTGTAGGTCCTTTCCACCTGTTCCTCATCTCATCCCATCCTCATTCCATCTCCTATAGATGTGCTCCCAACATGGGCCTTATCATCTCCTGGCAGGTGGGGTTGCCCAGCAGCCCTGGGCTCAGCTCTCTTCTCGAGCAGGCAGGGTCAGATGCTCTTGTAGGCACTTGTACTCCAGTCAATCTTGTCTTCCCGGGGCTTTAGGCTTTCATCTTGGAAAGAGGAAAGCATGCTTGGGAATAGCAACAGTAATGGGAAATTGAGATCAATGAATGTCAGGCAGTGGCAGAGGCAGAAGCAGGCCAGGACTGTTCAAGGCAAGGAAACCAGGGGCTAGTATGCTGCTGGGGTTCTGCTCATAGTGATCACTCAGACATTGCAACTATGCTGGACTCCTGAGTACTGGACAGCTCTCCATGCCCTGTCCTATAAGATGTTCTGTCGTATCCCACCAGTGTCATGTACAGGACCCACTCACTAGTTCTGTCAGTGCTGGAGCCCACCCTAGGACTGCTGGGCACCACCTACTCTTGGCAGCCTACCCCTCCCATACCTTCCCAATTGGGTCTCTGTGTCCTGGGCCCTAGTCCAGTGAGCTTGGCTCCAAAGACACTGTTGGGGGTGAACAGAAATAGACCTCCAGGATACCTGGTGACCATCCAGACACGGACCCCACTCAGGGAGAGAAGGCTGGGAACCTCTAATGAGTAGGCCCCATGGACACCCCCTCCAGGTCTGATGCCAGTGGGTGGTGAGGGGCAGGCACTGTGTAGGTGGTCTGTTAAACCTTGCTAGAGCAAGAGGTTTATCTAGCCCAGGGGAGAAAGGCCCGCAGGGGAAAAGACCATACCCAGTCTTCTGGCTTTAGCTACTGAAGGTGACATTCCGCTATCCGCCTGGCTCCTACCCAACTGTAGTCACAGGCCTGCTCTGACCTAGATCCTAGCTCTCAGTTTTGCCCCTTCCAAACTCTACACTTCCCTGGGCCTGCCTGATCCCTCACCCTGTCTCTGCAGGTTCAGCTCCTCTCTTCCTGCCAGCCAGTATTCTAGGGCCCTGCCTACTCAAAGCCCTGCTCCTTTATGAGCCCCAATCCCTCTGAACTCTGTCGACTCCTGGCTCAGCCCTCAGGCCCCGCCCCGTCCCAAGGTGGCTGGCTGCAGGTGGGCAGCCTGTTTACTCTCTCCCTCCCTCTTTCCATTCTGTGCTCCAGACAACACTAACTGTATGGAGGTGATGACGGGGCGGCTTTCCAAATGTGGTAAGAACCCCTCACGCTCACTTGGCCCCCAGCCTGTCACCTCCACTGCGTGCCCCCACAGCCTACCCTGATTAGTGCTGTCCCACTGTCCCTGGACTGTACTGGGTCCCCTGTGTATGCACAGGCAGTGGACCGCCTACCACCCCTGGGCCCCATCTGCTACCCAGAGTGGTCTTAACCACTTCCTGCTCCCCATTTCTACAATCAGGCCAGGCTGAGGAGGGACTTCAACGCTCAGAGCAGGAAAAGGTCCTTGTGCTTGAGGCCAACAAGGATCTTATATATAAAAGCACTGCCTATATGTAGCACTGCCCTGGAGGGCAAGATGACACCTGTCCACAGACCATGCCAGTCAGAAGAGGAGGGTTATGCAGCACTGGGCTCAGATTGATGTCAGGCGAGGGAATGGAACCAAAGTATCCAATTGGCACAGCTGGGTAGTGAGCAGAGGCTCAGGAGGGTGGAGGGTCACCCATTACTTCTGCCCTCCAGGACCAGAAACCCAGCTGTGGCTGCCTGTCCCCAGCTCCCTGCCCGCCCGCTGACCACTCATCCTGTCTGTCTGCTGCTAAACTGTCTGTGCTAGCCAGGGCCAGGCTCTCCCTGTATGCTGCTGCTCACTGGCTCTGGCCACCCTTTCTGAGAGCAATCATTACCCACAGAGCAGCAGCCAACCCCAGGGTCTGACTCAGCCCTGGTCTTTCCATTGCTCTTTTTATACCTGGGGTTGGCCAGCTTACGTGGCCCTAACACTGGGGAAGGAAGACTCAGGGGCTACACTGGGTGAGGGAGGAATCTCACTGCCAATCCTGGGCCCCAGTTCTCAGAAGCAGCCCCCAGGACCCATCTACTTTGAAGGTACGGAGGGTCCCAGGGTCTGTTCCACAGCAGCCTCTCCCACTGCATTGCTCCTGGCACTATAGGGATCCCACTGGCCGCCTGCCCACCCTGCTTGCTACCCGCCTATCCTTGCTCTGACATTCCATCTGACTTCATTTCATTGGGTTTTTCTTTCTCTTGTCAAGGCCCCTTCGTTCATTTGTTTGTTCTTTCTCTCCTTCCCTCCCTCTCTCCCCTTCCCCCTTTTTTCTTTTCTTTTCTCTCTTTTTGTCTTCTGTTCTGTGTACCCAGGCACCCCATTGAGTAACTTCTTTGACGTAATTAAACAACTTTTTTCAGACGAGAAGAACGGGCAGGCGGCCCAGGCCCCCAGCACACCCGCCAAGCGGAGTGCCCACGGCCCCCTGGGTGACTCCGCGGCCGCTGGCCCTGGAGGGGACACCGAGTACCCGATGGGCAAGGACATGGCCAAGATGGGGCCGCCCGCCGCCCACCGTGAGCAGCCTTAGACACTAGTCCCTCCCCAGCACAGCACAGCACAGCACAGCACAGCACAGCACAGCACAGCACAGCACTGACTGTGGCCTTCTGCCACCCTGTGTGGACCAGGCCCCACCTGCCTGCCCAGAACTTGTCTCAAGCCTGGGAGGAAAGGAGAGTGGCCAGGGCACGGCCCACAGGCTGGGCTGCTGGGCTTACTCTCTTTTCTCTCTTGCGGTCTGTCTCTGCCTGTCTCTGACAGCATCGCTTGTTTCCGCTCTGATACCAGGAATTATCCCGAAAAGTTAACATGTCACCTCCACGAGGCCATCCTCTGTGCTGCGTGTGGACACTGGCTGAGCGAAGGCAGCTGCTGCGGACCACCTCCCCTCCTCCTGCTGCTGCTGCTGCTGCTGGGCAGAGAGGCCAGCCCACTGTCCACCTCTGCCCATTCCCAGGCAGCTCTGCATGGCCCAAGGGAGGAGGGCCTGACTCCCAGGGGGACTCTTCTTCTAGCCCAGCCACCCTGGACTCCCAGTGACCAGACCCTTGACAGGGACAACCTGTCCACCATCTTCCAGGGTAGGGGACCATGGTGGGAGAGGCAGTGGGAATGGCTTGTCCTCCACTCCACATTTGGAGGCCTCCTGGGCCGCTCACCTCACCTTTTCCACACTTTGGCCTCACCAGGGCCACCTCTTCTCATTTGCATCCATTGCTCCACCTTGTCAGGCTGCAGAGCTCCGGCTGTGATGGTTCTCTCGGGCTGAAGTGGAAATAAGAGACCTGGGTGCTCCAGAGCTGCCTGGGCTGGCCAACTGTGGGGGCTGGGCTGAGACCAGTATTATTTATTTGCTGTTTTAATTTATTGAGTTTCTTTATGTCTCTGTTCTCTGTTCAGGGAAGGGGGAGCAGCAGCAGCACCCTCCTGCCATCTGTCTGTCTATTCTGTCTGTCTGACTTGGGCAGGGTGGGTCCAGAGCCCAGGTTCCCTCTAAGGACAGAGCCGTTGGGGCTGGGAACGGTGGGGAGCCGGCCAGTGGATGCAGCACTGGCAAGCTACTGTAAACTTTAAAAGAATTCCTGCAAGATATTTTTATAAACTTTCTTTTCTTGGTTGTTTTTGGAAAAAGGGTGTGGGGTGGGGCTGCTGGGGCAGAGCTAGAGTTTGTGTTTCGGCTCCTTGCTCTTGGCTATTTCTATACACATATACATATATATAATATATATATATATTTAAAGAACGATGTGGTTAGCTCTGTCCCGGGTTGTTTTATTACTACTTAGCAGCAACTCCAGTTCCACACGAGGGCTCAGGATACAGGATATCAGCTTGCACTGGCCAGCTGTGCCTGCTTCCCAGAGGCACTGACCAGTACTTCTCTGCTGCACCAGGCTGAGAGTGATCTTGGTTTGGTGTCTGAGCGAGAAGGGGTAGAAGACCCTGAGCTGGCACCCTACTCACATACAGGATGGCAGGGGTACCTCAGGCTTTTTTTAAATTAAAATTAAAAAGTTAAAAAAAATCAAAGCCAGAAATGGAGATAGCAGTGTGCTCTGCAGTGGGTTCCTCCTGGAGGTGGCAAGGGCAAGGGGCCCACACCACTGCCTGCTGCCCACTAAAGCCCACCTCACTTTCTTCATCCTCAGCTTTTGTCTGTGTTCCGTTCTGTCTGGCTGAGCCAGTCCCTCCCAGCTGGCCCAAGGTGCCCAGCGTAGCAGCAGGAGGGGCCGGGGAGCAGGTTTCATGCATGCCTTTGCTCTTCCCCTCATGTACAGATTTTAATGCTTCTATTACATTCAACCACCATAGGCTGGGATTCCCATACATAAGGCAAAATCAAACACCTGTAACAACAGCAAAGCCACGCAGTACAAGTGGGAAGGGGCTTATCCACGGAGTCAGGATACTGAAAGCAATACCTCTTGTTAGCCTTCCTCTTTTGTACTTTGGACACATGCGGACTCGCAGACATCACAGAAATGGACAAGCCCCATCTGGTGTAACCCCTGTCAAATAACTGTGAGCAATTTCAGTTCTGGAACAATAAATTCCTTCCGTAAAGACACATGATGCAAGGTCTCCGTCAGGGCTGGGCGGGCATGGGAAAGGGCACAGGATGTTTGAAAGTGGCTCTTGTCCCCAACTTGTACTTGTCTGGGCTGTGCTCAGGGAAGAGGTCCACCTCTGGAAGGGGGTCTGTTAAACAGGCTGGGGTGTTTCCCTGGGCTCTTCCACCAGAGATGGGTTCCAGTGAAAACCAGAGTTAAGGAAAGAGCAGTCTAGAGACATAGGCTGGCAAGGCTATCTGCTAGGCAGATAGCAGAGGTGACAGGAGAGCTGTCTTCTTCCTCATGGCAGTTTCAGCGTCACCCCAGATATGCCTGAGGTCATCTAGCACTTGGACTTCTCCACTAAGAGTCTCTCCCATGATCCCATAGCCAGCAAGGGATGCCCCAGCCTCACCACCTCTCGGCTGCTAGTATACGGAGGACAGGTCTAGTTTCATGTCTTGAATGCCAGGAACCCGAGGCTGGACAATCCTCAAGAGTCTGAGCAAAGTGCCCAGACCATGAAAAGTGCATTTGGCACACCTGTGCCACAGTGCCTGGTGGCAGAGCTCTACTATGTAGCACACTGACAGTTGGGGGGAGGGCTAATAGGCCTGGAACTGTAGGAGTTCACAGCATCCCTGGCCTCTGCCTAGTTCATGCCAGCTTACTTTTACTTTTTTGGGGCTCTCTGACACTACTGTGTATTTCCTGGGGGTGGAGTAGACCCAAATGAGGTCCTGCCCTGGCACAAGACCTAGTTAACACACAATCTTAGCAGAGACATCTAAGCCATTTTTGCCTAGCTTTATTGTGATCTAATGGAGACAGGCAACTCTGCAGAATCAAGCTCAAAACCCAGGATAAGAAAGCAACACAGTGGGCCAGGCGGTGGTGGCACACGCCTTTAATCCCAGCACTTGGGAGGCAGAGGCAGGTGGATCTCTGTGAGTTCGAGACCAGTCTGGTCTACAGAGCTAGTTCTAGGACAGGCTCCAAAGCCACAGAGAAACCCTGTCTCGAAAAAACCAAAAAAAGCAACACAGTAAAGAGAGGGTTACTCTCTGCTTAATTCTGGAGGTCGCTGTGCTTTCTAAGGAGTGTGGTACTTTGAAGGTACTTGGCGAGGACAAGGGACCAAGCTCTTACCTGAGCTTTTCAGTTAACTTAGGCTTGAAATGTTTGTTAGGTAAGGATTTGATCCAGAGGTGCCTGATTACCTGGGTCTGGGTGCTAAGATGTCTTCCCGTGTCTTCTCTTCCTGCATCTGCTTTGCTAAGAACAACAACCCACCCACCCCCAGCCAATCTTCCTCCAGCTGGCCCATTGGATATGTAGGCTACAGTGAGCTTTGGTGGGCACTAAGTAGGCCAGCAGCTTCCCATCTGTACACTATTGCACCCTCAGGGCCCATGAAGGAACCTTCCACAATCCTATTCCTAACTGTATATAAGGCAAAACAAGCTCAGCCCACTATTCCTAAAAAAATAAAGGAAGCCTCATGCAGTTCACACTGAGTATTAAACTTACTGGTCTGCACACTCTTCTGAAGAAATTAAAATGAGAGGACTACCAAAAAGTAAATAGAAGGCCTCTAGAGGCCAGCCCCCATCTCAGGACAGAACTTGGCCCAGCAGTAAGTGTGTAGGCAGAACAGAGGGATACTCTGATGGGTGCTTCAGACCCCAGGGGTGAAGCACAACCTGGCACCCTCAGGAAGAAATGCTCAAAACCCAACCTCTCTCTACCTTGCTGAGTCTCCATCCTGAAGGCAGAATGACACAGTTCCTGGGGGAGATGGTGAGGCCTTGAAGTCCTACAGGCCAGCAAGTCCTTCACAAATAATCTTTGCTCTACTTTCAGCTTTTGGCCAGGATGCTGACCAAAGGTGTTAGTAGCTGTGAGGTTCAAAGGACTGCCCAGCTTCATTAGGGCTTCTATCTCTGGAGCACATTGTCCTTGACAGTGAAACTTGAGTGTCATCTGTCATTCACATAGCCTGTGTGCTTCCCAGTAATTACATGTTAGCTCCCTGCTGGGCGATAGCTCTTCTGTCTTCTTTCCCTCAGACTGCATGCACACTGGCAAGACCAAGCTTTGCCTTTCATGCTGTTTGGAAACTTTTGCCAGATGCTCCAGTTGCCAGTTTCCAGCCCAGCTGTGCAGTCACTCTCCTACTACACTTATCTTCCAGTCCCAGTGGCATGTCTTTCTCCTGAGCCCTCACCTACAGTGCTGATCACACTGTATTTCCATTCACCAACCAGTCACAGCAACTCAGCATTCTCAGGGGTGGAGTGGGTTTTCTTGGCTGGACCCTTTCCTTCACTTCCCAACCCCTACTCACAACCATACTTCTGCTACCATTTAGGGACCTCTAGGCATTCCACACATGCCTTCCTTTCTTTCCTTTTTCTTTTTTCTTTTTTTGAGACAGGGTTTCTCTGTAGCTTAGGAGCCTATCCTGGAACTAGCTCTTATAGATCAGGCTGGCCTTGAACTCACAGAGATCCGCCAGCCACTGCCTCCCGAGTGCTGGGATTAAAAGTGTGCGGCACCACCGCCCAGCCCCACACATGCCTTTCTATCAGCAGTGAGCCTCTGTCTGAGCTCAACTTCACCAAAGGCTAAATCCAAGGACTGCCTCATGGATCAACTCCCCCTGTACAAGTGAGAACCCACGACAGGGACAAGAAGGCAGCAAGAAGCCATCTACATATGGTGGGTAGCACACACAACTGCCCTGTGTGCCTCAGAGCATTGCAGCTGGGCCCCAGCACAAAGCTCAGCAGGTGGCAGCCCTCATTTAGATGTCCATGCCTTCAAGGATAGCCTTCCGAAGGCTGTGTGGCAACACCATGTGCTTGGAGGTCTTGCCACTCTTTCCTGTCAGATCAAACCCCACCACCTGGAGATATGGAGGTATACCATGCTACTTAGACTCTGTCTCAGACTCCACACAGCAGCTCCAGCTAGAAGCCCATCTTCCTAGCAGCCAGCCATGGGCTCTATCTGCACTAGGCACCCTCCCCCACACTGGGTGGCCAGGGCTATGGTAGCTTTGTTCCCTGGGAGCTGAGGAGAGGGAAGTCTCAATGAGCCAAGCTCCACTTTGCTCCTGCACTCCCTTGCCCCCAGGATTCCCCCTGGTACTTCCAGCAAGCTGAGGCCTCAGCACAGGCTCCTTATAGTAGTCCTAGACATGACAGTTTCATGGGCACCCTGCGGTTTCCACTCAAGGGGTCTCTGCTAAGACAGGAGATGTGGTGGGCAATACCCAGGGGCAGAGGCTCAGATAGTCTGATGGGTTCTGTTCCCAGGAACTAAGACTAATGGCTTGAAGGCTTTAAGTTGGTTCAGGGAGAGTTGTTGTTTTAAAATAGGCACTCCCGGTATAGCCCCAGGCTGGACTCAAACATGCCATCTTCCCGCCTCAAGCTCAGAAGGTGCCTATAAAGAGGGAGTAGACTGAACACTCCATGTACCCTGGAATTTTCTGGCCATCATTAGACAGTGGCAGATGAGGTTGGTCAAGGTGTTTACAGGAGCTAAATCCCCATAGTTAACAGAAGAGCTTCCAGCCTCAAGTTCAGCCTCCCAGGGGGCTGCTGATGGTTCAGTAAGTGAAGAGCCAGAAGATCAGGTGAACCCTAAAACCCAGGAAGGCCCACAATTTAAAGGAAACCTGTCGGGGCAGAGCATCCCAGGAGTTGTTGGCAAGCACAGCAAACAGGCTGCTAGAATCCAAAGACTCGAGTTTGTTGTCTGTGAGGAGCAAGCCATAACCATGCCTGTCTCCCGCCCCCGCCCCTTTTAGCCCACTTGGGCCCAGGGCCAGCTCCAAGCCTGAGCTTAGGCCCAGTCCCCACCTAGGCAGCAGGCTGCCTCCTTCTGGACCCCTAATGTTGAGCCTGAGCCATATCTAAACAGGTCTGAAGGCCTCCATTCTCACTCGAGGTGCAATGAGTGAGGATAAGGTCAAGGTGCCTGAACCCTTTCCTCCCTTCCCAGGAGCCTCAGGGAAGACTCAGAAAAGCAATATGAAAGAGCAGACCGAGAGGACACAGGCTCTGACCTGAGAGAATTCTTTTATTATGACCGAACAGATGAACTAAAGCAGATTCTGCCTTTCACTGACAGCCCTGTCTCCACACAGGGACTCAGCCAGGTCCTGGTGCTACCCTGGCCCCTACGCACAAATGGGACCTCCATGGGCACTGAGGAGGCAGCAAGAAGGGGTGACAGGAGCAAGCAGCAGGTGTGGGCCCTCAAGGGTCACCCCTGGCCTCTCTACCCTAGGGGCTCCAAGCCAAGATCCAGGCAAGGGCTAGGGAGGGAAGCTGTAGGGTGGGCCTCTGTAAAAAGCCCATCCCCAAAGCACAGCAGAACTCCAGGTCTGCAGAGCGAGCCCCGCAAGGGGGAGACACCTCATAAGGTGCTACTTTCAAAGCCGCAGAGCCCCTCTGAGAGAGGGGAGGGGAGGGCAAGAGCCACATGGAAGACCCAAGAAAGGAAAGCCCCACAGAAGAAAAATCAAAACATCAGTCCAATAAATGTTTGTTGAATGAATGAATGACTCCAAAGGCTCTTCACTACAAACAGCACTCATCCATCCAACAGGAAAGTCAGGAAACACGCCTTGACTCCAGCGGCATCCATGGAGCCCACACTCTGCGCAGCCTGGGGCCCTCAGACCTTGCCACCAGCACGCCCGGGGAATGTGTGCGCACACACAGACACACAGTTGTCTCTTTGCACATGTGCATCCATCTGGCCCTGGAGGCTCATCTCTCCTTCACGTGGTTCTGTGCTCCGGAAGCTCCACTGCTAGCCCCATCCCCAGTGGCACCACCGCTACCTGGGCTGCTGCACAGCACCTCAGTGAGGTCGTCCATGACTGCGGTTTCTTTGGGGTCGAGCAGGTTGAACTCTCTGGCGAAAAGGATGAAGTGCACGTACAGTGTGTTCAAATGTCCGTGCAGCTCAAGGGCCAAGGTCTCCTTGAAATGGGCCCAGTAGATGTGGCCCAATACATGAAACAGATACTTGCAGATCTTCTTCACCAAGGACTCAAAGGAGCTGGGGAATTCTCTACCTAGGGGGAAGCCACATGTCATAGACCCGCAATGAGGCCAGGCTCCCTACAACTAGGCTCTCCTGGATGGGCCTGAAGTGCTCACACCTGCTACTATTCTTCCACAGCGTTCCCAGCAACCTGTCCCCCAGAGTGGCATGTGCCCAGAGTAACAGGCACTGGCTAAGCCATGCTGGCCACCTGCACAGCAAAGAATATGTGGTGGGCCCTCAGGTTTCATATGCTTCCTTCAGTAGACACCCCAGGGCTATCTGCAGACCAGCTAGAGGAGCAGTAACAAGTACACGAGGATACCTGTACAACAGTGCTGGCTTTTTGCTGCTCAGGACGAGTTTGAGCCCTCATTAGGACCTTGACAGGTCTGGAAATACCAACCCCAGCAAGATGGACTGTGATGGCCTCATTGTGCAGAGATGGTAGCAGGGGCCAAAGGGGGGCCAAGTATTGGGTCCCCAGAGTGTAGGTGGGTATTTGGCTCTAACTGAGCTGAACCCTGCATGGGAACCTCCCTCCCTCATTAGCCCAGCCCCCTTTGCTGAGCAGGAACCAGAGTTACAAAGCTGTAGGTAGCCCTTCTACACCCCACTTGCAATCATACTCCAGACACTCTCTAGCTCAGTGCTGAAGAACCTGCTGGCTTTGCATAAGGATTTGGGTACAAGCTACAAGAGACATACCGTATTTTGTGGGGAACACATCTTCATCAGTTACCAACTTCTGCACAGAGCTCATGACAAAGTCAACATACTGGGGGGCGGTGCACTTGACCTTCTTCCCCCGCTCGTCATACCAGTAGTATTGTCTGTAGGGACAGAGACTTTGGTCAGGGTGACAACCCTGCCAAATACCCACCCCAGTGCAGGCTCCCACTCATACAGCACAAATACAAAAGCACTGGCAGTCAGGTGGGCAAGCTATATACAACTGTTCCAACAGGACACAAAGAATGCTCGGAACAGCATCTGAACAAAGCAAGGGCCTCATGTACAGAACCAAGAGTGCAGGGAGCCCCATGTGACACCTTCATTTTGCTTAGTTCTGCAGATTTTACTTCTTTTAGATAAGTCTGTATTTATTATAAATAAACCCCTTAAAATTAATTGGGCACAGGTATTTGTCTAGGAGGTGGCCTGAGACTGATCAGAGAGCCTAGATCCTTGGTGATGCCCTATTCCTAGAATAAGAAGTCACACTTTCCCCAGGGGAAATAGTAGATGCTTGCAGTAAAGTGACCTGACCCCAGGAAGCCCACCCCAATACTCTTTAGCATGGGGTTGCCAGTCCTCATATGACTGCCAGTTCTGAGAAGATCAACATCAGGGATAAGAGATACTGGGTGTATAGAGTTCCTGGGCCTCAATCATGTGCAAAGTCACAGTTATTCTGTGTTCTGCCAAGAGAAGCTGGTGCTACCCTTGATGCACTGCCTGCTGCCTCCTCAGGCATCTCCTTGGGAGATTTTGGATGAAGGCCTCTCACAAGTCTCTGCTATCTGGCCATGGTGTGGGGATGTCACACCACCTTGGTGCCCTGGATTCAAGGGCACAGCATGCTCCTCCAAGCTCCTGCTGAGGGCCTGTGATTCATTCCAATTGAGGACAATTATTGACCACATTGTTACAAATGTTCTCATGGGGAGAATATGTAAATACAAGTTTTCATGTCTCTAAAGCAAAAGCCAAGGACAGGGTTATTGTTACAGCATGTTTGTACATCATTTCATGAGAGTGTGTCAACGTTATCACATGTTATGTCACCTGTACCTTACCAGTATGATGTGTGCTCCCCAGCACCTAGTGTTCTGCAATACCCAATGTGGGTTTCATTATGTTTCTTTAACACCCCAGTGCTGAGTATCTTCTTAGTGGCTTACTGACATACTGTCACTGGGGCAACTAGTCCTTCCCCATTCTTGTCAATCAAACTGCTACCTGCATGCTGCTGCACTAAGAATTCTCTGCATGTCCCGGATCCTAATTCTTGTGCAACAGGTGCTTCCCAGATGTTTCTGCATAGTTTGTGTTTGTTCTTTCTCCTCAGTTTCTTAGAGCAAAATTTCTGAATCATCATAAAATCCAATGGGCTGAGTCCTTTTCATCAGTGGGCTGCTCCTTTGACGTAATGTCCAGTGGCCTAATGCTAGGTCACAGAGATGTTCTCCTGCCCTCTAAAAGCTTTGTATTTTGCCATTTCTGCATCACGCGTGAGGCTTAAAGTTGAGGTACTTTTCCTTTCCTCTGTGCAAAGTTGCATTCAGAGCCACCGTTGGGAAACAAAACTGTGCTCTCTCCATTCAGTTTCATTGGCCGCCTTTATGAGAGATCAACAATTGTGCTTTTGATTTTCCTTCTGGTTGCTGCTCTGACCCACTACCGTTTGTCTCACCTCTGATACACACTACACTCTTGTATCACTGTGGTTGGCAGTGTATCTTCAAACTGTGCCTCCTCCAGCTGCACTGTTGTTGTGGCTACTCCAGCTACCCGTGGCCATGTAAATTCCAGAACATACCAGTCTAGCAGCTAATATCTCTGAGGAGTTTTCAATTGGGAACACATTAAACCACAGATTTATTGGACATAGATCTGTATGTTCAGTTTGTTGTCTTCCCATCCATGAACACAGTGTGGTTGTCTTTGACTCACTGTCCTGGACTTCTGTGGTTTCCAGAAACAGAGCCCTATGAATGCTAAGTTTATGCCTAAGCATTTTGTTGCTTCTAGGGCTATTGTAAATGGTTCTGATTAGTTAGGCTTTCAATCATACACAGCCAGCATGCAGACCTTTGACTGTTTCTGTGTGCTGACTTTGCACAATTTATTTCGTTGCTGGACTCCTTCAGAGCCTCACAACTGTGTTCTCTGCGAGGACAGCTCATTTCTTCTTTTTGGATGTGGACTTTTCCTCCCTCTCCCCCCTTATCTCACTGAACTGGATGAGCTCTCAAGTTTTCTTCTCCAAAGAACAGTGGACTTGATGCCAGCTGTATAATAGCTGGAGAGGATTTGGCAGTGTCCTAATTACCTCTGTAACAACTGTTGGATTCACAGTGAACTGTTCCAATTTCTTATGTTTATAATTCCGATCTTCTGTCTCATCTAGTATCAGTTTTATTGCTCTTTCCAAGTAAGCATGCATTCCCCTTATTGTTTCTAGAACTCAATTTGAGTGACTTCCACTCTTGTTTTATGATTTCCTTTCTTCTGTCTACCCTGGGTTGGTTTTGGTTTTGCTCTGAAGTCTTTGTCTGAAATGCACACTTGGTGTTATAAACTGTTCTCACTGCCCTGCTACAAATTGTTCTTTCTTTTCTTTATTTTTGCATTTTCTTAGACAGGTTCATTTTGTAGTCAGGACTTGCCTCAAACTCAAAACAATTCTCCTGCCTCAACTTCCCAAGTACTGGGATTACAGATGCAAGCTATCACACTTGACTAGATCTCACAGATTCTGATACTTTGCATTTTACTTGTGTTTAGTTCAAACGAACTTCTCATTGCCCTTGAGATTGTTTTTTTTTTCCCCTGACCCGTGGATAATTCAGGAGTGTTTGGAACTATGTTACTTCTCTGACACTGATTTCCAAATTAACTCTAAAATGATCAGATAACTTACTTAGTGTGACTTCAACTCTTTAAAAGTTGCCAAGAGCTCTTCTGAGAGCCAGGGCATTATGTTTGGTGAACACTCCTTGTGAAGTTGAGAAGAAGGTGCATTTTGCTGGTAGGCTGGTATAGTGGATTTTAATAAATAAAGACTACCTGAAGATCCAAAAAGTAAAACAGCCAGCCACTGGCTCTTACCTCGACCTCAGTCTGAAAAGGTGATCCTACCTCCTGGAATCTCAGTAGGAGACTATGTGACTGAGAACTGTTTCCTCCCATTTTATAATCCTCTCTAGGGCTGGGATTAAAGGGATTTACTGCCCAGTTTCTATGGCAACTAGTATGGATATTGGGATTAAAGGCGTGTGCCATTATGGCTACTGAGATTAAAAGTGTGTGTTATCATAATCTGGTCTGGAAGGCTAACCAGTGGGACTGTTTTACTCTCAGATCTTCAGGCAGTCTTTATTTATAAAAACACAATCAAAATCCACTGGAATGTCCTTACATGGCACCTCGGCCCCTCTGCCCCTGCCCTTCCCCCTGCATCTGGTGGTATGCTTTGTGAAGCTCTGCCATCTGGCACACAGGCAATGAGGAACACTACTGGCCTGATGAACAGCCCTTTCCAACTCACAACACAGGTTCCTTCTGTAACCTGGCTGATTTTGAGTCTCTACCGCTATGAATAGAGCTACTTTAGCTTCCATTTGCTAGGTTCCATCTCCCATCTGCAATGGTTAACTTTACTACATTACTGCATTTAAAGTGCTGCTATGAGCCAGGAGCAGGTGGGTGGAGTGCACCTGTGATCTCAGCTTGGCAGATAAAGGCAGGAGGATGCCAGCTCCAGGTCAGCTTGGACAGAATGGCAGAATTCTATCTCTTATAAAACTTTAAACAGGGCTGGAGATGTGGTTCATTTGCTAGCATGCATAATGCTGAGTTTCAGCATAAATTAACCAGGCAATCAACCAGTCAACCAAAATGAATGGCATATAAGTCCCTCAAATCATTATAATGATCCTTACTCCTAAGGTCATGATAATAGGCAGTGTGCTATTCATGAACTGAGAAGCTCTTCTCAGAACCATGAGAAATATACCAGTGCTGTTCAGTAGCCTCCAGGACCCTCATTTGGTTACGGCAGTCCAGACTGATGACAGTGAGTGTGTTTCTCATGGGGAAGCTCAGATTTAATTCTACAAGAATATTTTCATAAAAATCTCTTGGAAACTCTTATGTTCACATTGTGGCGGTCACTCAGCTGCTGGATTTACATTACCATGTTGGTTTTCTGCTTGTTCTGTTTTGATCTTCATACTTCCATGTTCATGCTGTATTTGGGGCTATATTCCCCACCCCCACCCAGTTAACGATTCCATTTCAATTTGGTTCCATTATAGTTCTGACTGGATGCTTTCATGTCAATGCTGAAGTTGCTTAAAGAATTTCAAAGTACATATATGACTTTTCATGCTCAACATTTCACTCTGAGTTTGGTGTCAGCTGGGAAAAGTTGGTCACTAACAGGAAGTGGGCACCTCTCGCCTCTCAAGGCCTTGCTCACATGTCCTTTCTCTGAATTCCGAGAATGTGTCAGACCACAATTGATTTCACTCTCCAATAACTTCTGAGAGCTACAGAGAAGAGTCTGTAGTTCTCCTGTTGCTGTATCCTTTTGTGCTGTCACACAGCTGAAGAACTGCTTGGAACTCTCTGGCAGTAGGTCAGACAGCTTGCAGTGGTCTACTCAATTGTGCTCCTAAAGGGCATGGCTGCTGGATGTGAAATGTGGAGTAATGCTTCTTCCCTGTGACACGTGAGACGTGGGGGTGCTTCCCCAAGTCCCACAGTACTGCCTTGGATGCTACAGGGCCTTTACTGTGCTTGGTGTCTGGGCTATTTCACAGGACAGTCCTTAAGGATTCACTGAACTCTGTCAATGTAAAGGAGTCTCTGAGGGAGCTGTTTAGCCATGTTTCTGAATGTGTCTTATCTCCCTAGATCCCAATGCTGGCCTTTTGGGGTTATCCTGCAGGTGCTGCAAGGATAAAATGAGAGCTGGCCTAGTGCAGAAGATCCTCTCCAACCTAGGTAAACCTCCAGGGCTGATGCACAGCAAGAAGTTCTGTGGATTTATGACTAACCCACTTTTCCTTTCAAACTAATTTTGAGTTTCCATAATTCCTTGGTCTCACATGATTCCTGCAAAGGGATTATAGTAGGAATTATTAAGTGATTCCACAAAGTGACAAAGTGAGCAAAAGGTAAGCTCAGCTGCCAGACTCAGCCTTCTGTCTGTATTAGCATAGTCACTCGTACCATCAACCCAGGGCTGCGGGCAAACATGTGCCATCCAATGGCTTTCCTATGCAAAAAGCAAGGTGAGTTATCTTGGAGACCCTGAAGGCACCTGCATGCTACAGCACTGGATATACACATATACCTGGAAGAGAGCTGTCAGCACTAGACCTGTTCAGGAATTGTCAATAAGACACCTCTACTAATAGAATGAGACAATGAGCACTCTGCAGGTTCAGGGGCCATCTAAAAATGACCTGCCCTTGGCACCTGATGGCTCTTTAGCATCTTTTATGCCTCAGCAGAGACACGCTGGACACCTGGCCCCTCACATATAGAAAAACTCTGCCTAGCCTGAGATTGTGCAGGGACTCCACTTAAGAATGGAGTCCGAGAAGCTAGTAGTCAGGACAGCAAAGTCAATCACAACCCATCCCACACTCCCAACAAGTGCAATGGCCAGGCTGCTACTCACGTGTTGCACACAGCCATTGTCTGACACGTCTCTCCTGTGCAAAATTCTGAGATTGTGCTATACTGCAGGTTGATGTGGTGAAAAAATGTTGTTGCTGGAAGAGAAGCAAAGGGCCAGGTGAGTAAACACCCCTGCTCCAGCTGGCGTGATAGGGAGTGGGTTCAGCTGAGTTCAGCCTGTCCATGGACCACTGCTCTGGGGGTACTTGGTACTTGGAGATGGGGAGAAACTCCCTGCCCTGCAGCTGCTGGACCCGCCTCCCCACCCGCACGCACTGTTGCTGGCCAGCCACTCGTTGAGGTCGATCTCCCGGGGCAGCACTACCAGCTCCTTGAACTCAAAGTCGGTAATCCTGGACTTGGTGTGCTCTGGCTCCAGGTATACTTTCTTCTCTTCTGAAGCAGTTTTCTTGCCGTTTGGCTTAGCTTTAGATTTCCTGCCAAGAAAGAAAGGATTTCATGGTCACCGCATGTCCCAATGTGGGCCCAAACCACAGGGGAAGGACCCTGCACACACTGGGTTAATTAAATCAGATGCAGGCAAAGGCCAGACTGCTCAGGGCAACTGAGTGGCCAATCCAAATGGTCATGACTCTAGACATTCTGGGGGACAGTACTGTGGACCTGGGTTGCAACACAGGCATGACAGCAGGGGGCAGCACCTGGTGCCTGAAACATAAACCTCTTTCAAAAAGCTGCTCTTCCAAGGTGAAAAGTTCTGTGGGTCTAAGAAGTGTATATATAAAGGTCTGAGGGTCTGAGAAAGTGTTTTAGTACATGTAAATACAAGTTCTGAATGTATAAGGAAGTGATTTAAGGTAATGAAAAAAGTTTCTGATTTCTTTCCCCTTTATGCTATTAAGATTAAGATTTCAAAGGTTCAGGAAACCTATACCCAATGGTTCAACCAGACCACTCACAATGTGGGGTCTGGAGACAGCTCACCAGCAGGTTGCCAAAAGGAGATACTGTAACACTTCAATCACTTTCTAAAATGCCTGTCCTCTGTACTTGTTTTCTCTATGATCAAACTAGAAATTACTGTCGACATTGGTCAGATACTTATGGAGACTGTCTTTATTGGTCCTGTAGGAGACATAATGCACATTCAGGAAGGCATTCTACCTTTTATTCAGAATGGAGAATCTTTTACATCCTAATTAAGAACCTACAGCCTCCTAGATAGAAAATGGAGGTGACTGGTAAACATTACTATATAGTATTATCACAGCCGTTTATCAGGCATGATCAAAGTACAGAGGGTACACACCCCACACTCTCAGCCCCTAGGTATAGACATAGCAGAAATGGTCCAATGCTCCTGATATCTCTAGTAATACCCCTCTTAGAGATCCCACCTCCCTGTCACACCATCTCTTGTTTCAGACCTTACCCTCTATATATCAGCTACTGAATAACACTGACTGCTTGGGAGAATGTTGACTGTGTGTCCCTCCTGGGTCAAACTCACAACCACCATTTGTGGCCTTGCCCATCGGCTTATCAGACTCTTATTTCACTAATCATTGCCAAATATCACTACCACCTCATCTCCCACAGCTCTCTGACATCACAGATTGCTTTAACTTTTGTGGGCACACCCGATTGCACAGACCTGAGGCCCTATGCCCAAAAATGTCTCGATTCCCTGCAGCACTCAAGTTTCCTGCTGTCTACCCATTGGGTGGTCTGGGAATTGTGCCCTTGTGTCCTTTTTTCTAAAACTACAGGCGGTACCCTGCGAAGAACCCCTGCCAATTCACATCACAGGGTTTATAGCAGCGTGGCATGACAAATGAATGATTCAGGTCCTATGCTTTCTCAAAGTCCTTGGTATAACCATTGGCATCGCCACTGGAGCAGAGAGAATGACTTCTTTCCTAGCTATTTACCACCAGTTTTCCCCTAACTTCATCCAGGATCTACAATGGGTGGCTCAGACCATCCTTATTCTCCAGGGCCAAATAAACTCACTGGCCACTGTAATACTACAAAATCCACAAGGGTTAGATTTACTAACTTCAGACAGAGGTGGTCTTTGTCCCTTCCTTAAGGAAAAATGTGCTTTTATGTCAACCAGTTAGGTACAGTAAAAAATAAGATCTAAAACTCCAGATGGATCTCCAAAACCATAAGAAACAGCTTGATGCCTCTGGCTAGTGGATCATTGACAATCCAATAGGGAATTTTAACCCCCTTTCTCTTCCTTTTCTTAATCCTACTAGTCACATCCTACCTTATACATTTATTGTCTAGATTTCTTCAACAACAGATCCAAAAGATTTTTAACCAGACTTTTAATCAGTTGCTATTACAGGATTACCAGCCCCTGGCTACAGTAGAGTCAGAAGCCTACAACTCCTAATTATACCTTGCTTGCCCCCATTCAACAGAGAGTAGTCTAATGGTACTGTTGCCTCCCTTTCCTGACCCCTAATTGTTTATCAATTGTAAACAAAAAAGGGGGATTGTAAGCCCCTTGAGGTGTGTTAAGTGTCAAGTCCCACCCTTGAGAACCTCCATCTGCCAGCTCCCCCCCCCTCCCCCAATACACAACACAGCCCCTGAGGACCTCCAACCATCAGATTCCACCCATAGAACACTCTAAGGATCATGATGGCTTGACCTAGACCCTATAATGCAGGTGGCCAAGCTCCTACTTACAGACTTTAAAAAGCCCAAGCTCTGGGAATCCTACTAGTTACATCCTGCCTTATAAATTGAAATCCCACCAATCTCTAACCTGGAAAGTTGTGCCCCCCCCCCACAAGAAACCCAACATCAATGATTGTCAACCTTCCTAATGCTGTGACCCTTTAATACAGTTCTTCATGTTGTGCTGACCCTCGACCATTAAATTATTTTCGTTGCTACTTCATAACTGTAATTTTGCTACTGTTGTGAACTGTAATGTAAATCTCTGATATGCAGGATATCTGATATGCAATCCCTGTGGAGATTTCAACCTACAGGTTGAGAATCACTGCCCTATAAAGCCTGCCTCCTATTCAGTTCTTTGCTGTTTCTCAACTAAGCAGAGGCAACCACTCTCTAATTCCTTTCCCAATAAATCTCTTATGTGAGGTTTGTTGTGTGGTGTTACTTTGTGGTATTCCTTGGTTCCCAATTGCCAGGATACCTTTGCCCTCAGAGCTGTAACATTACACAAGAGCTTTTCTGAGCAGAGGCTCCCACAGGCTACACCAAAGCTCTACCTTCCAGGCAGGCCAGTTCCAGGAGGATGCAGAGCTACCATCAAAGCTTCAGAGAAAAGACCACCCATGGGAGGTAGTAGGTTGCCAACCCATAGGAGGGTACCCAAAGACAGAATACTCTCCCCAGTAAAGGACTAGCTCCTCCTTTAGGTCTTGCTGATATGTTCTATCACTGAGCAGTTAGGGTGTAGCCATACCCACACAGGGCACAACACCCCTACCTTGTCACCCTTCATGGAGTGACCTTGCAGGAGATAACAGCTCCCAGGGTTAAGGCTCTGCCTCAGTACTGAGACTCCCTCCACTAGTCCCCATGTAAAGGCAGAGGCAGTAAGAAAATCCAGTCTCCTCCCAAGCCAGACAGCACAGGACTCTTTGCTAAGCTTCTACCTTGTTTTAAAGTTTTTTTAATAAAATATTTGGCTCTGTTAACAGTGGGTTTATTATGTCTATTTTTGAACAATAAACATTTTATTATTACATTTTTTTTTAAGACAGGGTTTCTCTGTAGCTTTGGAGCCTGTCCTAGAACTTGCTCAGTAGACCAGGCTGGCCTTGAACTCACAGAGATCCACCTGCCTCTGCCTCCTGAGTGCGGAATTCAAGGCCTGCGCCAGTGGAAGGAAGGGA